>NW_025106663.1:1800000-2123763 GCF_013123115.1 Colletes gigas
TAAATTTCATTCGCATATAACGAACAACACTTTTACTTCTCACGAATCTAAAACTTCTGTATTCTTCGTTATTCTTCGTTATATGTTCCAATTATAATAGAAATCACACGTAAATACGCGTTGCTTCGTTATTGGAAAAATTTCATTCGCATATAACGAACAACACTTTTATTTCACACGAATCTAAAACTTCTGTATTCTTCGTTATTTGTTCCAATTACAATAGAAATCACACGTAAATACGCGTTGCTTCGTTATTGTAAAAATTTCATTCGCATATAACGAACAACACTTTTATTTCTCACGAATCTAAAACTTCTGTATTCTTCGTTATTCTTCGTTATTTGTTCCAATTACAATAGAAATCATACATTCATACTCGTTGCTTCGTTATTGTAAAAATTTCATTCGCATATAACGAATAACATTTCTATTCCTCCCTAATCTAAAACTTTTATTCATTATACGCGAATAAAAATCCATGAAGGGGTAAATAATTACATATCTGATATTTTTCAATTTTTTTTATTTCATCGTTTGATCATAGTAAACTTTCAATGCTTGCAATTGCAATCGAACATACTCCGGTTCAGTTTCCGACCATAAAAGCAAAGATCGAAACGAACGATCTATTTCCTTCTCGTCCACTGGCTGATTTTGATCGATCGATTGATCTGTGGAGAATTCCACGCTGTCTTCGAGCTTGATTTCCGGGTTACAGTTTTCCGTGGTCGTGTCAGCTTCCGTGTTGTCGTCAATGGGGTCGCCAGTGAGAATACCATGGCGAATTTTGAATTTCCATAACCAGCCAGTGGAGGCCTTAAAAATCGAGGGACCGCCATATTCCTTATAAAGAGCCTTTGCTTTTTCTTGAAGTATCGAATTACTCAATTGATTACCCATTTCTTGTTGTTGCATGAACCACGAATACAAACGAGTTTCCACGTCACTTTGCAAAGGTTTTCGCATCCTCTTCCTTATAGAGCTGTTTTTCGCCAATTTTTGCGACTCTTCGCGTATTTGCACCTCGTTCTTCCTGATTCGGTAGATGGTTGCAATATTAACGCCGTATTCTTTGCATAGTAGACGCTTCGCGACGCCATCTTTCAATTTCTGTATTACGTCCAGTCGTTGCTGTATCGTCAACGAAACGCGTTTGCTATACTGTTTAGACATGTTTCGTCGAATAAAACGAGTCGTGATCAAAAAACAGTATTTTTTCTATATAAGCGAAACTTTTCATACTCTATCGAAGCCCACTAAATAGAGAGTTTTTGCTTATACTGAATCGATATTCTCACTTTTACCTCTGCCTCTCTTTACGGTGAAAATTAAACACTGATTCGATATAGGCAAAACGCGAGAATCAGCTGTGCTTCGATACAAGCGAATCGTGTCGTGTTACAATGGTCGACTGATTTAGATTCTTTCTTCTTCGCGAGATTCGTCGTACAACACGATTTGATTGACTTGTAGTAATAATTTGTTTATCCAGAGGCGGTGTAACTCACTTTATGCAACTTGCAATCGGTGCAACAGTACGTTTTATCGAAGCACTACTGTACATGCATGCACGTGGGCGTTGCATCCGCGCAAGGACGCGACTCAGCGCCTCCAATGGCGGAACTCGAAAGCTCGGTCGTTGTGCATGCGCAAACCGATGCGCAGAAGGCTGTTTGACACGCAGTGCACCAGTGGGAGCCCAGAGGACACTATTGCTCCTCCATTTATGCAAACTAACGCGCTTTATAACCATTTCCACTACTGAAAATTACAATAAATGGAAATCATGATATTTTTATGGATCGAATTATGATTGTAATTAATTTTTACACATTTTTTTTTAAATTCTTGGCACAATATGCACTATAATTTATCGATAGGTCCATGTAAATAAATTTTATATTAATATAGGACCTCTTGCACGGTTTTGCCTCGTTTTTTTTTATAAAATAATTGTTTTCGGAGTGTAAAACGAGGAGATCGAAGGAACTTTGGTTCCATCTATCTTCTTTCGGGTCTCCAGTCGCAGCAACCTCCTCGTGGTGAGACCTGGTAATCGGTGTTACCCACAATTAACATATTTTCATCATTTTTTCTCCTTTTTTTATTTAACTTTCTCTTTGTGGGTACCACCGAGCTAATGGCTGCGAATTTAGAATAGTTTCTTCAAATAAAATCATTCATAACAACCCTGTACACCATATGAGGGAAGAACAAAATTTTCTATGTTTGATAACTTATGGTTTCAATACTCTAAACATTGTCAAATTTGATAAATATTTATTTTTGTAAGAAATTATTCTTTATTATATTTTAGTGACAGTACATGGTTTTCTATTACGAAATATACTTTTTCCACATTACAAAGTCGATATATATTTTTCATAAAAATTTTTTTGGCACGATTACAATATTCTTACAGGAATAGGCACTTAGATGAATTTTTTTCTCGAAAATGCGTAGGATTTCGAGGGTATGTCTGTTCACCAAAAATGATTGTAATTGACCCCTACAATTGAAAATAATTTTTTTAGAATGATTTGAGAATTTTCATTTTCGTCGAAAAATTTGACTACCTTCTTGAATTTTTTTCTCGAAATTGCGTAGGATTTTGCGGGTATCTGTAATAACCAAAAATGATTGCAATTGACCTCTGCAACTAAAAATAATTTTTTCAGAACGATTTGAAATTTTTTTTTTTAGGCACCTCTACCTTGTCGATTTTTCTTAGGAATTAGTTTTTCATTTTTAATAAATTTGTTTGACGCGCTACGGAAATTTTGTTTAATACTTTTTTGTAGGTATCCATAAGCTCTACTTCCTCCCAAAATTTCATTGAAATATATTCACTATTGTAGGAATTATGGTCTTTTGAAAATTGGACCATTTTTATGGGGTTTTCTTTAATCTTACGGGGTGAAGGAACAAATTTTTCAGTATTTTTACAATTTCTACATATTCTTCACTAAAATACGCGTTGTTTGCTTTTTGAAAAATTAGAATCCTTCGATCCGTTCGGGAGTTATGGCATTTTAAAGATTCGCATGAACTTTTTGGGCAACTTTTCTGGCCTTACATTATATTTTCATTAAAATACAATATTCTTACAGGAAAATTGGGTAAATTAAAAACAAAAATTCCTTTACCAGAGATTGTTACATATTGCAAACATATACAACGTTAATATTTATAAAATGCAAGTAAAATTAACAACAAATGTAACAAAAAGATGGCTTATGCAGCTTTATTCACGAGCCTTATGATTACTTGGAGTAGAAAATGTTTAAAAAAATGTCTTAAACAACTATATCGATGCAAAAAGTAATAATTAAAAAATTCTCAGATATAATTTACACAGTTTTAATTCCTCATACTCGTTGAAATATATCTCAATATTTATTTATTAATTATATTTAAAAGAATTTTTACTTTTTTAATAAATAAAAACATTTTAAATGTTTATCAAGACTAAAACAGTGATATATAGATTGACAAGAGAGCGAAGAGTGGCAATCATAATTTATTATGTACACAAGCAGATATTTATTTTAAATTATAAATGCAGTACAGTTTAATTAATTTTCGTTATAAATCACAATAACGGGGGGACTAAATTTTTTGACTAGGCTGTAGCCATCAGATTTCCACTGTACAAGTGTTATTGTTTAAACGTTAACGCTTTACCGACCGGTAGCGGTTGATTAATCGGCTATCGGTCGGTAAACGTCGACCGATAAAACAGTTGATTAATAGGCTAGCGGTCGGTAAGCGTTGGCCGGTAAAACAGTCGATTAATACGCTATCGGTCGGTAAGCGTTGGCCGGTAAAACAGTCGATTAATAGGCTATCGGTCGGTAAAGTGTTAACGTCGCTTATTATTACGGAAAATCGTTATTGTTCACGTTAATGCAATTATTTACACAATGAAACGTGGACAATATCGAGTCGAAATTTTATACATATGGCATGCATTGGCGCTCATTTTTCCCATAATTTTCAACCAACACAATAATAAATATTTTACATTATCTTCGCTTTTTTTTTCAATAATAATGCAATTAACATTCGAGTTTCCATTGAAAACTCGAATGTTTACTTTCTTTTAGGGGCAACGCGAGCTTGTTTATTGTAAGTATGTACACAACTTTTCGAGCTCCAAAAACTCGAAAAATTAAATAAAAAACAGATGCAATTGAGTCGATGAAAAATGTACAGGTAAAATATTAAATAAATATAAATTCTCCAAAATTGAAATTCGAATCAAATATTAATATATCGAAGTTGAATTTAAAAAAAAAATTTCTGAAAGTTTGAGAGAAAATACTATTGAATTCTTTCTTTTGCAATGAATTTGTTAATAATTATTTGTTTTTTTTTAGGATATAAATTCTCCAAAATTGAATTTCGAGTCAAATATTAATATATCGAAGTTGAATTTAAAAAAAAAATTTCTGAAAGTTTGAGAGAAAATACTATTGAATTCTTTCTTTTGCAATGATTTTGTTAATAATTATTTGTTTTTTTTTTTTAGGAATAGCGACTACGAGGTGGACGAACTTTAACTCGTTTTTGCATTCGGGGGGATCGAGAAGTTACGCGAAATTCGAGGGGCAAATCGTAACAACGACACACGCAACAGCTTGGGAACTTGAACCAGTCGCTGAAGATGCCACGACACTCGTTATTTGGATCGTAAGCCAACAGTCTGTGGAGTCTGTATTGTTGCTCGCATCTGCATCCGTCTCTGCAGTACATCTGTTTGTTCTCATGACTTAAATCAAACAGATTAGACAGATTAGATAGATTAGACAAGTTAACTTTGGGAGTCCTGTGTACCACGATTTTAAAATTCATATTTTTACACGAGATCTTTATGAAAAGTCATATTTTTATTCGTATCTTGCTTTAAGTATTTTTTACATTTTTGCATAACATATTTTTACACCAGATCTATATGGATCAAACAGATTAGACAAATTAACTCTGAGAGTCCTGTGTACCACCATTTTAAATTCATATTTTTACACGAGATCTTTATGGAAAATTCATATTTTTATTCGTATCTTGCTTTAAGTATTTTTTATATTTTTGCATAATGTATTTTTACACCAGATCTTTATGGAAAATTCATATTTTTATATATTTATGGAAAATTCATATTATTATTCGTATCTTGCTTTAAGTATTTTACATATTTTTTCATAATGGATTCTGTTGCTTCTTAGAATTAAAATTGTATTTAATTGAAAATTTTTAGGGGAAAGGAGGTTTTGCAATTTTAAAATTTGTTTTAAAAGTGTTTTTCTCGATACTCACGTGCATTTTTCCCAGTGGACGTATTGTTCAAAGGGGTAGAGATTCAACAGCGCCAAAACTTCCCCTCTTGTGTTGTTTGCCCAGAAGGGTGCAACGACCTCCTCCTTCACAGGACAAGCATTCCTGAAATATTAAATAAAACCATAAATTTAGTCACTTGTTTAGTGTTTGAGCCATCGAAAAGTCACATTGGAAGTTAATTTATACCCTTCTTGTACGATATTATTAAATTTTTATAAATATTTAAATTAAGGCGCTAGTTACTATCTTTAGGGGTTGAAATAACCCTCCCAATTTCTATTATTAAAAGCATCCAACATCCAACATCCAACATCCAACATCGAACATCCAACATCCAAAGAATCCAAGTCCGCCATCGTGACAAAAATATAAGAAATATTTAAAGCAAGGCGTGAGTTATTGTATTTAGGGGTTGAGATTTCCCAATTTCTATCATTAAAAACATCCAACATCCAACATCCAACATCCAAAGAATCCAAGTCCGCCATAGTGACAAAAATATAAGGAATATTTAAATTCAGGCGCGAGTTATTATCTTTAGGGGTTGAAATATTCCAATTTCTATCATTAAAAACATCCAACATGCAACATCCAAAGAATCCAAGTCCGCCATAGTGGCAAAAATATAAGAAATATTTAAATTCAGGCCCTAGTTACTATCTTTAGGGGTTGAAATAACCCTCCCAATTTCTATTATTAAAAGCATTCAACATTTAACATCCAACATCCAACATCCAACATCCAAAGAATCCAAGTCCGCCATTGTGACAAAAATATAAGAAATATTTAAAGCAAGGCGTGAGTTATTGTATTTAGGGGTTGAGATTTCCCAATTTCTATCATTAAAAACATCCAACATCCAACATCCAAAGAATCCAAGTCCGCCATAGTGACAAAAATATAAGGAATATTTAAATTCAGGCGCGAGTTATTATCTTTAGGGGTTGAAATATTCCAATTTCTATCATTAAAAACATCCAACATCCAACATCCAAAGAATCCAAGTCCCCCGTTGTGCCAAAAATATAAGAAATATTTAAATTCAGGCGCTAGTTACTATCTTTAGGGGTTGAAATAACCCTCCCAATTTCTATTATTAAAAGCATTCAACATTTAACATCCAACATCCAACATCCAACATCCAAAGAATCCAAGTCCGCCATTGTGACAAAAATATAAGAAATATTTAAAGCAAGGCGTGAGTTATTGTATTTAGGGGTTGAGATTTCCCAATTTCTATCATTAAAAACATCCAACATCCAACATCCAAAGAATCCAAGTCCGCCATAGTGACAAAAATATAAGGAATATTTAAATTCAGGCGCGAGTTATTATCTTTAGGGGTTGAAATATTCCAATTTCTATCATTAAAAACATCCAACATCCAACATCCAAAGAATCCAAGTCCCCCGTTGTGCCAAAAATATAAGAAATATTTAAATTCAGGCGCTAGTTACTATCTTTAGGGGTTGAAATAACCCTCCCAATTTCTATTATTAAAAGCATTCAACATCCAACATCCAACATCCAACATCCAACATCCAACATCCAAAGAATCCAAGTCCGCCATTGTGACAAAAATATAAGAAATATTTAAAGCAAGGCGTGAGTTATTGTATTTAGGGGTTGAGATTTCCCAATTTCTATCATTAGAAACATCCAACATGCAACATCCAACATCCAAAGAATCCAAGTCCTCCATTATAACATCCAAAGTGTCTCCTATCGAATAAAAGTGAAAGACCCATGGATTCCCCAACAAACGCAAATAAAACGCCTACTTACACTCCTCTGAGTTTCAGAACCGGTTGTTCCTGTTGATCTTTCGCGGCTACGTCCTGGTACAGCTGCCCCTCCATGGAAGAGGAGGCTTCCGGCTTGCCCGCCGGTCGATATTCCGGTCGAGGTTTGAACTCCTGTTGCTCGTTCGAGCTGGAAGTCTCCTCAACAGTCGTTTCTTTCGGCGTGGCAAACAGGTCTCCGCTGATATCGAGCTCAGCAGGCAGTTCCGTCATTCCTGGCAAACTAACAGTCGAAGTTTCCTCGAAATCTATGTCCGGGGCCTCTGAAACGTCCGCCATTTCCTCGAGTTCCTCCTCCATCTTGTCCAGTTGCTCTGGAATTTCGTTTAGGCTGAAATTCTGCTCCCTGACGACCTGGGGAGCCATAATCGACGATGTTTCGTCGCTGTTCTCAGTTTTAGCGTCGTTTGTATCGTTCACTGAGATCGTTGTAGATTCACGCGGTACCAAAATGGCCGCTGGGGATGTAGATGGCGCGGATGGCGTTTCAGTGACCAACGAAACGGTGATCGTAGAGGTCGCTGTCGTCGTTGTGGTAGTCGAAGTGGATTTCTCGGTTGGTCGGAAGTGAGGTCTCGTGTACTCGCTCAATTTTGGAAATTTGTTCGATCGTTTGCCGCCATTGTCGTTGAACGATCTGCTCGTGAAGCCTCGTCGCTCGTACTCGTCGTCGTTTCTTAAGTTTTCTTCGTTTTCGAAGTACTCGTAATCGTGAGAATATTGATATTTTCTGAAATAATTGTTTTTGATTAGATCAGTCATAGTATATTTATTCGATCTGTAAAAATGAAAATTAAAGTAATTTTCTTGGATATATATTTTTGAACAAATTATAAGATTTTATTAGGGATTTTTGCAAGTTACATTGACATTGTTTATTGCACATTGAAATAGTCAATTTTTACGAAAATTAAAGTAATTTTTTTGGATATGTATTTTTGAAAAAATTGTAAAATTTTATTAGGGATTTTTGCAAGTTACATTGATATTGTTTATTGCATATTGAATTAGTCAATTTTTACTGTAAATTTACCTGTGTTCGTCGGAAAAGTGGTGGTAATATTCGTCATTTTTTAATTCTATGTCATTTTTTTCGAATTCTGCTCTCAGTACATTAATGTGTCTCTCGTCTCCGTACATTCGTCTCATTAATCCTTGATTCTCTTGTACGAAACGTCGAACAGCGTGCCTGAAATTCGAAATATGCAATTTATTGTTAGAAAATAATAGTTTTATAATGAAATTTTTGGCCATTATTAATAGTAACACATATTTTCGGTAAAGAATTTTTTTCTCCAAAGTGGGTAGGATTTTGGGGGTATGTGTATTCACCAAAAATGATTGTAATTGACCCCCTTAATCGAACATATTTTTTTTAGAACGATTTGAAAATTTTCAATTTGGTCGAGAAATTTGAGGACCTATTCGAATTTTTTTCTCGAAAATGCGTAGGATTTCGGGGATATGTCTATTCGCCAAAAATGATTGTAATTGACCCCCTTAAACGAACATATTTTTTTTAGAACGATTTGAAATTTTTCAATTTGGTCGACAAATTTGAGGACCTATTCCAATTTTTTTCTCGAAAATGGGTTGGAATTCGAGGTTATGTCTATTCACCAAAAATGATTGTAATTGACCCCCTTAATCGAACATATTTTTTTTAGAACAATTTGAAATTTTTCAATTTGGTCCAAAAATTTGACCACCTTGTCGAATTTTTTTCTCCGAAATGGGTAGAATTTCGTGGATATGCCTATTCACCAAAAATGATTGTAATTGATCCTCCTAGCTAGAAATAATTTTTTCAGAACGATTTGAAAATTTTCATTTTCGTCGAAAAATTTAGGCATCTACTCCGTGTCTATTTTTCTTAGGAATTCGTTTTTCATTTTTAATAAATTTGTTTGACGCGCTACGGAAATTTTGTTTAATACTTTTTTGTAGGTACCCATAAGCTCTACTTCCTCCCAAAATTTCATTGAAATATATTCACTATTGTAGGAATTATGGTCGTTTGAAAATTGGACCATTTTTATAGGGTTTTTTAAATTTTACGGGATGAACGAATAAATTTTTCAGTATTTTTACAATTTCTACATATTCTTCACTAAAATACGCGTTGTTTGACGCTTTAAACATTAAAATCCTCCAATCCGTTCAAAAGTTATGGCGTTTTAAAGATTCGCATGAAATTTTAGGGCAACATTTCTAGCCTCACATTATATTTTCGGTAAAGAATTTTTTTCTCGAAAATGGTTAGGATTTCGAGGGTATGTCTATTCACCAAAAATGATTGTAATGGACCCCTGCAATAGAAAATAATTTTTTCAAAACGATTTAAAATTTTATTTTTTCGTCAAGAAATTCCATACCTTCTCGAATTTTTTTCTCGAAATTGAGTAGGATTTCGAGGATATGTCTAATGACCAAAATTGATTGTAATTGACCCTCGCAATTAAACAGAATTTTTTTAGATCGATTTGAAATTTTTCAATTTCGTCGAAAAATTTGTCCAACTTCCTGAATTTTTTTCTCGTAATTGGGTAGGAATTCGGGCGTACGTCTATTGATCAAATATTATTGTAAATGACCCTGCTAGCTAGAAATAATTTTTTTAAAACGATTTGAAATTTTTTAATTTCACCAAAAAATTTGACCACTTTTCCGAATTTTTTTCTCGAAAGTGCGTAGGATTTCGAGCTTATACCTTTTCACCAAAAATAATTATAATTAACCCCTGCAACTAAAAATAATTTTTTCAGAACGATTTGAAAAAATTTTTTTTCGTCGAAAAATTTCTCCATTTTCCTCTTAAAAAACGTGCTTGAATTTTGTTTTAAACGAACGTGAAACATGATTTTAAGCCAAAGAGCTAAAATCTGACCGCCATGGCTCTCTACCAGCCATATCAGCGAGAGTAAAAGTACTTCCTCGTCGTCTTTTCAGTTTAGTCACGCGCGATTTTAATATTTGATGGCATTCGGTATCTCGTTTGAAATTCATAGCGCACAGGATATACACGTTCTAGCAACGAAGACACACTACTGTCTCTTTCCGTTCACCAAATTAACTTTCTACTGTTTTCAATCTTAACGACGTTATTAGAAAACGAGAAATCGAATGAAATTAAAAACAAAACAACAAGATGAAAGTAAAACACGTGTGTCAATATTCCCTACAATTTTAATAATATATTTACTTCAAAATAATCACAGAACACTTGCAATTTTTGCAATTATTAATTCCTCAATTTCTATGTTTCAAATCTCTCATTTATATTCGTTTAAATCAGTATCACCACTTTTCTCACACGATTCGTGCAAAAGGAGGGTCAAGTGTAATTTTGATATATTTACCTTAAAATAGTCACAGTACACTTGCAATTTTTGCAATTATTTATTCCTCAATTTCTCTGTTTCAAATCTCTGTTTATGTTCGTTTAAATCAGTATCACCACTTTTCTCACGCGATTCTCTTTTACTCGCTTTCACCGTGCAAAAGGGGGGTGTCAGGTGTACTTTCTTCGACCCTACTTTGGCATAATAATCTCGTTTACGTACCATGGATAAGCACTTCCGGCAATCGCGCACCAGTTCTGTCGTCGAAAATCGCAGGGCAGATTCGCGAATCGCGCGCGACTCGAACGCGAATACGGTTTGCTGCACGCTGAGGATGCATCGTATCCGAATGTACTTGGCCCACCACCTCCTTGACATCTCACGTGTTGATATATGATCACCTGTCAACAATAATTAAAATCAATAACTTCTTTCTGATCCAAAACCATGCACTCTGCAAGTCGTTGAAATCTCCACAGTTTTATAACTTTTGTTCTAAGCTAAAGCAATAATAATTAATTTTGCCGACGCAGTGATTCGTGGCGAGCAAAATCCAGCAATAAATTTCACCTCACAGCGATTGTTAAACATTGTTAAAACGAAGTTGCATGGCTTCTGAAAGTGTACAGATAATCAACACTTTGCAAAATTGCTTTTACCGGTTTTTTCTGCCGAAAAAAAACACGTCAGATTCGCGTTGGAATTGTGCTCCATAGGTTGTTAACGCTTTACCGACCGGTAGCGGTTGATTAATCGGCTATCGGTCGGTAAGCGTTGGTCGGTAAAAAAGTTGATTAACACTTTACCGACAAGGTAGCCTATTAATCGACTTTTTACCGGCCGATAGCCGATAAATCAGTTTTTTACCGCTCAACGCTTTACCGACCGGGTAGCTTATTAATCGGTTGTCATGAAAATAAAAAATATCACTAGATTTAATTACCCTGTAATTACAGAAAGAGAACAATATAGTAACCACTGTCGCAAAGTTTCATTTAACATTCTTATAAGAAAAAGTGGATATATAATCTAGGGTCAATCGGTGCCGGTCGGTAAAGTGTTAATACGCTATCGGTCGGTAAGCGTTGGTCGGTAAAACAGTCGATTAATAGGCTATCGGTCGGTAAAGTGTTAAAATCATTTTACCGTTCGAATTGCAACGCTGTGATTAAAGTCGAGGATCTCTGTAATTTAATTTTTTTTTGTTAAAAACTGCAAACGTCCAATAAATTTCGAATTGGAATATTCGCGATCGAGGATGTAAACTACACAGTTCACTGCTTCAATGTCAGTCTAACGAACCGTTCCTGCAATCGACTGATAACGATTGGAAACTGGATTCTATATCACTCACACGCTGCAATGGTTACGTAACTAGGAAATAATTAACGCGGGAAAAGTGTGTGGATCGTTTGGGGCCTTTGGATCAGTAAATCTGTATTATGAAACGTTAAAAAGTTAATTATTTGTGTCAAATATTGTTGTTGCATTCAATTAACTCGATGTTAAATACTCAGAAATGGAATGAAAATACATTGCATTGAAGTGTATAATAATTTATAAAAATATTGAAATTAGAATTGAATAGGTAGTTTTATATCGAGGTTGCATAATTTATTTTTGGTGAAATTTGGGTTTTGTTTTGTTCGAAATTAAATTCTGTTTTTTACAGATACTCGTTGATATGTATTGAATGAATTTAATATGTATTTCTATATTTTATATGTATTTTTTTTATATGTATTTTTTTTTGTATTTATTTCGAATATTCAAGTCGATTTATTTCAATTTTTACATATATTATGGTACTCCAAAATCTAAACACGTGTTCCTCGAAATTGGTGATAATTTGATTTTTTGTAAAACAAAGTTTGAAAAGTGTAACGAGAATAATACTGAATTCTGTTGAATTTTAATGTGTGTCACCTAGAATCTACGTTTCTTCGATAATTTCACCGAAAACCCACTTACGTATCGACTTTCGAACCATCCACGCCTACGTTACCAACCTTCAAGCTCGAAATTTTCAAAATAAAATCAATAAAAATAAAATAAATAAAATAAAAAAAAATTCAAGCTCGAAATTTTCAAGATAATATAAATAAAAATAAAAAAAAATTCAAGCTCGAAATTTTCAAGATAAAATAAATAAAAATAAAATAAATAGAATAAAAAAAAATTCAAGCTCGAAATTTGCAAGATAAAATAAATAAAATAAAAAGAAATTCAAGCCCGAAATTTTCAAGATAAAATAAATAAAAATAAAATAAATAGAATAAAAAAAAATTCAAGCTCGAAATTTTCAAGATAAAATAAATAAAATAAAAGAAAATTCAAGCTCAAAATTTGCAAGATAAAATAAATAAAATAAAAAGAAATTCAAGCCCGAAATTTTCAAGATAAAATAAATAAAAATAAAATAAATAGAATAAAAAAAAATTCAAGCTCGAAATTTTCAAGATAAAATAAATAAAATAAAAGAAAATTCAAGCTCGAAATTTTCAAGATAAAATAAATAAAAATAAAAAAAAATTCATTATTTTCTCTAATTCTAATTATCACCAAAATAAAAAAATTCTACTTCAATTTTAAGAGTATCAAATCATATAACAAATAAAATCGTAGTTACGAACCTTCAAGCTCGAAGTTTTAATTATAATTAACAATTAAAAAACACACTCTATCGAGGAAAATATTTCCCTTCGATGTAGCTTTTATTTATTTTATAATATTTTCTCTAGAATTCGAGGCACATTTCTATAAAAATTTCATTAACTTCAGACACGTATTAAAATAAAAAAAAAATTCATTATTTTCTCTAATAATTCTTTCAAATTAATTTAAATTCATTATTTTCTCTAATTCTAATTATCACCAAAATAAAAAAATTCTACTTTAATTTTAGGAGTATCAAATCATATAACAAATAAAATAGTAGCTTTTATTTATTGTATAATATTTTCTCTATCATTCGAGACACATTTCTATACAAATTAAATTCCTTCCAGACACACATTAAAATAAAAAAAAATTCATTATTTTCTCTAGCCAAATTATCACGAAAATAAAAAAATTCTACTGCAATTTTAAGAGTATCAAATCATATAACAAATAAAATAGTAGCTTTTATTTATTGTATAATATTTTCTCTATCATTCGAGACACATTTCTATACAAATTAAATTCCTTCCATACACACATTAAAATAAAAAAAAATTCATTATTTTCTCCAGCCAAATTATCACGAAAATAAAAAAATTCTACTTCAATTTTAGGAGTATCACAGCATATAACAAATAAAATCGTAGCTTTTATTTATTTTGTTTATTAAATTCCTTCCAGACGCACATTAAAATAAAAAAAAATTCATTATTTTCTCTAATTCTAATTATCACCAAAATAAAAAAAATCTACTTAAATTTGAAGAGTATCATAACATATAAAAAATGAAATTGTGGGTATTGGACTCGATTTTGACACTTAACGTTGTTTCAGGGGTACTCACCTGGAGGACGAGTAGCACGATGACGCTCATAACTCGCGTTTGACGTTAGTTTCGGCGTGTTGGACCGAGCCGTGGGCCCAATCGCGTATCGTTTTCACCGACAGGGTGATCGCTACCGTAAAAAGTGCGACGACAGGCCCGTGCACACGCGGCTACATGACAGCACCTCCACGCGCGAGGACGCTTTCATTACTGGGCTGGTAATCAGCCGGGCGGCACATGCGACGCAGAGGCGGTTCGCGCTGGTAAAAGTACATAGAGTCCTCCGCGAGCGTTCGACGATCGCTTGACCGAGCACCAAGAGCGAGAGAGAGGAGCGACGAGGGAGGAAAGGCGAGGAGAGAGCACCGTCGCCCGGTGAGTAGGTCACTGTTGCGGATACCGTTACATTTGGGCCCACTGATGTGTGTCACGGGGCCCCCACAGTGACGTAGCAACGGGCCCTACGGGTTCTGCTCGCGCGACGGAGATTTTGATCCATGGTGGATCGCGACAGAGGTGGGCGAGATCGTACACGGTGAGGTGTATTAGCCTTTTTACTGTTGAAGAACTTTCAATTGTTATTAATCGATGTTTTTGTTGTTGCAGACTCGTGACGCTTGTTGGGGGACGTCTTGAATGTTTTTGACATTTGTGGTCCAGGAATCGAGAATATGTTGGTGGATTTTTAGATCAGAATAGTTATTAGACTGCGGATTTTTATGCAAATTCATATATTTATTAATAGAATTGATAAAATAAGAGCTTCGTAGACCCCTAAATACAGTAATTTTTATCTTACTTGAGATTTTGTTATATTTTTGCATGTTAAATGCATTCTATAGTTTGTTGACAATCTAAATTTTTCCATAAATGCATAAATATCCGCAGTTTAGTTATTATTCATTTTTAGTGGGATGCAAAAGTAGCATTTGTACTTATATTTTTCGCTTTTAAGGAAGCTCTGTTGGAATTTCATATTTTTGGTTTGAATAGTTATTTATTATTCACTTTCAGTGTTATGCAAAAGTAACATTCAAATTTACAAGCCATCATCCCGTCGTTTATAGTTCAATTCTATATAGTTTTTATTTTTTGCATTTAAAGAATCGTGACTCTAATGGTATTTAATATATTTGTTCAGAATAATTATTTATTATTCACTTTCAATGTGATGCTAGATTAAATGAATGATATAACATTCAAATTTGTAAGCCATCATGCATTCAATTCTATATAGTTCTCATTTTTCGCATTTAAGGAAGCTCTGTTGGAATTTAATATTTTTATTTGGAATAATTATTAATTATTCACTTGCAGTGTGATGCAAAAGTAACATTCAAATTTATCAAGCCATCGTGCATTCAATTCTATATAATTTTCATTTTTCGCATTTAACGAATCATGTCTTTATTGGAATTTAATATTTTTATTCAATATAATTTTTAATAATTCATTTTTAGTGTGTTGCAAAATGAAATGAATGATATAACATTCAAATTTATAACCCATCGTGCATTCAATTCTATATAGTTCTCATTTTTCGCATTTAAGGAAGCTCTCTTGAAATTTAATATTTTTATCCAATATAAATTTTAAAAAGCATTTGTTTTGTGTATATGAAAGTAATAAGTAACAAATAAATGAGCAAATTAGGGAATTATTAAACACATTATTATATTTACATATTAAATTATTTTTTTGGCAAAAATATACACAACTTTCTCTATTAAAATTTCTCACAAAAGTTTATTGATATTCATAAAGTATATACACATTTTTCGAAAGTAAAATACTAATTTTGCACGTTTCAGATCACATTTAGAAAATTCGTTCATATTTTGTATAGTTTTCTATGTTCAATAGAAGTAAAAAAACGCGCACTATTCTAATTAATCATTCCTTAAAACTAGGAACAAATAATAATAATAATAATGTCTGACTATTCTTGACAGACTTTTCTATAAACTTACAATTAGTTAATAATACAATTTTTAAAAAAAATTTTATCAAAATATATCTTAGAAAGACAATTTATCAAAAATATGTTACTAATATTTGATAACCTATAACTTAATTAATATTTCCACGGTTTCAATCTCTTTTAATCTTTTTTCTCAGGTAGAAACTTTTGTCAATTATTTAAGCATTTGAGTCAATCGTTTCCTCTCGTTTTTCTGTGTCTTTTTTTTCTGTTTTTTCGCTAGATTTTCCAGTGTCTTTATTGTACCTTAAAAATCCACTCACGTACCACATGAAAATACAAGAAAGACTTAAAATCGAAGTGAAATGAAGAGCAGCTACGTAACTGTTCATCGAATCGTGCACTAATCCTTGAATATAAAAAGAGACAGAAAATAATTAGCAAACAATTCATTAGAGCGATCTATATATATTATTCGAGTGATTTAGAAAAATTGAAGATTAAGTAATTTTGTGAAATAAAATCCATCTCTTAAAATTCCATATTTCTTATTTTTTTTAAATATGGAATTTTAAGAGACAGATTTAAGGTAAAAATATGTTCAAAATAATTAGATTAAACTCACCTATGATTGGACCAATGGCGATCGACAGTACACCACTGCAGGCCATTTGCATTCCAAATGCAGCTGGCAGTTTGTTCAGAGGAACGTAATCAGAGATTATCAGAGTCTGAAAAACAGCTTTTGTGCCTTTTGCAACGCCAATAATCAGTGCAACGCAGACAACACTAACGTAACTGCTTCCCCAGGTTGTCAAAACTGAAATCCAAAAAAAAAAAAAATTTTACTCGATTTTACTTGATTTTAGTGGATTTAAATAATGTGATTTCATCCCCCAACACCAGAGCTACCAAAGCACTCAAAATTGCTCATTTCTAATTTCCAATAGCAATGAATAAACATTTATTTTCATTGCATTATGCATTGTCGATGATTCTAGCGTTGAAAGTGAATTTTTTAGTGTTTTCAAATCCCCAAATTTTGAGTCAGGTTTTTGTGTTAGTGTACGTACTGGTTCTTCCAAGAGTGGATCCTATTAAGGAGACAACGTAAAGATTTTTTGATGTCCATTCGGCTTTTTGGGCCACGAGTGGCACGCATAATCGTCCAAAAATGTCCGAAGCGGCTTGGATCGACATCACAGTCGCGATCGAAGTCCTTTCGAGGCCACAGAGTTCCGCGAGGACGAACGGAATCATGGCGTTGAAGTTCGTTTCTGCTACTAAAGACACCCCCATACCTGAAATATTAATAAAAATATTAATAAAATTCGATGACATGT
The DNA here is from genome assembly GCF_013123115.1 of Colletes gigas. NCBI lineage: Eukaryota > Metazoa > Arthropoda > Insecta > Hymenoptera > Colletidae > Colletes > Colletes gigas. The sequence goes on from NW_025106663.1 coordinate 1,817,235, forward strand.
AGCTCCTTCAATTTTCGTTATTTACACTTGGAAAAAATACTGTATATACTTGAAACGTTGGTAAATTTATATACAAAATTTCAATGCAAAGCAATTTGTAAATAATTTTATAAAATTAAAGAAAATTACAAATTTAGTAGAAAATAATACACTTCTAAGGTGGTCTTCCAGTGTGAAGCTTTGAAAAAATTGATTTTCTTAAAGAATATAGTTTGGAAAATTTATTTACGTATCCTTGTGTCTAAATTTCTGAAATTAACGAAGTTATGGCTGTTAAAAACGCGATGGTCAACGTAATTGTAAATGTGTTTTTCCCTAAACTGTGTTTTCCAAAATATTGTCCACGATAAAACAAAATCTACTTGACCAATTGGCTTAAAATTTTGGGTACACATTCAATACATGTGTGACTATAGTTGCTACCAAAATCAACTCAAAATTTTTATTTTTTCTATTTTTTTCAGGCCCCTGAAGTTAAAAGAAAACATGGAAAAATCGTTAATTTAAATTCGAAGTGTTGTTATTTTTTAAACAATTGATTTTTTTCTTTTATTTTGGTATGGGCTATGGTCGAACTTATAGTAATTAAGAATCCTTTAGGTTTTTTCATTTTAAACAATTGGAATGGTCAGAATTATGGAGAACGTGAGATGATGTTTTTTAAGTTTGAGTATGTTTGACTCTGCTTGACTCTGATTGATTTTGATTGATTTTGATTGATTCTGATTGACTCTGGCTGACTTTGATTGATTTTGATTGATTTTGATTGACTCTGACTGACTTTGATTGATTTTGATTGATTTTGATTGACTCTGACTGATTTTGATTGATTTTGATTGATTTTGATTGATTTTGATTGACTCTGCTTGACTCTGACTGACTCTGATTGATTTTGACTGACTCTGATTGATTTTGACTGACTCTGATTGACTCATGATTGACTCATGATTGACTCTGATTGACTCTGATTGACTCTGCTTGACTCTGCTTGGCTCTGCTTGACTTTGCTTGACTATGTTTGACAGTCTACAGTGCCACCAATTTTAACTTTTTCTCGCTCAAAAAATTCTAAAATATCACTAAAGTAAGCACAAATAAACCCTGTAAATTTGACTGCAGAAGCTCTTATAGTTTAATCACAAAAAATTCCTCAAGAATGCCTAAAAAACTGCATTTCATTCTAATGCACTTTTAAAACAGATATGCTTGACTATGTTTGAATATATGCAGCGCCATCCATTTTAACTTTTTCTCGCCAAAAAAATTCTAAAATATAACTAAAGTATCTATAAATAAATCCTGTAAATTTGACTGCAGAAGCTCTCATAGTTTATTCACAAAAAATTCTCAAAGAAAGTCTAGAACAATGCACTTTGTACAAGTGCATTTTAAAAGCGACTATGTTTGGGAGCATGCAGTGCCATCAGTTTTATATTTTTCTCGCTCAAAAAATTCTAAAATATAACTGAAATATGCACAAATAAACCCTGTAAATTTGACTGCAAAAGCTCTTATAGTTTAATCACAAAAAATTCCTCAAGATAGCCTAAAAAACTGCATTTCATTCTAATGCATTTTAAATATGGCTACGTTTGAATATATGCAGTTCCATCAATTTTAGCTTTTCGTCGCCAAAAAAATTCTAAAATATAACTGAAATATGCACAAATAACTCCTATTAATTTGACTGCAAAAGGTCTCATAGTTTATTCAAAAAAAATTCCCCAAAAAAGTCTCTAAAAAGCACACTTCACCTCAGAGGACCCTCTTATTAATAAAAATTGATAAAAAATTTGATAAAATTACCTAATATAACTGCTACGTAACGGGTGTCCCTGAAAAGATCGAGATCCAAGTGCTCCGAAATTTTCAACAGGAACTTTCGTTTCTCTCCTTTTTTATCGTTGTTTATAGTTTCTCGAGCCACGTCTTCGTTCAATAATCGAGAATTAACGTCTCCCGAATGTTTTTCTGCGGAAGATTCCGTGATGTCATTGCCCTTCGTTAAACTTGCAATCTATTTGGAATCAAATCTGACGGTGAACGTTAATCGTTTCCTTTTTCAGTGATTTTAAGAAGACACCGAACTATAACGATAAAAAAAAAAACTTTATTCGAAGCTTTCGATCTGTTTATTAAGAATTACCTTATTTTCGATAGCACCACGAATTCTCACCTTGAATTTCAGTGTCTTCTTAACAATGACGGGTGTGTTTTAGGTTCATTGTGTGTCTAACTCACTTCTTTTTCTTTGAATGGCCTCAACAACGACGCTCCTATCAGCGAATGCATCGCGATTCCAGCGAGAATCAAAAGCGTACCAGTGGTGGCGTAACTTTCTAGCAGTTTTGCTATTAAAAAAGGCATCAAAATCGGACCTAAGCCTGTTAGTGTCACCGACAATCCCATGGCTACGTTGCGTTTCTTACGAAAATACGTGTTTAGGGCTAGATTTATTGCTAGAAACGTGATCCCGTGACCGGTACCTGAAAACCATCGCCAAATTAGAATGATTTTCTATTTAACACTTTACCGACCGGTAGCGGATTATCGGTCGGTAAGCGTTGGTCGGTAAAACAGTTGATTAATAGGCTATCGGTCGGTAAGCGTTAGCCGGTAAAACAGTCGATTAATAGGCTATCGGTCGGTAAAGTGTTAATAGCTTCAAATATTTCATTCATCGTCGCAAAATGTAAATAGAAATATTTATTAGAGTCGAAATAATAGAAAAATAATTTATTTTTAACAATAGAACTATCAAAGTGGTCAAAATTATAATTATAATTGTCGTTATATTTACTGTATTTTTCTTTGCCTTTTGCAGGCTTTTGTTATTTATCGTAAAATTGTTCCTTGAAATTCGTAATTTTATAATAAAAATTACACGAAATTTAGTCGACTAAATTTATGAAAATTGACCGTAGTTTTTTTTTAAATTGTTTCTTTGGTACAGAAAATAAATACATCATAATAATTAGTAGTTATTAAATCTAAAATATCTCAAATTTGTTCCTTGTTTAAATAGATATTTTTATTATGAATTTTTGAAAATTTATCGTAGTTTTTTTTATGGAAATTATTTTATTTATTTATTATATTATATGTTATATATTTATTATATGTTTGAATAAATATTTTTATTATGAAATAGAACAAGCTTTGGCCAAAATGCAATTCGTAATTTCTAAACAAAAAATTGTATACAAAATTTAGTCGACTAAATTTATGAAAATTGGCCGTAGTTTTTTTTTAAGGAACTTATTTCTGTTGATACAAAAATAAATACATTTTTATTATGAAACAGAACAAGCTACGACCAAAATGAAATTCATAATTTCTAATTATTAATAACACAAAATTTAGTCGACTAAATTTATGAAAATTGACCGTAGTTTTTTTTTTTAAATTGTTTCTTTTGATACAAAAATAAATACATTTTTATTATGAAACAGAACAAGCTGCGACCAAAATGAAATTCGTAATTTCTAATAAAAATTCTACAAAATTTAGTCGACTAAATTTACAAAAATTGACCGTAGTTTTTTTTTAAAAAATTATTTCTTTGGTACAAAAATAAATACATGATAATTGTTGATAGTTCTAGAGTTAAAAGGACGTGGAAATGAATGTGTATTTATTATATTTTTCGTACTTATATGCATAAATGTATTTTCCATATCTTAAGGGGTAACTCTAGAATATTGAAAAATTCGATTTTTTTTTTTTCGGCTTAAATAATAGTTTGAAGCCTTAAAAACATTATGCGAAAGGTCTCAGTGTCGGAGCAATGTTTTTGCTGAAAATTTAGAGCCCCAAACGATGACGTGTATCTGCGTCCTGTAGCGTCGTGTAAGTGTTGTATGTTATTTGTTTATTTGAAAGTTTAAACAGTAGAAATTCTGTGATGAGGAATATAAGAACAATGAGAGATGCAAATTACTCACCGACGATGATGCAATAAGTGACAATAATGGCGGGAACAGCGACTGCGAACGCGGTCATGCAGATGCCAACGGCGACGGTTAAACCGCCGAGGAAGGCGACCTTTCGAAACGTGAATCTCTTCATCATCGGGCCGCTTATCAGACCCAGGCTACACGCGATTGTCCCATTCAGATGAAGAATGAATGATGTTTGCGTGGCGGAGATACCGAGCGAAAGAAAACGCTCCGAAAAGATAAGACCGTAACATTGTTGTATCGGAAGCACCGCCAACTGAAACGATTTTATTCAGAAGAAGTCATTCGAGACAGTATCTTCAATTAAAATTCATTAAAACTTCTGATTTTCGAGAGATTATTTATTAAAGATTCAAATTAACATAACATCAGGTTCGATATGTATTTTTGTAGAATTAATATGTTTTAAGTATAGTGAGTAGAATGGATGTTTATGCATTTGAGGGAAATTTTTCGTTTTTAAAAGATAGGATGCATTTGAAATGCAAAAATATGAGTATTTTAAGGGGGACTTCTAGTGTAAATGGGGTTTTTTTAGAGTTTTTTGGGGAATTTTTTGCGAGTAAACTATGAGAGATTTTACAGTTGAATTTAGAGGGTTTATTTATGGATACTTTAGTTATATTTTAGAATTTTTTTGGCGAGAAAGAGGTAAAATTGATGGCTCTGTATATTCTCAAACATAGTCAATTTTAAAATGCATATCATACTAGTGTATTTTAGAGTTTTTTGAGGAATTTTTTGTGAGTAAACTATGAGAGCTTTTGTAGTCAAATTTATAGGGTTTATTTAGCTATACATCATTGATATTTCAGAATTTTTTAGACCCAAAAAACTTAAAATTGATGACACTGTATATTCTCAAACATAGTCAATTTTAAAATGCATTTCATACTAGTGTATTTTAGACTTTATTGGGGAATTTTTTGTGGATAAACTATGAGACCTTTTGCAGACAAATTTATAGGGTTTATTTAGATATACTTCAACGATATTTCAGAATTTTTTGGGCGCAAGAAAGTTAAAATTGATGAGACTGTATATTCTGAAACATACTAGTGCATTTCATATTATTACATTTTTGTAGACTTTCTTGAGGAATTTTTTGTGAATAAACTACAAGACCTTTTGCAATCAAATTTACAGAGTCTATTCATAAGTACTTCAGTTATATTTCAGAATTTTTTTGGCGAGAAAAAGTTAAAATTGATGCCACTGCATATATTCAAACATAGTCAAGCATATCTGCTTTAAAAGTGCATTAGAATGAAATGCAGTTTTTTAGGCTTTCTTGAGGAATTTTTTGTGATTAAACTATAAGAGTTTTTGCAATCAAATTTACAGGGTTTATTTGTGCATATTTCAGATATATTTTAGAATTTTTTGAGCTGGAAAAATATAAAACTGATGGCACTGCATGCTCTCAAACATAGTCACTTTTAAAATGCACTAGTACAAAATGCATTATTCTAGACTTTCTTTGAGAATTTTTTGGGAATAAACTATAAGAGCTTCTGCAGTCAAATTTACAGGGTTTATTTACAGATACTTTAGTTATATTTTAGAATTTTTTTGACGAGAAAAAGTTAAAATTGATGGCACTGCATATATTCAAACATAGTCATGCATATCTGCTTTAAAAGTGCATTAGAATGAAATGCAGTTTTTTAGGCTTGCTTGAGGAATTTTTTGTGATTAAACTATAAGAGCTTTTGCAATCAAATTTACAGGGTTTATTTGTGCATATTTCAGATATATTTTAGAATTTTTTGAGCTGGAAAAATATAAAACTGATGGCACTGCATGCTCTCAAACATAGTCACTTTTATAATGCACTAGTACAAAGTGCATTATTCTAGATTTTCTTTCAGATTTTTTTTGTGAATAAACTATAAGAGCTTTTGCAATCAAATTTGCAGGGTTTATTTATAGATACTTTAGTTATATTTTAGAATTTTTTAAGCGAGAAAAAGTCAAAATTGATGTCTCTGCATGACCCCAAACATAGTCAAATATAGTTGCATTTAAAAAAGGTCTCACACTGTAATTTCATTCTATTTATTTGAAATAAAAAAACCTAAAATATTCTTCATTACTACAACTTTGACTATAACTGGTAGAACAAAAAAAGGGGACCCTGAAATTTGATTATAAATTTTATCATGTTTTTTTTTTTCATTTTTTTGGGTCTAAATGAAATAGAAATTTTTGATTGATGAAAATACAAAATAAAAATCGATTTATCTCAAAGATTCACACTAGAATTCTCCCTTATACGAATTTTTATATTTACAAAGCTCCCATTTCATTGATTCAACTAAACACAACTAAAGTAAAAAAAAAGAAAAAAAGAAAACTATTTCGTAAAATCAGTGTTTCGAATGACAAAAAACGAGTGATTTTTCAACATTCATACAACTAAAATACAAAACAAAAAAAAAAAGAGAAAATTATTTCGCAAAATCACTGTTTCGAATGACAAAAAACGAGTGATTTTTCAATTTTCTCTACAATTCGATTCTCTACATTCAACATTCATACAACTAAAATACCAAACAAAAAAAAGAGAAAACTATTTCGTGAAATCACTGTTTCGAATGCCAAATGACAAAAAACGAGTGATTTCTAAACATTTTTAACAATTGACACCACAAAAAGTGAACACGTGCGTATCAAGCACACACAAAAACACACACTAGGTCGTTCGATGTTGGTGGGGGAAAGAAAATCCAAGAAAATCCAAGAAAATCCAGGAAACTCACGTTAATGATGGTCACAGCAGCGACGACAACCCAGGCCCAGCCTCTGTCGGCCTCGTCGCGTGACATTCTCCCAAAAAAGGCAACAAAATTCCCAAAGTCTCTTTCGAAACGAGACCACCCGTGTCACTCCTTCCTCTCGTCTCGAACTGCAAACTTAGAGTGTCGGCTAAATACAAGACGGAATTGGACAAATGATAAGATAGGTGTTTAGTATCGGTGGATCAGTATTAGATACACACACACAAACGAGCGTGAAATGTTTCTGATTACTCTCAAATGTTAGCGTGGAAATCGAAAATTTCAGTCAACCATTCACTTTCTTCTGAATCATAAATTCATTTATTTCAAAATTCAAATTTATGGTAAAATAAATATCAAATTTTTTCAACTTTTCTCGTTTGGACGAAATGACGAACTCGATAAGATTAAACACCGAAATTTTTATCAAGAGTTCGGTGTCCATTAATTATAAAATTAGCCACGTTTTATTGCAACGAACACGATTGATTACATATATCGACGAGCTGATATTTTTTGTTATTCTTTTCTTTATCTTTTGCAGTTTAAGTCTCCAGGCTTTAGAGCTCTCAACAGTGCTCTTTTTTCCCCCATTTTTGTAACACGGTTTTGTATAATAATTTAAGATCGAACGGAGATATCAGAATTGACATTTTTGTGAGTTTGTAGAATTCTAGAAGTGTACACTTCTCTTCAAACGAGTATTCGAGTGTATTACACAGAGTCAAAAGTCAAAGTTCTCCGGGCCAGATGATTAAATTAATCACACATAACCGTGTTCCAATTAGAAGGAACAACCGATTCTTTTCCATTTAGTCCGCTTTGAACGATAATTTAATAATGGTTTAATGTCACTGTGACTGTGGCTAACATTTGATATACAGCGGGGAACGACGATTACTATAACATCTGCCTCGATCTTTACGAGTTTAATTGAATTGGGCACAGTCGCAGGGACGTACCTAAAATAAAATTCTTGCTCACTTAAACTCACGAAAAAATATTGGAATAATAATTTCAAACTGTAAAGTTGAACTTTGTTTTCTCAATTTTTTATACAAAAAAAGAACAAATTGGCCTCTGAGAGTCAACTTTCGAACACTCGTTTACCTCGAATATTAACTGTGGCGTTGCCTTGAAATTTATAATAATTTTACCTTCGAATTTTGCAAGCAAGTGATGTTTTTTAATTTGACGAAATTTGGAGTGAAAGTTTCATCAATTTTGTCAAATATTCAACTCAACTAACAATTTTATTTATTCGCTGGTGAACACTTGTATGCACATGAATTTGCATATCATAATAACAACTGTTATTCAAGGAGATCTCATTATTTTAATCGAGAAAATTAGGTGGAATAAAATCTGAATTCAGAGAAAAAAATTTCCCCCATTTTGTTAATATTTTTAGAAAATTTCCGAAATTACAAGCATTTTTCTTATAAAATATTCTACGATTATTAAAAGTCAAATTCTACTAGATTAGAGAGCCCACAATAAAATGTGAATATTCTCCATTAAAATTAATATTTTTCCAATGAAACGTTAATCCAGAGAAATACGTACGAGATTTTTGGTTGATCGAACGTGATTTTTCCGTTGTCGTGGCACTGATTATTTCAGTAAAGGCGACGTAGAAGGATGGACGATGCATTATTGTTAGAATTAGGTTCGTTGTCACCGTTGAAATATGGTTAGGGAGACACAGTGAGAAATGTCACTTGAACTCACTCGAAAACACTGTATTTTTCTATCAGACACATCGTCGAACTTTTCACCGGTGCTTTTTACGCCGCGTCTGAGACGGAACGCAAAAAGGAGCAACATATGTGTGTGTTGTGAGCGGAGCTGCTGACTATTCGTCACTGGCTCGATGAAGGGAAGTCGCTTGATAAAAACCTGCTTCGTGACTCGACTTCAGACCCGAGGCTGGTCTTTGACTTGCTTCGGCTTCGTTTACATGCACCGGCGAGACCGCCTCGATGCGACCCGTTTAACACGTTCAACGAATTCGGGGCAATTTTACGCAAAAAGGGCCATATTTTGTTCTTGATACAGTAAAACTCCATTTACATAACGTTAATAAACAGTTTGTTTCATAAAAAGTTCATCAATCTTCGCTATTTTTAATATTTGAGTTTTTGTTCGGATAAGTGAATTCAATCGTGACAGTAATCCGGGTTTTCAAATTAAAATTTTTGTAAATCAAGGTTATTTAATTTTGTCAAACTTCTATTTTTGGTGGATTATACAAAATATAAAAGTTTGAACTAGCTTTTAGTTATTTAGAATTATTTAGGAAAATTGAATTAAAATAGAAATTTTCTTCAAAACTCCATTTACATGACGTCAATAAACAGTTCGTGTCATAAAAGTTCATCAATCTTCGCTATTTTTAATTTTTCGTTCGTATTTAAACTCTGTTCGGATAAGTGTATTCAATTGTGACAGTTATCCGGGTTTGAGACTAAATTTTCATGAATCAAGGTTATTTAATTTTGTCAAACTTCCATATTTGGTGGATAAAACAAAATATAAAAGTTTGAATTAGTTTTGAGTTATTTAGTATAATTTTAGAAAATTGAAATTTTCTATGAAACGTCATTTTGTTTGTGATATAGCAAAACTCCATTTACATGACGTTAATAAACAGTTCGTTTGATAAAAGTTCATCAATCTTCGCTATTTTTAATTTTTCGTTCGTATTTAAACTATGTTCGGATAAGTGAATTCAATTGTGACAGTAATCCGGGTTTCAAACTACACTTTTTTTGTGAATCAAGGATATTTAATTTTGTCAAACTTCTATTTTTGGTGGATTACACAAAATATAAAAGTTTGAGCTAGCTTTTAGTTATTTAGAATTATTTAGGAAAATTAAAATTAAAATAGAAATTTTCTACAAAACGTGATATAGCAAAACTCCATTTATATGACTCTAATAAACAGTTCGAATCATAAAAGTTCATCAATTCCTGCTATTTTTAATTTTTTGATCGTATTAAGTCTCTGTTCGGATAAGTGAATTCAATTGTGACAGTTATCCGGGTTTCAAACTAAAATTTTTGTAAATCAAGGTTATTTAATTTTGACAAACTTTTATATTTGATGGATAATACAAAATATAAAAGTTTGTACTAGTTTTTAGTTATTTCGAATTATTTAGAAAAAATAGAAATTTTCTATAAAACGTCATTTTATTTGTGATACAGTAAAACTCCATTTACATGAATCTAATAAGTAGTTTATTTAATAAAAGTTCATCAATTCCTGCTATTTTTAATTTTTCGTTCGTATTTAGTCTCTGTTCGGATAAATGAATTCAATTGTGACAGTAATCCGGGTTTCAAACTAAACTTTTTTTGTGAATCAAGGTTATTTAATATTGTCAAATTTTATATTTGATGGATAAAACAAAATATAAGTGTTGGAACTAGTTTTTAATTATTTAAGAAAATTGGACAAAATAGAAACTTTCTACAAAACGTCATTTTGTTTGTAATATAGCCAAACTCCATTTATATGACGTTAATAAACAGTTCGTTTCATAAAAGTTCATCAATCTTCGCTATTTTTAAGTTTTCGTTCGTATTTAGTCTCTGTTCGGTTAAGTGAAATCAATTGTGACAGTAATCCGGGTTTGAGACTAAACTTTCATAAATCAAGGTTATTTGATTTTGTTCCTTATAAATTCCTTAAAACTTTGAAATTACATTTGATGCATTAAATTTCTGAAAAAATATCAGATATTTGAAAGTAAAATATTCATAAAAAAGTTGAATTAATTTTTACTTAATTTCTGAGCATATATCAGACATTTTAAAGTAAAATATTCATAAAAATGTGAATTAATCTTGACTTATTTAGTATTATTTAAGAAAACAGGATAGAAATATTTAAATAAGGGACTCATGATTTTTATGCAATTATTTTATTCCACTTTTATGGTAAAAACAAAATTATAGGAAACAAAAAAAATAATTTATATAAAACACAGCGTCAAAATGTGATGCGTTATTAATATATTGACTTCAGTTACAAGTATCAACAACACGAGACATTACATAATCTCATAAACTTCTTATTTACTTGCTTATAGTATACTTCTGTCACTTGTTTAATATTCTCATATTCGAATCTTAATATTAATAAATATATTACGTGATACATGACTATATGTCTAAACACAAGATATCATAAAAAAAACAATTTAAAAACCCAGTGTTTCTAAATATAACATTACAATTTAATTTTAGAATTATTTATATCAGAAAATGAATTTCAATTTTCAAGCTTTTAATTACGAAACAATTCACAAGGTCCATTAATTAATCAAATTACTATCAACGATGAATGAAGAGAATGATGACTAAATTTGAACGCAAATCGTCATCGATAAAGGAAAATATTATTTGTCGTTTACAAATAAATAATGTTTCTCGACTCGATACGTGAAAACCAGATCTTCGTGTAGCTTCTCCGCGATATCTGAACAACGTTATCACTCTATTACTTCGTTCCGTGCTTGCTTAGCCGAGATAGCCCTCCTTCTAAGCAAACTGTACACAAATTCGATGCTCCATGTGACAAAAGTGACGCTTATCATGAACGTCATCACGTGTACACAAACGGTATAACTTTGGCTGGCGTCTCTGATATACCCTGATAAAGAGAAAAATGATAGTTAATTTTAATCCAAAGAAATATGCCCAAAGCATTCACTGTCCGTGACTCATATGTGGGCTCCATCACCGTGCCATTAGATACGCCGCGGTGAAATCGGACAGTGAACGCGTCCGCGTCGAAAAATTGAACTTCAAACCCACCGATCAGGGGACTCAGGGTCACGACAAACAATCCCTTGGACACCATGAATATCCCAAAGGCGCTGGGAAGCTTTTTCAAGGAACAACATTCGGACACGCTGAGATTCAAGTTGACCAACGTGGCGCCACGCAGGAATCCTATCACGACGAAAGTCACTATCAAAAACACGCCTTTCGATTGCTCAGCCATAACTGGAAAAAGACGAGAATTAGGAAACTTGTTGGTCGATTGTTTACTGAGTGAGAGTGAATGTACTGACTGGATCGTCCAATTCCAACGAGAAGGCAGAATATCCAGAAGATGGACCTCTTCTTGAAACCGAATCTGTCGAAGATGGTTGGGAGTAGTAGGCGGGCAAGAATGTCGGTGAATGCGGTTATTGACAAACAAGAGGCAACTTCCACGTTGGACAATCCTATCGACGGTCAAGTTCCTTCGAGGTGTCTACCGAAATCCTAAACGATGCTGCACAGTGGAACGGAACCCGAAAAAAACGCGATAAACCATTTGGCTGATCGATGGCGGATCTATCTTTGCGTAGTTCCCTTTTTTTTTTTTAGACATGAAGTTAAGCTATTGGAGAATTGTACACTTAACACTTTACCGACCGGTAGCGGTTGATTAATCGGCTATCGGTCGGTAAGCGATGATCGGTAAAACAGTTGATTAGTAGGCTATCGGTCGGTAAGCGTCGGCCGATAAAACAGTCGATTAATAGGCTATCGGTCGGTAAGCGTTGGCCGGTAAAACAGTCGATTAATATCGGTCGGTAAAGTGTTAATAGTTAAAAAGAAACTGCACAAAAATATACCACGAAATTTGTTAAATTATTGTAGTAAAATAGTGTTTGTAAGACAATTATAGTATCGACTTTTTGTGACCATTTATCGCGCTTTTTCAGGTTTCGCCCCACTGTGTGCTGTAGCGAGGATGATAAATTGTAAAAATAGAGTTCTTCTTGCATTCATAGCTTCGTATGCAAAAGTATTGAATTTTTAAATCTGATATTTGGCGAGTGATTTGAGTATTTTTGAAAAATTTGTCATCCAATCGCTACAGTACCGATCTCGAAGCTCCCCAAAACTTACTTACCTATGCTAGACAGGAAAAATGGAGTCATCAGTTTGAAATTGGACTCAGCGACGTAGTACAGACTCAAACCAATGATAACGTTTAAGTAGACGCCATCTTTGAGGAGATCCAAGTCGAAAGTCTTTTTAATCTTCTCGATGAATGGCTCGTCTTTCTCTTTTTCTTCAGATTCGTCATCATCATCGTTTGTTGCATCGATTGTGGTGATTTTGGTGATTTTGGTGCTGTTTTTTGGATTTATTTCCGTTCCATTGTTGTTTGCGTGCAACAGAGTGCTACCTTCTGGGATCTTGTTCATCTCTGTAAGCTGAAATTAAGATTTCTCAACTGTTTCAGGCTTTTTTATTGATTTTACCTTTCTAATTTGTTTTTCTTTTTTGTTTTCCAGGGGTCGTAGTAAACAAGCACCGACGGTGGAGTGCAGGGCCCATGCACCAACGATCATGGTTGCTCCTCGAAACCCATAAGCAGCCAACAGGAGGTGTACGAACTGTAAAAGTTGAAATTTAGACAGAATTTTTGTAAAATAAATTTTCTGATTTTTTTTTGGTAATTCGTAGGTAAAAGGTGTGGGTTAGGTCTGGGTTAGGTCTGGCTTAGATTTGGGTTAGGTCTGGGTTAGGTCTGGCTTAGATCTGGGTTAGGTCTGGCTTAGATCTGGGTTAGGTCTGGGTTAGGTCTGGATTAGATTTGGCTTAGATCTGGGTTAGGTCTGGATTAGATTTGGCTCAGATCTGGGTTAGGTCTGGATTAGATTTGGCTTAGATCTGGGTTAGGTCTGGGTTAGGTCTGGCTTAGATCTGGGTTAGGTCTGGGTTAGGTCTGGATTAGATTTGGCTTAGATCTGGGTTAGGTCTGGATTAGATTTGGCTTAGATCTGGGTTAGGTCTGGGTTAGGTCTGGATTAGATTTGGCTTAGATCTAAGTTAGGTCTGGCTTAGATCTAGCTTAGATCTGGGTTAGGTCTGGTTTAGGTCTGGGTTAGGTCTGGGTTAGGTCTGGGTTTGAATAACCCTTAACGATTGATGCAACTTTAAACAAATAAATGAAAAAAAAAAAAAATATTCTGTTTTTTTTGATAATTCGTAGATGAAAGAAGTGGTACTCAAACGACGATATTATGACAAAATAATCAAGTCACATTCGCGTGACAGTGGCTGATAATGGTTGGATTAGCAAAAACGTTTGACTCAAAATTTCTAAAACAAATATTCTAATTTTTCTTATAATTCGTAGATGAAAGGTGTGGTACTCAAACGACGATATTACGAAGAAATAATGAACTCACGTGAACGTGACAGTGGCTGATAACGGTTGGATTAGCGAAAAAGTTTGAAATTTACTCAAAATTTCTAAAATAAATATTCTAATTTTTTTTATAATTCGTAGATGAAAGAAGTGATACTCAAACGACGATATCACGAGAAAATAATCAACTCACGTGAACGTGACAGTGGCTGATAACGGTTGGTCAAGCGAAAAAGTTTGAAATTTACTCAAAATTTCTAAAACAAATATTCTAATTTTATTGATAATTCGTAGATGAAAGCTGTGGTACTCAAACGACGATATTACAAGAAAATAATCAAATCACATTCGCGTGACAGTTGCTGATAATGGTTGGATCAGCTAAAAGTTTGAAATTTACTCAAAATTTCTAAAACAAATATTCTAATTTTTTTTTTTATAATTCGTAGATGTAAGGTGACTCAAACGACGATATTATAACAAAATAATCGAATAATACTTTTTAGGCTTTCGCGGCCATAGTGATTAATACTAGAATTGGCTTCCGGGTTGGAGCCGCGTTCAGAAGACGAGAGAGTCCGACGTTTCGCCAGCATTGCAGCTAGCTTCATCAGGGAATCAAATAATCTCTGATACTGAAGAAAGTATCAGCGGGGACCCTAACTTATACCTGTGTCCATCGTTGCGGATCAGTGCACTATCCAATAGTTTTTAATTGGGCAGCTGGCCCAATAATAATCGAGTCACATTCGCGTGACAGCGGCCTATAACGGTTGGTTTAACGAACTCACGCAGGCGTGACAGCGGCCGTCAAGGGGATAAAAATATAAATAATAACGTGTAAAAATTCTCTGCCATACTTGTGGAACCAGCATCATGGCTAGAGTTGTCCCAGCCATAGAAAAACCGACAGCTTGTCCCCGTTTTTTATCGAAGAACGTGTTCAACGCTACGAACGACGATGCGATCGCTAATCCGGTTCCTAAGCCTGCGATAAGGGAATTAAAAGTACATTAAACGCATGAGAAAGGTATTATGCTAAGTGGAGAGAGCAATTGAGAATGAAATTGTTTTGTTTTACCTCCTAAAATACTGTATGTGCAGATTATGTGGAACATGCTGTTGGCTCTGGATGTGAGTATCAGGCCTGTGCAACTTAGAAGAGACCCGAAGAAGGCTACTTGTCTGTAGGAGTATTTTTTTAGGAGGGGTCCTATCAAGAGACCTGAAATTGAAAGAAAATATTTGGGTAATGAGATCTAATTTATAATAATTTTAGTGAGTGTTTTAATTAGAAAAAATTGTATTTAAAATTTAGTAGTGGTTGGTAGATTTATTTGTACCAAAGAAATGTTTATTCATTCTCTTATAAAAAAAAAATTATGATTATTTTGAAAAATCAAGTAGAGTGAATTTTGTAGAAATTTTAGTAGAATTTTGGAATCATTTTGACTGCTTTGATAGTTCATTGGTCCTATTAAAAGACCTAAATTTAAAAAAAATATTATTTGAGTAAAAAGATCTAATAATTTCAGTAAACAGTGAAAAATTGTATTTAAAATTCCATTGAATTTAATGTGGCTCATTTTTATATTTATTAACACTGAAACTATCAACAATTAGAGTGTATTTACTAGTACTTAAAATTAATTTTAATTTTGAAAAATCCAGTCGAGTAAATTTTGCACTTTTATTAGAAATTTTGACAGTTTTAGAAATTCTAGCGTTAAATGAATAATTTCAATACCTGAAAAATTGACGATAGCGTCAAGAATGCTCATTATCAACGACGTTCCTGTGGAGTCGACGTCAAGTTCCTCCAAAGGATCGTGAAAGAGAAGACCGAACGAAGGATCCAGAGATCTCAAAGAAAGCTGTGGTAAAAAAAATAGAAAATTCAGAAAATTTCTATCTGAAAATTAAAAGTCAATCAGACGAAATTAATTTAAAAAAACAACAATTCTCACCGTAATTAGGCTACTAAGAAGTGATAATAAAAGAGAAGATCCATAAAACAAATGACAAATATTTAAGAAAAAATAGAAAATTCAGAAAATTATCTATTTGAAAATTATGTATCAATGAGACGAAATTAAAATTAAAAACATAAATTCTCACTGTGATTAGGCTACTAACTAAGAAGTAATAATAAATCTATAAAACAGATGACAAATGATCTAGAAAAAAATAAAAAATTCACAAAAAAAGAGAATAAAAAATTCAAAAAAAGAGAATTTAGTATTTCCGCCTGAAAATTACGAGTCAGACGAATTTTCACCGTGATTAGGCGACTAAGAAGTAATAATATATCCATAAAACAGATGACAAATGATCTAGAAAGAAATAAAAAATTCAAAAAAAAATAGAAAATTCATAAAATTTCTATCTGAAAATTACGAGTCAATGAGACGAAATTAATTTAAAAAAACAACAATTCTCACCGTGATTAGGCTACTAAGAAGTAATAATAAATCAATAAAACAGATAACAAACGATCTAGTAAAAAATAAAAAATTCACAAAAAAAAGAGAATTTTTTATTTTCGCTTGAAAATTACCAGTTAGACGAATTTTCATCGTGATTAGGCTACTAAGAAGTGATAATAAATCCATAAAAGAGATAACAAATGATCCAGGAAGAAATAGAAAATTCCCAAAAAAAATAGAAAATTCAGAAAATTTCTATCTGAAAATGACGAGTCAATGAGACGAAATTAATTTTAATAGCATAAATTTTCAAAGTGATTAGGCTACTAACTAAGAAGTAATAATAAATCCATAAAATAGATAACAAATGATCCAGAAAAAAATAGAGAATTCACAAAAAAAGAGAATTTTTTATTTCCATCTGAAAATTACGAATCAAAATCAGACGAAATTAATTTTGCAAACATAAATTGTCACCGTGATTAGGCTACTAACTAAGAAGTAATAATAAATCCATAAAACAGATAACAAATGATCCAGGACGAAATAGAAAATTCACAAAAAAAGCGAATTTTTTATTTCCATCTGAAAATTACGAGTCAATGAGACGAAATTAATTTAAAAAAACATAAATTCTCACCGTGATTAGGCTACTAAGAAGTAATAATACATCCACAAAAAAAAAGATGTCAAATGATCTAGGAAGAAATAAAAAATTCAAAAAAAGAGAATTTTTTATTTTTGTCTAAAAATTACGAATCAATCAGACGAAATTAATTTAAAAAAAGAACAATTCTCACCGTGATTAGGCTGCTGCCTAGGCAAACGAACCACCCCCAACCGCCATCAGGCGCCCTCTTCTTGGAGTGGACAACATTCACCATCTTCGTTTCGTCATACAAACGTGTTCAAACAACAATTTATTAAATATCGTCGAGAGTCTGGCCAAAGTACAATCGTACGCGAAATTTAGTCTAATTACACTTGATTCACTTTTAAACTGTTTAACGATTCAACAGGTAATCCAAATCGACTGGTTCCTCACTTCTTCCTTCAACTATGACTAATCACTGTCACTCTGAAGCAAATTGATTCGTCCTTCGTTCCTCTTTGTTCTGTCGTCCATGGAAAAATATTAGAGTAACTCTGTTTATTAATACGCCAAAAGAATGTTCTCCTCACGTTCGTCGACAAATAAAAATTCTGAGTGATTTCAGGCCCAACTCTCCTTCTGTCTTCAAGAATGCAACTCTCTGAACATCGTGACAACCTGAGAGAACAAAATTCCCAATTGTTTCTCTGCACAGCATTTTTTAAACGTAGAAAATCTGCTTATCTCCCGATTTGAATTCGAAACGATGTTTTATTTATGTCGTCGATTTACATTTCGGTGCCACAGAAGGCCACAAGTGTTTCGAACGAAATTTCAATTTGATCTGTGTGTTATCATCGATAGCTCGAAATATTTCGTTTAGACTCGATTCAAAATTTATTAAATTTCTAAAATCATTTTGCACTATTTTCTTTTTACTCACTGTGTCTGATAGAGTCCCTGAAGAGGAATGGAGAATTATGGTTGAGTTTGAAGAACACATTTTTCTGAAATTGTTAAATATCCGTTAAAATATTATTTTAATATTTATAGTGAAAGACAGTAATAAATTGAGTAAGTTGCTTGGGATTTGAATTTGAATTTAATTAGAATTGTTATAAACTATATTGTGAATAATATTGAACATGGTTTTTGCATTGCAGTAACAATGGCTTATCAACTTGCATGAGAAAGTAATGCACAAGATCAGAGCCCGTTGCCCTCTGGTTCAAATATTCTGATTCGCGTGAAAACAACAAACGCGTTCCCAGTTTGTTATTATGTTACGTGTAGATATCTACTATTTATAACAATATACCAGAATCTAGCATCAAGCGTACCAAATCAGTCAATTTATTAATTTTGTTTCATTTTTTAAAACACTTTTCTCAATACAAATTATTATAAACAAGATACGATAAAACGTAACAAAGATAGTGACTTAGTGTCTATAATTATTTCTATCATTTTGCTAATCCATGTATTATAAATGACGTCAAAAATTGATAAAAGAAAATTGTTCATTATTGAGGGGAAAAAAATTCAAATTTTTTTGTTATCTTGTGAGGCAAATTATATAGTATTTAAAATCGAGTTTCTCACTGTAATTAATGTGGAATATATTAATGCTAAACGATAAGAATATAACACATTGTTAAACAATCCCCAACAAGGTCACATATGGATTAATCTGCATTAGAAGTTTCGTTTTTTATATCTTATAATATATATATACATATATGAAGATAAGGATGGTCCGGTGCTTCTCGGGAAAATCATATCACGCATTATGTGCGGCTTACAGACCAGATACCACTTGATTGAATTGTGTCGTATCTCTATACAGGGTGTTCGGCCACCTCTAGCAAAAATTTTAATGAGCGATAGTAGAGGCCAAAATAAGACGAAAATCAAGAATACTAATTTGTTGGTGGAAGCTTCGTTAAAAAGTTATTAACGTTTAAAGTGCCGCTCTTACTGAATTTTTTTCTCGAAAATGCGCAAGATTTCGGGGGTATGTCTATTCACCAAAAATGACTGTAATTGAACCCTACAACCGAAAATAATTTTTCCACAACGATTTGCAATTTTTTAATTTTCTCGAATAATTTCACACCTTCTCTATTTTTTTTCTCGAAAGTGGGCAGGATTTCGTGGGTAGGTCTAATGACAAAAACTGATTGTAATTGACCCCCGCGACCGAAAATAATTTTTCCACAACGATTTGCAATTTTTTTTCTCCGTTGAAAAATTTAGGCACCTGATTGGATTTTCAGTAAGGAATTTTTTTCTCGAAAGTGCGTACGATTTCGGAGGTATGTGTAATGACAAAAAATGATTGTAATTGATCCCCGCAACCGAAAATAATTTTTTTAAAACGATTTGAAAAATTTTTTTTCGCCGAAAAATTTCAGCACCTACTCGATTTTTTTTCTCGAAAGTAGATAGGATTTCGGAGGTATGTGTACTCACCAAAAATGATTGTAGTTGACCCCCGCAACCGAAAATAATTTTTCCAGAACGATTTGAAATTTTTGAATTTAATTGTTAATAACTTTTTAACGAAGCTTCCATCAACAAATTAGTATTCTTGATTTTCGTCTTATTTTGGCCTCTACTATCGCTCATTAAAATTTTTGCTAGAGGTGGCCGAACACCCTGTATGTACTGACGCAAGGTGCAGGTGTGTACAATTTTTAAAACAGCATCATCAAAAAAATGCTCTTAGATTGTTGTGTTTTTTTTGAAAACTTCTGTACCGTAGAAGCGAACTTGTGACTATATATGAAGATAAGATAAGACGTGTATGTAAAATGATCATAATTTTATGTAACGTTCCTCGATATAGCGTTATATTTATTATATTTTTATAAATATAATACACGAAATTATATTTTTATAAATATAATACACGAAATTATATTTTCAAAAAATATAATACACGAAATTATATTTTTATAAATATAATACACGAATTTATTTAATTTCACAAATATAATACACGAAATTATATTTTCAAAAGATTTAATACACGAAATTATATTTTCACAATTATAATACACGAAATTATATTTTCACAAATATAATACACGAATTTATTTAATTTCACAAATATAATACACGAAATTATATTTCCACAATTCTAATACACGAAATTATATTTTCACAAATACAATACACGAAATTATATTTTCACAAATATTATACACGAATTTATTTAATTTCACAAATATAATACACGAATTTATTTAATTTCACAAATATAATACACGAATTTATTTAATTTCACAATTATAATACACGAAATAATATTATCACAAATTTATATTTTCACAAATATAATACACGAAATTATATTTCCACAATTATAATACACGAAATTATATTTTCACAATTATAATACACGAAATTATATTTTCACAATTATAATACACGAAATTATATTTTCACAAATATAATACACGAATTTATTTAATTTCATAAATATAATACACGAAATTATATCTTCACAAATTTATATTTTCACAAATATAATACACGAAATTATATTATCACAAATATAATAAACGAAATTATATTTTCACAAATATTATAGACGAATTTATTTAATTTCACAAATATAATACACGAATTTATTTAATTTCACAAAAATAAAACACGAATTTATTTAATTTCACAAATATAATACATGAAATTATTTAATTTCACAAATATAATACATGAAATTATTTAATTTCACAAATATAATACACGAAATTATATTTTCACAATTATAATACACGAAATTATATTTTCACAAATATAATACAGGAATTTATTTAATTTCACAAATATAATACACGAAATTATATCTTCACAAATATAATACACGAAATTATATTATCACAATTATAATACACGAAATTATATTTTCACAAATATTATACACGAATTTATTTAATTTCACAAATATAATACACGAATTTATTTAATTTCACAAATATAATACACGAATTTATTTAATTTCACAAATATAATACACGAATTTATTTAATTTCACAAATATAATACATGAAATTATTTAATTTCACAAATATAATACACGAAATTATTTAATTTCACAAATATAATACACGAAATTAAATTTTCACAAATTTAATACACGAAATTATATTTTCATAAATATAATATACGAAATTAAATAAATTCAAACAAATATAAGTATTATAATTTCACAAATGTAATACACGAATTTATATTTTCACAAATATAATACACGAAATTATATTTTCATAAATATAATATACGAAATTAAATAAATTCAAACAAATAAAATACACAAAATTATTTAATTTCACAAATATAATACACTTCAAAATAATATTTTCACAAATTTAATACACTAAATTATTTAATTTCAGTAGCCTATGGAACCAGATTTAGTATTATTTCCCAACTATTTACTTTCGCGTCCCATTCAGAGATAAGTTGTTCAGAATTTTAAATTAGGAACTTTGTTCGTGCAAACATATTTCAATAATTTAAACGTAAACAGTCCGATCGAAGCACATTTTAGCATGCATTATTCATCGCGAATTTTATTCATTCTAAAATCCATGCATACACACGCTTAGAACCAAAATGCAAATTATATTAATAACCAGTGCAATCGTACAGTCGATAACGAACTTTATCCCAGACATGCTTTCCACTATTAATTGTTTTATTAATTGGACACTTGTTTACGATTTAAATACCTCAAAACATTATTTATAATATTCGAATCAGACCACTGATGGTTTATTTACATAATTTCATTCTAAAATTTTTCATCAAATTTTCATTTTCAGTGTAAAATTTTTATAAAAAATTAATATGTTCAAAAAGCATATTATTATTCATTTATTAACAGGAATAAACCCTTCAGTACAAAATATGTGATATTTAAGGAATTAAAAATGTGATTTTTACATAGTCAAAAACACTAATATTTAATACAATATTTAAAGAAAATCTTAGTTACCAATAAAACTCTATTAGACGTTTATTTAGATGGTTTATTTACATAATTTCATTCTAAAATTTTTCATCAAATTTTCATTTTCAGTGTAAAATTTTTATAAAAGAATAACAGGTTTAAAAATCATATTATTATTCATTTATTAACCGGGAATAAACCCTTTGGTACAAAAAATGAGATATATAAGGAATTAAAAATGTGATTTTTACATAGTGAAAAAACACTAATATTTAAAAAAAATTTTAGTTACCAATAAAACTGTATTAAAAAAATTCGAGAATGAAAGGAATTTTGTTGGATGAAACTTTACCGAAATTGGTCCAAAGTCCCCCAAAGGCGATCTATCGATCGGATCCAGAGAGGGTAGGAAAATGGTGGAAGCCCGCCTCGAATCGATAAAGGCACTCGACTGTTGCTCGACAGAGCCCCGGGTTCGGTCGATGTTTCGCTATCGATATCGCCGGTTATCAGTATTGAAATATGTCGTCAGGATACGCGTTTTAATCGCAGGTCGACGTCCCTTCGTAAACCTAGTTTTCCCTTTTTTCTTTTATTCCGTTTTTATTTTACACGCGATAACGTTATTTGTCACAGGCGGCTCGCGAAAGGCAAACTGACCGATCGCGCGCGCGTCATAAATCGCAATGACGGCGCAGCCATCGCGCGCATCCTTTTGCCGCGACTGGTCGCTCCGCGAAGGAACGCTCGAGCGAGAAAGAAACCGCGGAATGGAGACGCGCAGAGAGATTAACAAATATCTCGTCACTGATTTGACCGCAATCGTCATTGTCGCGCGCTGAGAGCGGACACGACCGATTTCTCACGGCTTTTTCGAACGCGGTTCCCCATATTGCGCCCCCCGAAAAAGGTGGTTTTATTATGCCCAGTGCCGGGAACGGAACCCACCCGCCCCCTCTTCGCGAGCCATTCGTCGACGCGTGTATGTGTGACAGTGGACACGTGATCGCGGTAAAATCGGTTCGGTGTGATATCGCTCATTATGCATCCCGTATTTACGTACAAGTGTGTTCTATTTTTATTCGCTATTTTTTAATAGTTAAATTTTTTTATGAAATTTTTGCTTTTGGATGATTGAAAAATTAATTGAGAGTCTTGGGAGATGTTTGTTAATGTTGATTTAGTGACGGGGCTTTACGAAATTTTTATTTATATTGCTATTTAAATTCAATTATTAAATTCAATTATTTATATTGCTATTTAAATTAAATTATTAAATTCAATTATTTATATTGCTATTTAAATTAAATTATTTATTAAATTATTTATATTGCTATTTAAATTGAATTAAAATTTGTTTTAGTACAGGTTTATTAATGTTTATTTAGTTTTGTGATGGAAAAATATTGTGGTTTGGGTGACGTGATTTTACAAAATTTCAATTTTTAAAAATTGCAAAATTGAATTAGAATTTGTTTTAGTACAAAACTAGTATTTTTGTTAGTTTTTTTGGTGGAGAAATTGTTATTTTCGACAATTGCTATTTAAATTAAGTTAAAATTTGTTTTAGTAGAGGTTTATTAATATTTATTTATTTAGTTTTATGATGGAAAAATCCTATCGTTAGGGTGACGTGATTTTACAAAATTTCAATTTTTAAAAATTGCAAAATTGAATTAGAATTTTTCTTAGTACAAAACTAGTATTTTTTTTAGTTTTTTCGTGGAGAAATCCTGGAATTTTTGTGTAGATAACGTCATTTTACAAAACTTTTATTTTAAACAATTGTTATTTAAATTAAATTAAAATTTGTCTGAGTACTTTTTTGTTTTGTTTTAGTACAAATTTATTAATATTGATTTCTTTAGTTTTGTAGTGGAAAAACATTCTATTTTCATTATTTATATTTTAATATTTCGACTGCCATAGAGAAAATATTTTACCAAATTTCAATTATTGAAAATTGCAAATTAAATTAAAATTTATCTTAATACTTATTTATTTAGTTTTGTAGTGAATTAATTTTGTCATAGATATATCTGTGAATTTACAAAATTTTAATTTTAAATAATTGCAAACTAAATGAAAATTTCTCCTAGTATTTATTTTTAATTTAATACAAATTTATTAATATTGATTTATTTAGTTTTACAATGGAAAAACATTCTCTTTTCATTCTTTATATTTTAATATCTCGACTTCCATGGAGAAAATATTTCACCAAATTTTAATCTTAGAAAATTGCAAATTGAATTAAAATTTTGTCTTACTAAAAATTTATTAATATTGATTTATTTAGTTTTACAATGGAAAAACATTCACTTTTCATTCTTTACAATTTAATACCTTGACTTTCATAGAGAAAATATTTTATCAAATTTTAATCTTAGAAAATTGCAAATTAAATCAAAATTTTGTCTCACTAAAAATTTATTAATATTGATTTATTTAGTTCTATACTGAAAAATTTCTAAATGACATTGGCAGTCAAAGTATTAATAAATCTTGCAAACATCGATGAAATTAAACATCTATTATTATTTAATAGCAATTTTTGTGTCCCAATAATACAGTTTGTAACAATCAAATTTTTGGCGGGAATTTCAAACAGAGTCTCTCTCTCTCCGACTCTATAATAATTTCCACAATTATTAGTATAATTTTTATTCAGTTTGTCTCTCGAAATATCATTCGTTGGAACGTTGGTAAATTTGTGTTTCCTAAAAAAACACTATTCCAAAAAACGAATCTACAGAATTTATTAACAAAGATTCAAATGGTGTCTGGTCTGTAATAATTTCCACAATCATTAGTATAATTTTTATTCACTTTGTCTTTGAAATGTTGGTAAATTTATATTTCCTAAAAAAACACTATTCCAAAAAACGAATCTACAGAATTTATTAACAAAGATTCAAATGGCGTTTGGTCTGTAATAATTTCCACAATCATTAGTATAATTTTTATTCACTTTGTCTTTGAAATGTTGGTAAATTTATATTTCCTAAAAAAACACTATTCCAAATACGAATGTACAGAATTTATTAACAAAGATTCAAATGGTGTCTGGTCTATAATAATTTCCACAATCATTACTATAATTTTTATTCACTTTGTCTTTGAAATGTTGGTAAATTTATATTTCCTAAAAAAACACTATTCCAAAAAACGAATGTACAGAATTTATTAACGAAGATTCAAATGGTGTCTGGTCTATAATAATTTCCACAATCATTACTATAATTTTTATTCACTTTGTCTTTGAAATGTTGGTAAATTTATATTTCCTAAAAAAACACTATTCCAAATACGAATGTACAGAATTTATTAACAAAGATTCAAATGGTGTCTGGTCTATAATAATTTCCACAATCATTACTATAATTTTTATTCACTTTGTCTTTGAAATGTTGGTAAATTTATATTTCCTAAAAAAACACTATTCCAAAAAACGAATGTACAGAATTTATTAACGAAGATTCAAATGGCGAAATATGTCTGGTGTTGTTGGGTAGTCGATGTTACGAGCAGAGCCAACCCGTTCATTGTTTATTTCAATAGTAAATGAATGTCACAAGGATTAATTAACACATCACGGGGGAATATTTTTTGCTAATGGCTTAAATTACTTGCGGTGTAAACTTAGCTGCGGTTCGACAGCGAATTTATTTTTACACCCGTAAACGTAGTCGACAATCAGTGTTTTCCACGCTCATTAAAGTAATATTCACCGTGAAATAAAGTGACACGATTCAAATACGTAAGAAACAAAAACGAAGAATTAAACAAGAAACAAAAACGAAGAATAAACGAGAAATAAATAAGAAAGAAAATCGAGAAACGCTTCGAGAGGTTTTAAACGAGAATGGCTGAAAGTTGTTGTTGAAATGAAGAGTCTTGAGTAACAATTGGTATCGTTTAATATGAGCAAATAGAGAAACCGTGCGTAAACATATAGATTGTTTAATAATTTCAGTAAGAAATTAATGTTTCCCGTAAAGAAGATCTATCACGTGGTCGAGTCTATATGTATTGTGTTTTATCACGTTGGAACGTGATAAACGTATTCGGAACGCGTAAATTGTATTGCTAAAAGCGTCGAGAAATACAGTTTTATTGGCAGCGTACGAAACATGGAAAATTATTGGATTTCAAAACAAATTTCAAATGGGGAATTAACGTTTAAACTCGTGTCAATTTTTCGAAGTATTTCAATCTCAAATTGAGAGCTCAAAGTGGCTTTTTTTATCTCGTGAAAATTAAATCAAATTCTGTTAAATATTTTAAATTTGAGTTTATTCGAAGCTGGGGATATTTTTTGTAATTTCAGGGTAATTAGACGCGTTATTTAATTGTTTATATATATATATATATATATATTAGTAGCTTTTTTACGGATATAAAATTAAAACAAATTTCAAAAAGAGAATTAACGTTTAAACTCGTAGCAATTTTTCGAAGTATTTCAATCTCAAATTGAGAGCTCAAAGTGGCTTTTTTTATCTCGTGAAAATTAAATCAAATTCTGTTAAATATTTTAAATTTTAGTTTATTCGAAGCTGGGGATATTTTTTGTAATTTCAGGGTAATTAGACGCGTTATTTAATTTTTTTTACATATTAGTAGCTTTTGGGATTTTTATTTGATTAGAAAATTTTAAAAAATTAGATAAAATATAGGCAATTAATAATAAATTAGTAAAACTGTATTTAGAAAAATTCTAAAATTGATATTTTCAGTAAATAATTGGGAAGATTGAACGATATGAATGATATTGGATATTTTAAAGTATTTAAAATATTTTATATAAATTTATATTATTTGTTTTTGTAATTGTTGATGATTCTTTGATAATAATGAAGTGTGATATGTGTACGCCTCATAGTCTGCAACCTGGTTTCTCGAATGAGTTTCGTAATGCATGATTCAGGGGCAGTATGAAGGCAATGAACATTTACATATGTACAGTACTCGACAAAATTATTATACTTCGCGTAAAAACAAAAATGTACGTTTTAATATCTCTTATAATATGTTACGTATCTATAAAATGATAAATTTAAAAAATATATGTATATATAAATGTACATTTTAATATCCCTTATAATATGTTACATAACTATAAAATGATAAATTTTAAAAATATATATATATATAAATGTACATTTTAATATCCCTTATAATATGTTACATAAATCTGTAAAATGATAAATTTATTAAAAATATTGTTTCAACAATCTTTAGATATTTCTAATTTTCTAATACATTTATTTTGAATAGTATAGGAATAATAAGTGTAATTAAATATTCATGATATATTCATTGTAAGAATTAGAATTACTTTATTATTACATTTAATTATGACACTTTGTATATTTTTATATTTTGAATGATTAAAAAACAATAATTTACATTTTTATATATTTTCTTTATAACATATTACATCAATTTATAACTGAAAAATTTTTTAAATATTGTACTAGTAATCTTTACATATTATATTTCTAATCTTCTAATATATTTATTTAGAATTCTGCAAGAATAATAATCTCAATTAAATATTCATGATATATTCATAGTACGAACTAAAATTACTTTATTATTGCATTTAAATATGATACTTTGCATATTTTTGTATTTCGAATGTTTAAAAAACAAAAATTTATATTTCAATATATTACATAAATCTATAAATTGAAAAATCTTAAAAATATTGTATCAGTAATTTTGATATATATTTCTAATCTTCTAATACATTTATTTAGATTTCTACAAGAATAATAATTTTAATTAAATATTATAATATGAACTAAAATTACTTTAAATTTTACAAATATGACATTTTGCATATTTTTATATTTTGAATGTTCAAAAAACAAAAATATACATTTTAATAGATATTTCTAATAATATATTACATAAATCTCTAATATGAAAAATTTCAAAAATATTGTATCTACAATCTTTACATATTTCTAATCTTCTAACATATTTATTTAGAATTCTGCAACAATAATAATTTTAATACAAATATTATAGTATAAACTAAAATAATTTTATTACTACAATTAAATATGACACTTTATATTTTTATATTTAGAACGTTCAAAAAACAAAAATACACATTTTAATAGATATTCCTAATAGTATATTACATAAATTTGTAATATGAAAAATTTCAAAAATATTGTACTAACAATCTTTACATTTTTCTAATTTTCTAATATATAAATTGTTTGAATTCTACAAGAATAATAATTTTAATTAAATATTATAATATGAACTAAATTAATTCTAAATTTCAAATATGATATTTTGCATATTTTTGTATTTTGAATGTCTAAACACAAAAATGCACATTTTAATATATTTTCCTTATAATATATTACATAAATCTATAAATTGAAGAATTTTTAAAACATTGTACCAGTAATTTTTATATATTTCTAATCTTCTAATATATTTATTTAGAATTCTAAAAGAATAATAATTTTAATACAAATATTATAGTATAAACTAAAATAATTTTATTACCACACTTAAATATGACACTATATTTTTATATTTTGAACGTTCAAAAAACAAAAATACACATTTTAATAGATATTCCTAATAGTATATTACATAAATTTGTAATATGAAAAATTTCAAAAATATTGTACTAACAATCTTTACATTTTTCTAATTTTCTAATATATAAATTGTTTGAATTCTACAAGAATAATAATTTTAATTAAATATTATAATATGAACTAAATTAATTCTAAATTTCAAATATGATATTTTGCATATTTTTGTATTTTGAATGTCTAAACACAAAAATGCACATTTTAATATATTTTCCTTATAATATATTACATAAATCTATAAATTGAAGAATTTTTAAAACATTGTACCAGTAATTTTTATATATTTCTAATCTTCTAATATATTTATTTAGAATTCTGCAACAATAATAATTTTAATACAAATATTATAGTATAAACTAAAATAATTTTATTACTACAATTAAATATGACACTTTATATTTTTATATTTAGAACGTTCAAAAAACAAAAATACACATTTTAATAGATATTCCTAATAGTATATTACATAAATTTGTAATATGAAAAATTTCAAAAATATTGTACTAACAATCTTTACATTTTTCTAATTTTCTAATATATAAATTGTTTGAATTCTACAAGAATAATAATTTTAATTAAATATTATAATATGAACTAAATTAATTCTAAATTTCAAATATGATATTTTGCATATTTTTGTATTTTGAATGTCTAAACACAAAAATGCACATTTTAATATATTTTCCTTATAATATATTACATAAATCTATAAATTGAAGAATTTTTAAAACATTGTACCAGTAATTTTTATATATTTCTAATCTTCTAATATATTTATTTAGAATTCTAAAAGAATAATAATTTTAATACAAATATTATAGTATAAACTAAAATAATTTTATTACCACACTTAAATATGACACTATATTTTTATATTTAGAACGTTCAAAAAACAAAAATACACATTTTAATAGATATCCTTAATAGATATCCTTAATAATATATTACATAAATCTCTAATATGATAAATTTAAAAAAAAAAAAATTTTATTTCAACAATCTTCATATATTTATTTAGAATTCTACAAGAATAATAATTTTAATACAAATATTATAGTATAAACTAAAATAATTCTAAATTTTAAATATGACATTTTGCATATTTTTTATATTTTGAACGTTCAAAAAACAAAAATACACATTTTAATAGATATCCCTAAATATACATATATTACATAAATCTATAAAATGAAAAATTTCAAATATATTGTACCCACAATCTTTACATATTTCTAATCTTCTAATATATACATATATATTATATAATATTTGGAATACTACAGGAATAATAATTTTAAAAATAACTTTATTTACAAAATAACTGTATTTAAACAGAAACGATATTAATTTACATAAAAACAAACGTGAGTCAGTACCTATGGCGAATATTATTCCGTCATTGTTAATTAATCGAACCGATTCTACGCGTAAAGTTGCGAAATCCCGTTTACAATGCGACCGATTTTCTAATTACAGATGCCACGGTAGCAATATTTCATTCCCCTTAAGGATCGGTACTTAGCACGCTGACATTCCGTATGTATGTACATAGATAAGAGAGCCTCCAAAATCGTTTGTATCCAGTCTCGTTCAGTCAAAAAGCATCCAGCTAACTGTCACATACACTGCAAAATTAATCGATCGAAATCGCCGTTTCGACGAAACGGAAACACTATACGGGGTGGTAAGATCAAGATCTATGATCGCTAGAATATATCCTACGAATCTCTTTTTCACTCGTCAAAAACGACTTATCAAAATTATTTTTATTACTCAATTTCAAAAATTTACAATTTTCACGCCTTAACAATAATTCATATTTACATAAAAAAACAAAAAAAAATTCTTAAAAAATTCAAGCACGTAACGTAATTAATTTCTAAAATTCAAAAACGACGCAACAAAATTATTTTTATTACTCAATTTCAAAAATTTATAATTTACACGCCTTAACAATAATTCATATTTACATAAAAAAAAAAAAAAATTCAAACACGTAACGTATATTAATTTCTAAAATTCATAAACGACGCATCAAAATTATTTTTATTACTCAATTTCAAAAATTTATAATTTACACGCCTTAACAATAACTCATATTTACATAAAAAAAAAAAACAAATTCTCAAAAAATTCAAGCACGTAACGTAATTAATTTCTAAAATTCAAAAACGACGCAACAAAATTATTTTTATTACTCAATTTCAAAAATTTACAATTTACACGACTTAACAATAATTCATATTTCCATAAAAAAAAAATTCTCAAAAAATTCAAGCACGTAACGTAATTAATTTCTAAAATTCAAAAACGACTTATCAAAATTATTTTTATTACTCAATTTCAAAAATTTATAATTTATAATAATGCATATTTATATAAAAAAAAAAATTCTCAAAAAATTCAAGCACGTAACGTAATTAATTTCTAAAATTCAAAAACTGATTCTGCTCGAAAGA
The DNA here is from genome assembly GCF_013123115.1 of Colletes gigas. Lineage (NCBI taxonomy): Eukaryota > Metazoa > Arthropoda > Insecta > Hymenoptera > Colletidae > Colletes > Colletes gigas. Next base: position 1,848,204 of record NW_025106663.1, read on the forward strand.
TAATGCTAATAATGATGTAACAATTGAGTATGTAAAAATGTCTCCGTTGTTTTGACGCGCGGAAACTCCAAAAAACGAATTTAGTGAATTTCGACGATGAAGTGAAAATCGATGGGAAGTAAACGTGATTTAGAAAATTGTGATCGTTGACGAGATTCAGAGAAATTCGGTACTAGTGTGTAAAAATAGAAAATACTTTCTATGCGATGCGTGCAGACTCTACAAAAATATGACGGTAGCTAAGACTAATGGATCAACGACAATGACAACCACCACGAACGTGCCCAACGAGGATGAGAAGAAACAAAACAATGCGTTATCGATATACAAGGAGGAAGAAAAAGAAAACGACCAACTCACCCTCGAAGACTTGGCTCCTGACGGTGGATGGGGGTGGATGGTGGTCCTCGCCATGATCTTAGTTTTCGTTAGTACCAAACATTTATTTACAATAATTTTCTGTGCATCAAAATCTCAAATTCTCTACCTTTAAACTCTTCTAATTTTTATATTCGATGGGTCACTGTTTCTGTTCAATTTTTTTTAAATGAAACACCTGACTATAGAGGAGGACGGGTAAAAAATGATCCAAGATTGTCTGAGAAAGATTTCCACTCAAAGGTTCATTTATCACCCTAAAAGTGAAAAAATAAACATTCAAATTTGAAGCTCATTTATTATAGTTATTTGCAGTTATTTTATTACATCTCCGCAGGTGACAACGTTTGGACCAACCGCGTCGTTTGCAATAATTTTCGGGGATTTTCTCGAAGCAACTGGTCAGGCTGGAACAGCAATGACGTTATTTAATTCCGTTTTCATGGTGACATTCTCCATAGCTGGTACGTAAAACAAAAAACAAAAATATTCCTTGCATATTGCAAGTATCAATTACGTGTTTTCGTCGAGAAGTAACGCGAGAGAATTCGGTGGAGTGAATTGTTTTAAAATCAGCTCGCGATAACTACGTTTGTTTCTGATCTTTGTACAAACACGCCTCTACGTTTGTTTACGATAAAACCGCCTAGGCGCCAGGAAATGAGAACCGTGTCTGAAGATAGAGAGCGCGAACTAACGGAGGGAATCGTACGAAAAATATCTTTAGAGCGTAAAAATAATTATGCCTGTCGCATATTCGAGCGTCACGATACGGGACCTATATTTGTTCCCGGAGCGTGCATCCATAGAGACGAGCATAACACCGATAACGGGTGTCATTGAGGAACGTTATCCACGTCTCCGTGGATGTTTTCCTGCATCTGTGTACACCTGTATTGTGCACACGATCGCTGATAACACGTGTTTGATACCGGGATGCTGGCGCACGAGTGTATTTTCACTTTTAAAGTATCTCAAATTCGTTCAAAATTTTAGTTCACAAATATATAATCTTCTAATTATATTATTTGGGAGTGTTAAAATTGAATTAAAATACAGAGAAATGTGGGTAGATATAATTCTTAATAAAATGAATTTTAATTGTGCACACAAAAATAAAAGGTGAATATTTTGGGAAAAAATTCTGGAGGTGGATTCTAGAGGCCAAAATAAGGCGAAAATCAAGAATAGTAATTTTTTGATTCAGGCTTCGTTAAAAAGTTATTAACGTTTGAAGTTGAAGTGTGCAGCGCGCACGGTTCCCGTTTCACAGGCGCAACTTTAAACGTTAATAACTTTTAAACGAAGCCTTATTTTGGAAATTGGTATTCTTGATTTTCGGTTTATTTTGTCCCCTAGAATCCCCCATTAAAATTTTTCTATTTAAAGAAAAAATGAAAACTCAAAACACGTTATAAATTTGACAGAAATTATATAAGATATTATATAAGGTGATGACCATTTTGAATGTTGTTTTTTTCGCAGGTTTGATGACCAATACCTTGTTGAAGAGATACGCGATGAGGCCCGTGGGAGTTTTTGGCGCGTTTCTATTCGCAGTGCCAAACGTTGCACTGGCGTTCGTGACAAATGTTTACGAAATGGCGTTTTTAAATTTCCTCCAAGGCATGGGGCTGGGTCTGATCGTCACCATTTGCAACACAAACTTTAATGCCTATTTCGTGAAGAGGAGAGCGCCAGTATGTAAATAATAACGTTGAGATGTTCTTAATTCTTCAGAAATATTGTTTTTTAGGTGATGAGCGCTGCACAAGTTATTATCGGCTTAGGTGGAATCGCGTATCCTGTATGCATCGAGAGATTGATGAAAGCTTATGGCTTTAGGGGTGAGTTTCTTATTTGGCAAAGAATTTTTCTTTTAAATTAGTTTTTTTAATTATGTCAAGTTTCATTAATAATTTTTCGTCAGGTTTGTGGTATTAAAATCAACACATTTTAATGTTTGCAAGGTATTTATTAAAACAAATCAAATTATTTCAGAAATTATCTGGAATTAAATAGTATACGTTTGAAAAATTATTTCTAATAAAAAATGGTACCTATACACTTGAAAAATTATTTGAAATTAAATAGTATACGATTGAAAAATAATCTACACTTGAAAAATAATTTGCAATTAAATCGAACATCAACAAATTATTAATTACAATCATTTCGACACATTTTAAATAGCTAATAATTCAATTAAAAATACTTTAATACACTCCTTAACATTACAATCAATACAAAAATGCAACAAAACATAGAATCACCAATATTCAAAATAGAAAATGGAGACTTTTGTCACTAATAAATTTGACATTTTTTGATTAATTAATTTTTATTTTTTTTATTTGATAGGCACAGCTTTGATGACTGGCGCGATGAGTTTGAACTGTATCGTCGGAATGACGATGATGCATCCGGTCGAGTGGCACACACGGAAACCGGAAGAGGTCCTCGCGGAGAGGGCGCGACAAAGAGAAGAACGGAAATTGTGTGGAATTTCTGTGCTCAGTCGACGTTCCAGCGAGATCACACACGTTCCAGCGAAAACAAGATGGAGTAGTCTAACCAGCCTCAAAGATGAAAGAGGCAGGCACGTTCCACTCCTAATCGAAACGATGAAAGTTAGTTTTTCGAACTAATTCACGATTTTTCAGGCACTTCCACTAATCTGATGAAAAAATAATTCGAACCAAAGCTACGAAAGATACAAAACACAGCAAAGATGTTTGCTATAAAATTTCAAGGTCATCCTCATTTTTCTGAATGGAAACAATTTTTGAAAAATATAGTTGCAACTATAATATTCAATTACTATAAAATTTCAAGGTCACCTTCATTTTTCTGAATGGAAACAATTTTTTAAAAATATAGTTGTAACTATAATACTCAGAATTTCTGAAGTCAAGGTTATGATCTATGAATCATTGAATTAGTTTTGACACAATTTACATAAAAAATATGTTATTTTAAAATTGATGACTTTGATTTTTTATGGTAAATAAACGTTTTTTTTTGGTGCTTTTTGTGTCTTTTGCAGCTGAGACTGGAAATCGATTAACTTTTCATCGGACTGTTGGAAGCGATTGAAAAATTGTTGTTTCTTTTTTCGAAACTAGGAGCCTGCACAAAGAGTGGCTTCGATTTCAGAGCTGGAGGGCAAAATCCAAAATCGAATAAAGTCCGGATCGATGCGTGAGCTCCTGACGAGACGCATGTCAGCCCTGTCAGCTTCGAGTTTGGCGAATTTAGTGACGAGCATCGGGACTGTCACGGACATGGCGCATTTCGAGAAACCGAAAGAGAAAAAATTGGAAAAGGGGGTCCAAGTGTCCATGAAAGACGAAGAAAACGCTAAAAAAAGCCAAATAAAGTACGTGAAAATATCCCAAATTCTAATTTTACATTTTATAAAACAGTAATTTTTAACACTTTACCGACCGGTAGCGGTTGATTAATCGGCTATCGGTCGGTAAACGTCGACCGATAAAACAGTTAATTAATAGTCTATCGGTCGGTAAGCGTTGGCCGGTAAAACAGTCGATTAATATTCTATCGGTCGGTAAAGTGTTAATTTTACATTTTATAAAACAGTAATTTTTAATTTTTTATATGGAATTAAGAGAGATTTTTTGAAGTTTCTAGATTAGAATGTTTAAGTTACGGTTCTTTGTAAGTGTTTGAGAGCTATGTGAATGAAAAGTGTGCTTTGAACGATACAGAACGATCTTCGAAGAGCTTCTGGAAATGTCACTGTTAAAGAATTGCGGTTTCATGAACATTTGCCTGGGCGTCAGCTTCGTCCTGTCGAGTGACTTCACGTTTTCTGGTCTTTTGCCACTGATGATGACTAGTAGTGGCTACACGAAAAGCCAAGCAGCCCTGGCGATCACTATATCAGCCGCTGCAGAACTGGCGTCCAAGATTTTAATTGCAATTTTCACTCTGGTGGTGCAAATCAAGGCGAAGTACATTTTCTTCTGTGCAATGATTTGCATGGGTTTCGCTAAAGCTGGTCAGTAAATAAAATAATTAATTTTTTTTAGTGTTTAATTTTTTTTTATTATTTTAGTTTTGTCAGAGAGTAAGTTTTATTTCAGTAAATTAAATATTAGACAACTGATTTTTTTCATTATTTAATTTTTTTTTTTATATTTTAGTTTTATCAGAGACACTATAAAATGGTACACAATTCAATTATTGGAGTATTATTTTATTTTAATTTATTTTGGAGTTTTAATTTGCAGGTTATTTAATTTACGACGACACCTTGACAGGTACGTTTATAATGATAGCGATTATAGGGATGGTTAGGTCGTGGCTGTTGGTACCTCAACCTTTGGTGATCATTGAAGACGTCAGTATTGATAAATTCGCCTCTGCTTATGGGATTTCTGGCGCTATCAGCGGTGTCATTTCCATAGTATTTGGTCCAATCGTTGGTGAGACTTCTAATTTTTAGTTAAATTTAATTACGAAATGCATAGAAGCATTCATTTAGAAAATTTAATTTTATCGAATTTAATGATTTTTAAATTTATCTGCGAGGAATAATTATTTACAGTAGTTAGAAATCTTGTGTTCTAGCACGGATTCAAACCTTCTCGAGCGAGGTTTCGACGCGCATGCGCGTCTGGTTGCCTGTATCAAAGGCGCCCACTAAGGTGCTTTTAACCCCAACGCGAATATGCCCAGTATTGCGATTAAACACGAAAAATTGTAATGGGGGATTCTATAGGCCAAAATAAGACGAAAATCAAGAATACCAATTTCCAAAATAAGGCTTCGTTTAAAAGTTATTAACGTTTAAAGTTGCGCCTGTGAAACGGGAACCGTGCGCGCTGCACACTTCAACTTCAAACGTTAATAACTTTTTAACGAAGCCTCAATCAAAAAATTACTATTCTTGATTTTCGTCTTATTTTGGCCCCCAGAATCTCCCATCAAAATTTTTCCCAGGGTTACCTAAACACCCTGTATAATACTTTCATTAACCCCTTAACGTTCATGCTCGAGTTTCACTGCTTTGAAAAACAATATTTGTTTAATCCAACGGTTTAAGGGATGCTAATATTTGTTTTCCTTCAAATTATACGTTAGATACAACATTGTAATGAAAAAAAAACCATATTTTTAGAAACAAATCCAATAAAGAAAACTGATCATTGTTGGTTAACCCGAAAAATATGAGCGTTAAGGGGTTAATATTCAGAGTCAGTTGTGTTTCAGAATATTCGAAGAAAATAATTACTGTTGTTTATTTTTATTATTTCTATTTCATTTTTTATTTTTCGTTATTTATTTGCAAACTTTACTTTTCATTCAGAAAATATTGCCTCAAGTGTATTTGGATCAGCTTTCTGAATGGTACAGTTTTTATAATAGTTATATCTTGCAAATTTTTAGCATAAAATTTTTTCAAACGACTACCAATGCTTCTCTAAGTAAATTTTTATATTTAACAAGCTCTATATTTAATTAGAAGATCAAATTTAAAGTGAATTATGAAAAAGATTGAGTTGTTATATTTTTTTTAATATTATTATTTGAATTTAAAAATTTGACTTTGATAATTTCAATTAAGATAGAATTCTCAATTAAATAAAATTTAATTACACACAAATATTTCTGTTTTAATTAATCACGACGGAAGTGAAAGTTAAAAAAAAACAATGGGGACTGTTAAGACGAACGGTTTTTTTTTTAGGGCTGATGAAGGACTGGACGAACAGTTTTGTGGTCTGCCAGCTTGCCCTTATACTAATGAACGTCCTGTTCGTTATTCCGTGGGCAATACAGTTCCTTTCAGTAGATTTACCAAAGTGGAGGAACGAGAGGGCGGATAAAGTTGCTGCCCAAACTTCCGGTGCCCTTTCTGCAGATTGACGCAAATGGAGAGAGAAAGAGGAAGACCTTTGTATATAAAGCGCGTTAAAGTACTCGAGCGTAGGTTATTTTTATCGAAAATATTCAATCCTCATTGACGATTGTCAACTTTCGACAGACAATTTTCAAACTCAAAATGTGATGTGAAATGCAATGTAGAAATTATTTTAAATACACTCGCCGCTAGTATCAGGTCGTCATACAATTTTTTTTTTTATTAGCACTTAATTTATTATAAAAAAAAAAACTAATTTCTTTCCTTGTGGTCAAATTGATTCATTTTGAAAAAATTTATAATTTCTGCACGAATAATTTGATAAATATTTTATATTTAGAGTGATAGGGTGAAAGAAAATGCTACGTAATTTTATTGGAATTAGTAATTCTTGACAATTTCTAATTATCGAAACGAAATTATTAGAATTTCTAATCAATATTAGATTTTTCTATTTTTTGTTTTGTTATTTTTAGTACGATTTTGGTTTCGTTTTAAATCAGAATTTATTCAAAGCTTTAACTTTTATAAATTCAGGCAGTCTTCTAATTAATAATAGAAACTAATTTCTTCCCTTTTGGGGAAATTAAAAATTTTATATTGAAAATAATAGGATGAAGAAAAATGCTACTTATGAATAATACTTTTATTAGAATTAATAATTCGTGACAATTTGTAATTATCGAAACGGAATTATTAGAATTTCTAATATATATTAGATTTTTCTATTTTTTGTTTTGTTATTTTTAGTACGATTTTGGTTTCGTTTCAAATCTGAATTTATTCAAAGCTTTAAGTTTTATAAATTCCAGGCACTCTTCTAATTAATAATAGAAACTAATTTCTTCCCTTTTGGGGAAATTAAAAATTTTATATTGAAAATAATAGGATGAAGAAAAATGCTACTTATGAATAATACTTTTATTAGAATAATTTGTGACAATTGTAACTATTTTATTTTTTTTACTGATTCAGGGCCAATTGATTTCGTTTTGGAAGTGTTTAGAAATTGGTTTGTATTTTTTTTTTTTTTTTTAAATTTAGTGTAAAAATTCTATTTCAAGCGCGAACGTCTTGACTGCTATTGTTTCGACGTTCGATTTTTATTTGGAAGCCGTCCACCCTTTTGAGAATTATGTCGACCTTCAGCCGGAAGTCCTTTTCCGTGAGATCCGACAGGATCCTGTAGTTCCGCAGGATCGTCGACAATAAAACCTTCAACTTCAACATGGCGTATTTCCTTCCCACGCAGGACCTAAATAAAATCGCAATTTAATCTCAAAAAAAATAGTTCTCAACAATTTTTGAAATACTACCCTCTTACAGGACATTTTTATGTTTATCAAATTGTATTTATTTATTTATGGTGTAGGAAAAAGGTTATTTAATAATGAGAATATTTAGTTTTTAATTGGATAGTAAAAATTAACTATTTTATAATATTTAATTAAAAATCATATTTAATTATTGATCATTTTCACTGGATATATGAAAATTTCTCTATTATTAAATAGGATTTTTAAATAGGATTTTTAATAGAATACAATTTATTTATTCGATGAAATCATTTTTTCAAATTCTTTAAATATCAATATTTTATGAAATTTTTATTTAATAATAAGAATATTTAGTTTTTCATTGAATAGTAAAAATTAACTAAAATAGAATAGAATTTATTTATTCGATGAAATCATAGATAATTCGTTAATTATTCTTTCAAATTCTTTAAATATCAATAATTTATGAAATTTTGATTTAATAATAAAAATATTTAGCCTTTAATTGAATAGTAAAAATTAACTAAAATAGAATAGAATTTATTTGTTTGATGAAATCATAGATAATTTGTTAATTATTCTTTCAAATTCTTTAAATATTAATATTTTATGAAATTTTGGTTTATTATTGGGAATAAATGTGATGTTTCATTTTATTTATGGGTTGAAAATAATTGGTGGCTCACCTGGGCCCTGCACTGAAGGGGATGTAGGAATAGTAATGCCTGTTTTGCATTCGTTCTGGTAAAAAGTTGTCAGGATCGAATACGTAAGCGTTTGGGTAGAATTCTTCTAATCGGTGGACCTTGTAGGGTGAAATTAGGACTGTAGAACCCTTTGGTAACACGTAATTTTTAGTCACTGTAAAAAAAAACATTAAACAATATTGTCAAATTGGTCTTCTTTTAATGATGTTTAATTATTGGCTCTTTATATGTGTTGTTTGATTCTTTTAATATGGAAAATAATTCAGAAATTAAATTTTTTTATTTCACTATATTTTTTAGAATGGGAGATAATTTTATTATTCTATAAAATTTGATAATTTAAATTTGTACAATCTTTTGGTAATTTTTAGTGGCTGTAAATAATATAGAAATTAGGTATATTTTTAAAAACTGAAGATAAATGTTATTATTCTATCAAATTTTATAATTCAAAATTCTTACAATCTTTTGGTAATTTTTAGTGACTGTAAATAATTCAGAAATTAAGTATATTTTAAAAAATTGAAGGTTTTTTATTAATTTATCAAATTTTATAATTTAAAATTGCACAACATTTTGGTGATTTTTAATCATTCTAAAAAAAAAAAAATAAAATAATATTGTCAAGCTGGTCCTCTTTTAATTAGTATTTAATATAGCAGAGATAAAGTTTAATGATATTTAATCACAGGTTTTTTATGTGCATTAATTATTTAATTGCTTAAACATGACAAATGAAACAACAATTAAATTTTAATATTTCACTATATTTTTTAGAATAAAAATGAATTGTATTATTTTATAAAATTTGGTAATTTAAAATTACACAATCTTTTGGTAATTTTTAGTGACTGTATATAGTTCAGAAATTAAGTTTATTTTTAAAAATTGAAGATTTTTATTATTCTATCAAAGATAATTTAAAATTGTACAATTTTATAGTAATTTTCAGTGACTAAATAATTCAGAAATGAAATTTCCATATTCTAGTATATTTTAAAAAATTGAAGATAATTTTTTATATCTTATAAAATATTTTATAATTTGATAATATTTGATAATTTAAAATTGCACAACCTTTTAGTCATTTTTAGTGACTGTAAATGAAGTTTCCATAATTATTCCATTAAATAATTCAGAATTGAAGTTTCCATATTCCAATATATTTTTAAAAATTCAAACTAAATTTTATCATTCTATAAAATTTGATAATTTAAAATTGCACAACCTTTTGGTAATCTTCAGTGCCAGTAAATTAAGTTTCCATATTCTAATATATTTTTTAAAACAGTAAATAATTCTATTTTCCCATCAAATTTAACAATTTAGAATTGTACAATCTTCTATCAAGATATAATTTTTAATAACTTTAAAAAAAATTTAATTAGAACAATATTGTCAAGCTAATCACCTCTTAATTAACATTCAATATACCAAAAATAAAGTTTCAAACACAAAAAAGGAGCCAAATGATTCAAAAACGAAAATTTCAATTTCTCCAAAACAGAAGATTTTTTTATTAAGAAAATTTTATTATCGTATAAAACATAATATTCACCAATTTGCACGTCTTCTTTGAGCATCCTCGCGATAACAGGCACAGGTGGAAAGAGTCTCAAAGTCTCAAGAATCACTCTTTCCAGATACTTCATCCTCAAAGTGTCTTGAAACGTGCAAGGCCTGTTAGACCCGTTGAAAATTTCATTCAGTTCCTCGTACACTCGTTCCTAGTATCATTCCAAAGCATACAAAACTACATTCAAATCTGAAATCGCCTGAATCAGTCAGAAGCTATCCATCGAGATCGATAGATATCGCAGAAACAATAGCAATCATGGTGCAAAATAGTTGTCACAACTTTCAAGGTTAGGGAAAAATAAATTTTTTGTAAATATGGGGGACGTAGCACGTGGGAAAAATTTGTTCATAAGGATGTGCCAAATGTGTCACACCAGTGACCCAAATGGCAAACACAGAGTGGGCCCTAATCTTTATGGAGTTGTGGGCAAAACCTGTGGCTGTAAGTACTCGAAATATTATTATACACTTCAGTCCCACAATTTCAATATTTAATTATTTCGTATCAAAATATTTTTTTCTTGTAATTTACTGTTAAAATTCTCAATTGATTAGCTAATCCAGGGTTCAACTACACCGAATCAATGAAGACAAAGGGCATAGTGTGGAACGAGACCACTTTAAACACCTACTTGGAGTTCCCCATGCAGTTCATTCCTGGCACAAGAATGATATTCAATGGCGTCAGAAGAGAACAAGATCGAAAGGATATAATAGCTTATTTAGCAACGTTGAAATGAAAATTCAAATAACTTTTACGTGTGAAATATTCTGTACAGTCGAAAAATGTGTTACAGTGTCGAATGGAAGTAAACAATTACGATTAAAACTACCCAGGAAAGCCATTTTTCTTTTCAGAGGCTCGTTTCTATTTCTATTTCACTCACCTGGATGTCCTGGTGAATTCCAAGGGCGCAGAGAACGAAACTGGAACCTGCAGCCGTGGTATCGTGTCCCTAAAAATCATAAAAATGATTACAAATTTTTTTTGGGGTAAATTCTCAAGGAAAAGTAAAATTCGAATTATGGAGGCAACCCTTTACGGGGAACGCCATTTTATTCGTTCTGGTGCGTGCATGTGGCCGCTAGATGGCGCCTCACGCCTCAATTCTGTGACCGCCATGACACATATTTACCATTAGGATACTAGAAAAATTAATTCTCGAGTTAACACTTTACCGACTGTTTTACCGGCCAACGCTTACCGACCGATACCCTATTAATCAACTGTTTTATCGGTCGACGTTTACCGACCGATAGCCGATTAATCAACTGTTTTATCGGTCGGTAAAGTGTTAAGACGTAGACAAAAATGAGTTTGAGTAGAATTTATGAATTTTCACAACGTTACAGAATCAGAATTGAAAGAAATTTTAGGTTATGTAGCTTACAATGGTCTGAAATCAAAATTCTAGTTTTGTGGAATATTAGATTAATTAGGTTTTGATGTGGGAGTGAACGTGTTAGGGGAATACCCAAATGGAGATCAACATAAAGTGACTAATACAACTGACTAACTAACTGACTAACTAACTAACTAACTAAATAACTAACTGACTAACTAACTAACTAACTAAATAACTAACTGACTAACTAACTAGCTAACTGACAAACTAACTGACTAACTAACTAACTAACAAACTATCTAACTAACTGCAAACTAACAAACTAACTGACAATCTAACTATCTAACTGACAAATTAACTAACTAACTGACAATTTAACTATCTATTTAACCAACTATCTAACTATCTAACAAACTAACTAACTAACAAATTCACTAACAAACTAACTAACTAACTGCAAACTGCCAAACTACCAAACTACCAAACTACCAAGCTACCAAACTACAAAACTACCAAGCTACCAATCTACCAAGCTACCAAGCCACCAAACTACCAAACTACAAAACTACAAAACTAACTAACTGCAAACTAACAAACTAACTGGCAATCTAACCATCTAACTGACAAATTAACTAACTAACTGACAATCTAACTATCTATTTAACCAACTATCTAACTATCTAACAAACTAACTATCTAACAAACTAACTAACTAACAAACTCACTAACAAACTAACTAACTAACTACCAAACTACCAAACTACCAAGCTACCAAACTTCCAAACTACCAAAGTAACGAACTCACTAACAAACTAACTAACTAACTGCAAACTACCAAACTACCAAGCTACCAACCTACAAAACTACAAAACTACCAAACTAACTAACTAACTGCAAACTACCAAGCTACCAAGCTACCAAGCTACCAATCTACCAAACTACAAAACTACAAAACTAACAAACTCACTAACAAACCATCTAACTAACTGCAAACTAACAAACTAACTGACAATCTAACTATCTAACTGACAAACTAACTAACTAACTAACTAACTGACAATCTAACTAACTAACTGACATACTAACTAACTAACAAACTAATAAAAAGTCACTAACAAACTAACTAACTGCAAACTACCAAACTACCAAGCTATCAAACTACCAAGCTACCAAACTACCTAGCTATCGAACTACCAAGCCACCAAACTACCAAGCTATCAAACTACCAAGCTATCAAATTACCAAGCTATTAAACTACCAAGCTACCAAACTACCAAGCTATTAAATTACCAAGCTGTCAAACTACCAAGCTACCAAGCTACCAAACTACCAAAGTTACATAAGCTACCAAAGCTACCAAAACTACCAAAGCTACGAAACTACCAAGCTACCAAACTGCCAAAGCTACATAAGCTACCAAAGCTATCAAACTACCAAGCCACCAAACTACCAAGCCACCAAACTACCAAGCTACCAAACTACCAAGCTATCAAACTACCAAGCTATCAAACTACCAAGCTGCCAAACTACCAAGCTACCAAGTTACCATACTACCAAAGCTACCCAAACTACAAAAGCTACAAAAGCTACCAAACTACCAAGCTACAAAACTACCAAGCTACCAAAGCTACCAAAGCTACCTAAGCTACCAAAGCTACCAAAGCTACCAAAGCTACCAACCTACCAACCTAACAAACTATCCAACCAACTATCTAACAAACAAACTTCATTTTTACCATTTCCATACCTCGAACATAATAGTATCGACTTCCTCCTTAACCTCCTCGTCCGTGAGATTGGAACCAGCCCTAGCAAGCTCCAGCATCAGATCCAAGAAAGCTAGCCTCTTCTTCTCCCCCACATCGTTGTCATCGATGTCATCCAAATCGTCCCTGACATAGCGCATCTTCGTCTTATCGTCATCCTTCACCTCTGAACTCGAATCATTCTTCAGGGGAGTCTCTTGGGGACTTGCAGCCTCCTCCAAGCTGATCTTTTTGTAGTCTTCTTTCTTCTTTTTGATCACCTCCGTGGTCAGACTGTGAATAGTACCCAGCAGCTTCTTCTGTTGCTTCGCGTAGTTTGAGAATTGGAAGAGGAAATCGCATCTCAGGTTCAGCTGGTATTGACGACGGTGGATCAGATCGCACATTCTGTGTTGGGAAGATTTATCAAGGTATATTTGAATAGTTTTGTAGGGAAATTTTTAGTATTTGTGTGGTTTTTATTACTTCATTACAGCCATGGCGTAGTCGTAACCACATTTTTGTTTTTCAGTCTCTTTTAGTCCCATTGCTGTTTCTAATAGGATGTTGACAGTGACTTCTGATAAATAATCGTGGCAATCGAAGTCCTTTCCCACTTTGTCGCGTAGTCGAATCACCAGGTCTCTGCTGTTTTCGTAAAACAGTGGAACGAACGATTTTAACACGTTCAAGTGGAACGTGGGTGCTATGATCTTGCGGTGGGTTCGCCATTTTTCACCGCTGTTTATTAGTAGACCATCTCCCAACCATGGTTTGAAGAATCTGAGAAATGAAAATACGTGTTAAATAATTTAACTATCGAATTTCAAATTAATACAAATTTTTTTAAAATTTTAAAAGAGCTACTTGAAATATTGAATTTTGAATGTTGCAATTCAGGGGTTCAAGTATTGTTTTTTGCTGGGTAAAATAATTATTTATAATTTAAAAATTTGTCAATATTGGAAGCATTTAAAAATATTCAATTTTAAATATTGAAATGCAAGGGTCAAATATTATTTTTTGCTGGGTAAAATAATTATTTATAATGTGAAGATTTATCAATATTGGAAGCATCTTAATATATTAAATTTTAAATATTGAAATGCAAGGGTTCAAATATTATTTATTGCTGAGTAAAATAATTATTTGTAATCTGAAGATTTATCAATATTGAAAGCATCTCAAAATATTAAATTTTAAATATTGCAATTCAGTGGTCTGGGTTTGGTTAATATTATTTATTGTTAGGTGAAATAATTATCTGTAATCTGATGATTTGTTAATATAGAAGCATCTTAAAATATTCAATTTTAAATATTGAAATGCAAGGGTTCAAATATTATTTATTGTTAGATAAAATAATTGTTTTTAATCTGAAAATTTGCCAATATAGAAGCATCTTAACACTTTACCGACCGGTAGCGGTTGATTAATCGGCTATCGGTCGGTAAACGTCGACCGATAAAACAGTTGATTAATACGCTATCGGTCGGTAAGTGTTGGCCGGTAAAACAGTCGATTAATAGGCTATCGGTCGGTAATGTGTTAAAATCTCAAATTTGGAATATTGCAATTCAGTGCTTAGAATATTATTTACAGCCAAAACAATCACCTGTAATCTGAAGATTTATCAATATGAACATTGCTGCTTAGAATAATTTCGACATCTTGAGGATGATAGAGGAAAACGAACAGTTTCTTTCCTAGAAAGGCACGAACCACAGGTCCGAACACATCGTATTTTTCCAGCTCGCTCAAAACGTCATTTGGATGCAGGCCAACAGTTAATAACGCGTTCCCTATAAAGGGTACTGTTTTTGGCCCTGAAAACCAAATCCAAATTAATGGTGAACAAACAAATTAATGTTAAATATTAATATACACAGCTTCGATATATTTACATTTCACGTTTTACATGCTCTGTTTACTTTAAAATAAAACACAGTGCAAGGTATAATATTTAATATCCTCAGAGACAATATTTTTAAAATGAAATTAATTTCAATTTTAAATTTTAAATTACAGCACTTGAAACTGATTTATTAAAATTGATCTACTAAATATAATATTTAAAATTCAAATTTAAATCAATTTTAGTAAAGATTGATTCAAATTTATATTTCAAATATAGCATTTAAGATTGAAAATCAATTTTATTTTATAATATAGTATTTAAAATTTAAATTTGAATCAATTTTAGTAAAATTTAAAATTTAAACCATTTTTAGTAAAGAAATGAAATAAATAATAAAACAGTAATAAAAAATATTTTTAAAATAATAAAATTGTTATTTCTAATGCAATATAAATATAGTACACTATTCCCATGAAAATTAAAATGTCAAAAAACCAGCATTCCCACTTATTGTTTCGACATTTAATAACAAATATACTCAGTCAATTTGCATGTTACTTTCCAATGAATTTCAAAATAATTTTTACAATTTTAATCATCGATTTGATGTTGAATAATTCTCTATTGAGTTTACTTACCTGGAATTTTGCTTCCTAAGCGAACAATTCGCGAATTTTCGATATAAAAGTAGATGGCAACTAATGTTGTAGTGATGGCGACAAGTGAATAGAAAAGAGCAGTTTGCCAGTACGACTGAGACAATAAAATCGCCTCCATTGTTGAACGTTGCACTCGTGAAACTGTTCTAAAAATATAAACAAAATAAAATATTAAAATATAACACTTTTACTTTAACAATCAAATACAAATATACAGGGTGTTCGGCCACCTCTAGCAAAAATTTTAATGAGCGATAGTAGAGGCAAAAATAAGACGAAAATCAAGAATACCAATTTGTTGATGGAAGCCTCGTTAAAAAGTTATTAACAATTAAATTCAAAAATTTCAAATCGTTCTGGAAAAATTATTTTCGGTTGCGGGGGTCAACTACAATCATTTTTGGTGAGTACACATACCTCCGAAATCCTATCTACTTTCGAGAAAAAAAATCGAGTAGGTGCTGAAATTTTTCGGCGAAAAAAAATTTTTCAAATCGTTTTAAAAAAATTATTTTCGGTCGCGGGGATCAATTACAATCATTTTTTGTCATTACACATACCTCCGAAATCGTACGCACCTTTCGAGAAAAAAATTCCTTACTGAAAATCCAATCAGGCGCCTAAATTTTTCAACGGAGAAAAAAAAATTGCAAATCGGTTGTGGAAAAATTATTTTCGGTCGCGGGGGTCAATTGCAATCAGTTTTTGTCATTAGACATACCCGCGAAATCCTGCCCACTTTCGAGAAAAAAAATAGAGAAGGTGTGAAATTATTCGAGAAAATTAAAAAATTGCAAATCGTTGTGGAAAAATTATTTTCGGTTGTAGGGTTCAATTGCAGTCACTTTTGGTGAATAGACATACCCCCGAAATCTTGCGCATTTTCGAGAAAAAAAATTCAGTAAGTGGCGGCACTTTAAACGTTAATAACTTTTTAACGAAGCTTCCATCAACAAATTGGTATTCTTGATTTTTGTATTATTTTGGCCTCTACTATCGCTCATTAAAATTTTTGCTAGAGGTGGCCGAACACCCTGTATTTGCAAATGATTTTTTCATTTATTGTCGTTGTTAGATCACTATTATACTTACATTACAAAAACAAAATATACTTTGTTAACATTGAAATAAAGAAAACGACGATTCACAATTGTTCAAAGTTTTCTATAAATTTTCCAGTTGAATTTTCGATGATTTTTAAGTAATTTTCAAGTAAACTAACGCCTTGCACTGGATGACTGTTCGCGTACCCATTCCACTGATCACAAAATTGACGAATATGAATAGTTTAAGCATCGACAGCTTTTATATTCTCGTTTGCATAAAAGTTTCCGTTCCTTTAAATTAATTATACGGTGACCTCAGCTTTCCCAGAGTGACGCATTTGCTTTGTAAATTGTCATTCGTATCGAATATTGCCATAAATCAATAATATCTGCGCGAAAGTTGAACTTGGATTAACCTTCGCAAAGTTTCAATCATCGAGCATTGTTAGAAAATTGCAAAAAGAAGTTTTGAAAATTGTCACGTTCATTTCATGATAAATAGAATTATTCTAGCATGTTATTTCAGTACTTAGTATAGTCCTTCGTCAATATTGGTATTGGTTAGGTTAAATACAAAATTAAAAATGGTTAAAGTATTGTTGAGGTTATTCAAGGTGTTATTTACAACAAGGTCAAGGTCATCGAAGTTGGTTTAGAAAAATAACCATCTGTGGACGCCATTTTGGCCATTTTGTAGTTTTTTCGTTAAATAAATTAGTTCATTTCTTGTGGAAAATTATAAATCGAATTTTTCAATTTATTTTCATGGGAAAATACAAAATGTAGAATGTAGAATAAATATATTATATTAAATTTAAAATGTTTAGATGATCTAATATATATATATTTTATTTTTAGGTGACTGCAAGTGTCGACTAGAATTCTTCAATTTTCTCACAGGAAAACCAAAAATGTAGAATGTAAAATAAAAAATGTAGTTTATAGAATAAATATATTATATTATATTTAAAATATTCGATTGATCTAATAAATATACTTTATTTTTAGGTGACTGCAAGTGTGGACTGGAATTCTTCAATTTTCTCAGAGGAAAATATAAAATGTAGAATGTAGAATAAATATATTATATTACATTTAAAATATTTAGTTGATCTAATAGATATTTTTTATTTTTAGGTGACTGCAAGTGTGGATTAGAATTCTTCAATTTTTTCAAAGGAAAATAATAAATGTAGTAAGTAGAATAAATATATTATATTTAGTTGATCTAATATATATAGATATATATTTTATTTTTAGGTGACTGCAAGTGTGGACTAGAATTCTTCAATTTTCTCACAGGAAAACCAAAAATGTAGAATGTAAAATAAAAAATGTAGTTTATAGAATAAATATATTATATTATATTTAAAATATTCGATTGATCTAATAAATATACTTTATTTTTAGGTGACTGCAAGTGTGGACTGGAATTCTTCAATTTTCTCAGAGGAAAATATAAAATGTAGAATGTAGAATAAATATATTATATTACATTTAAAATATTTAGTTGATCTAATAGATATTTTTTATTTTTAGGTGACTGCAAGTGTGGATTAGAATTCTTCAATTTTTTCAAAGGAAAATAATAAATGTAGTAAGTAGAATAAATATATTATATTTAGTTGATCTAATATATATAGATATATATTTTATTTTTAGGTGACTGCAAGTGTGGACTAGAATTCTTCAATTTTCTCAAAGGAAAACCAAAATTGTAGAATGTAAAATAAAAAATGTAGATTATAGAATAAATATATTATATTATATTTAAAATATTCGATTGATCTAATAAATATACTTTATTTTTAGGTGACTGCAAGTGTGGACTGAAATTCTTCAATTTTCTCAGAGGAAAATATAAAATGTAGAATGTAGAATAAATATATTATATTACATTTAAAATATTTAGTTGATCTAATAGATATTTTTTATTTTTAGGTGACTGCAAGTGTGGATTAGAATTCTTCAATTTTTTCAAAGGAAAATAATAAATGTAGTAAGTAGAATAAATATATTATATTTAGTTGATCTAATATATATAGATATATATTTTATTTTTAGGTGACTGGAAGTGTGGACTAGAATTCTTCCATTTTCTCAAAGGAAAACCAAAATTGTAGAATGTAAAATAAAAAATGTAGATTATAGAATAAATATATTATATTATATTTAAAATATTCGATTGATCTAATAAATATACTTTATTTTTAGGTGACTGCAAGTGTAGACTGAAATTCTTCAATTTTCTCAGAGGAAAATATAAAATGTAGAATGTAGAATAAATATATTATATTACATTTAAAATATTTAGTTGATCTAATAGATATTTTTTATTTTTAGGTGACTGCAAGTGTGGATTAGAATTCTTCAATTTTTTCAAAGGAAAATAATAAATGTAGTAAGTAGAATAAATATATTATATTTAGTTGATCTAATATATATAGATATATATTTTATTTTTAGGTGACTGCAAGTGTGGACTAGAATTCTTCAATTTTCTCAAAGGAAAACCAAAATTGTAGAATGTAAAATAAAAAATGTAGATTATAGAATAAATATATTATATTATATTTAAAATATTCGATTGATCTAATAAATATACTTTATTTTTAGGTGACTGCAAGTGTGGACTGGAATTCTTCAATTTTCTCAGAGGAAAATATAAAATGTAGAATGTAGAATAAATATATTATATTACATTTAAAATATTTAGTTGATCTAATAGATATTTTTTATTTTTAGGTGACTGCAAGTGTGGATTAGAATTCTTCAATTTTTTCAAAGGAAAATAATAAATGTAGTAAGTAGAATAAATATATTATATTTAGTTGATCTAATATATATAGATATATATTTTATTTTTAGGTGACTGCAAGTGTGGACTAGAATTCTTCAATTTTCTCAAAGGAAAACCAAAATTGTAGAATGTAAAATAAAAAATGTAGATTATAGAATAAATATATTATATTATATTTAAAATATTCGATTGATCTAATAAATATACTTTATTTTTAGGTGACTGCAAGTGTGGACTGGAATTCTTCAATTTTCTCAGAGGAAAATATAAAATGTAGAATGTAGAATAAATACATTATATTACATTTAAAATATTTAGTTGATCTAATAGATATTTTTAATTTTTAGGTGACTGCAAGTGTGGATTAGAATTCTTCAATTTTTTCAAAGGAAAATAATAAACGTAGAAGTAGAATAAATATATTATATTTAGTTGATCTAATATATATAGATATATATTTTATTTTCAGGTGACTGCAAGTGTGGACTAGAATTCTTCAATTTTCTCACAGGAAAACCAAAAATGTAGAATGTAAAATAAAAAATGTAGATTATAGAATAAATATATTATATTACATTCAAAATATTCAATTGTTCTAATGTATATATATATTGTATTTTTAGATAACTGCAATTGTGGAAATTTTCCCCCTAATATGGACGATTTTCCTCCACAACTGTTGTTAACATGATTCATACCCTTCAATTTTAAATTATTTTCATGACAAATGAGGGTGTAAAAATTAATACACGAGTACACACAGACAATGACGAATAAAACAACAGAAAGACGGTTGCAACGATCGTTCTTTGATCGTCGAGGTGGAAACGAGCACTTCCGGAAATGACGTAGCAACCTGCTTCCACCCCCTGCATGGAACGTGTCCGGAAATCGACCCTCGAGGATAATAAAAAATGAAATAGAACAAAGAGAGCCTGTAGAGGGAGCGAGAAATGGGAGAACCCCTTTGTCGAGGTCGAGCGAGTGTAGGAGCAATTTTACGAAATTACAAAATTATCGATGGACGCCAAATCGACCACCCTTTATTACATCGACGCCCAAGCAACGCTTCCTGGACGATTCGATTATTCACAGAAGGCAAACACGCAGAGAAAAATAGTCATTTCCTGGTTAGAAACAGAAATCAACGACCAAAAATTCATTATTCAATAAATGGACGCCATATTGAAAGAAGACATTATTAAAAGTGTCTTAAAAAAAGAAAAAAAACACTGGAGGGAGAAATAAATTTAAAATCGAGATAAAAACAGAGGAAAATTAAGAAATTTTGTGAAAATTTTGTGTTAAAATAATTAAATTAAGTTTTTTTAAAAATAGAAGCCTTAAAACAATATTATATATTCGATAAATGAATACTATATTAAAAAGTGTCACAAAAAAAAGACGAAAACAACGAAAGAAATAAATTTAAAAAGAATTTGGATTTATAGATACGAAGAATTAAAATTAAAACAGAGAAAGAAACTAAAAAATATTTTCAAAATAATAAAATTGTTATTTCTAATGCAATATAAATATAATATAATATAGCAATGAAAATTGAAATGATAAAAAAGGAGGGAAATTAAGAAATTTTGAGAAAATTTTGTGTTAAAATAGTTAAATTAATTTTCGCAAAAACAGAAATAAATTTAAAAATCATTTGGATTTATAGATACGAAGAATTAAAATTAAAACAGAGAAAGAAACTAAAAAAAATTTTTAAAATAAGAAAATTGTTATTTCTAATGCAATATAAATATAATATAATATAGCAATGACAAATTGAAATGATAAAAAAGGAGGGAAATTAAGAAATTTTGAGAAAATTTTGTGTTAAAATAGTCAAATTAATTTTCTCAGAAACTGGAATAAATTTAAAAAGAATTTGAATTTGTAGAAACGAAGAATTAAATTTAAAATTAAAAGAAGATTAAAGAAACTAAAAAATTTTAGTAAAGAAGATTGATTCAAATTTAAATTTCAATTATAGCATTTAAAATTCAAATTTGAATGAATTTTGTGCTATAATATATTATTTAAAATTTAAAAAGAAATTGGATTTATAGAAACGAAAAATTAAAATGAAAAGAAGAATAAAAAAACTATAAAATTTTAGTAAAGAAGATTGATTCAAATTTAAATGTCAAATATAGCATTTAAAATTCAAATTTGATTCAATTTTATACTACAATATATTATTTAAAATTTAAAAAGAATTTGGATTTATAGAAACGAAAAATCAAAATTAAAAGAAGGTTAAAGAAACTATAAAATTTTAGTAATGAAGATTGATTCAAATTTAAATTTCAAATATAGCATTTAAAATTCAAATTTGATTCAATTTTGTACTATAATATAGCATTTAAAATTCAAATTTGAATCAATTTTAGTAAAATATTTTTTATCCAATAATATATAGTATTTAAAAATTAAATTTGAATCAATTTTAGTAAAATTTAAATTTAAATCAATTTTATACTATAATATACTATTTAAAATTTAAATTTCAATCAATTTTAGTAAAATTTAAATTTAAATCAAGTTTAGTAAAATTTAAATTTGAATCAATTTTAGTAAAATTCAAATTTAAATCAATTTTAGTGAAATTTAAATTTGAATCAATTTTAGTAAAATTCAAATTTGAATCAATTTTATACTATAATATAGTATTTAAAATTCAAATTTGAATCAATTTTAGTAAAATATTTTTTATCCAATAATATATAGTATTTAAAATTTAAATTTGAATCAATTTTAGTAAAATTCAAATTTAAATCAATTTTAGTACAAATTCAAAATTCTAACCAGTTTCAATAAAGAAATTAAATAAACAATAAAACAGTAATAAAAAATATTTCAAAAACAATAAAATTGTTATTTCAAATGCACCATAAATATAAAACACTAAACCAATGAAAATTAAAATTTCAAAAAAATCAGCATTCCAAATCTTTCTAACGCATCGTGCAATATGCAAGTAATTATGATAAAAAACAAAGATGGTTAAAAAGTTTCCATGCATCCAGTGTCGATGCAAATAAATGCAAATTGCATCGAGGAATTCACAGAAGAGGTCATTAATGCCATTTTAATTATACAAACGTGAATATAATACCCCACAACGACTCACTGGAATTAACTTCCACGATTTTCACAAAATTCAAAAAAAATCCGACGTTTAAAAAATTTCCAAAAATCTTGATTAATTCAGAAAAAAATAAAAATTGATTTACCTTATTCCTTACGTGGTCCCAGCTTTACGAGAACTAACGAAACGACAAAACCAGAGTGATGATTTTGCGTTGCACACAGTATCACAGTCAGCGTAAATCGACACTCGTTGGCCAATAGTTACGAAATAATTCTTGAAAGTGTCACTGCCTTTCCAACGAATCAGCTTTATGCGAGTAATCGTTAAAATGTAACACGAAATGAGTTTTTTCTGGGATCTTGAATGAACAATCGTGCAGTCTTATAAATAATAAAATGTATTTTAAATATTTCATAAAAAGTGTTACAGAAAGTACAAGTAAAAAATGCTTAATATAGTCTTATCCAAGGCACTTGTATTTACAGAGTTTTACTCGTCTTAAGATTAAATCAGGAGTGCTCGATTGCATCGTTGCTTACAATTATCATTTAATTAAACTAATATTTTTGTTGCAATAAAATGACATTGTAAAGGTATTTTATTTACAACAAAAATTTACACATGGGTGTAACTAACCAGAAAAAAAGTAGAATTTATTGAATATTATGCAAGTTTGATTTAAGTAATTCGTTTCTTGTTACGTACTCCTAATACTGAACGAACGAAAACCGATTTGTACGATAAACTCGCCTAAATTACACACTTTGGGAGTCTTAGAATTAGTCTTGGCTGTGATCCTTGGCACCAGAAACTAGTTTTCCAAAAGCAAGACCCGTAACTTAATGGACGACGTAGATATAAATAGAGTCTCATCGATACTTAATATATCAAGTAGAAAAAATAGTTTTTTAGTTTTCGTGAGGCTCGACACAATTTTACTTAAGGCACTTTTGTACGAAATTCGTCACTTTGCATTGGCCCTCACACTTTGTAGAATATTTATACAGGGAAGATTGATTAGGGGTGTCGGGGAACCCCCTGAAAACGTCAGTTCGAGACAGGATACTAATTCGAGAATACAATAATAATAAAAAAAGGTAAATGAACAAATTAACACATTACCGACCGATAGCCTATTAATCGACTGTTTTACCGGCCAACACTTACCGACCGATAGCGTATTAATCAACTGTTTTACCGACCAACGCTTACCGACCGATAAAACAGTTGATTAATAGGCTATCGGTCGGTAAGCGTTGGTCGGTAAAACAGTCGATTAATAGCCTATCGGTCGGTAAAGTGTTAATTAAATATTTAACTATTTTTCTTATTTTTAGGTTGGCAGAATCCATAATATCAAATTCGAAGTCTTAAAAAAAAATTATTTCCTTCAGTGAGTCGTTTAAAAATTCAATTTATCGATAAAATATTGATAAATTAGTGTTTTTTTTTAGTGTTTGTGGATATTAGTTTAATTTTGATCGAATTTTGAGTAAAATTCCTGCCCCAAACCGAGGGTTAGGTTTTTAGTATTATTGTCCCACACACCCCTAATGATTCTACATTTTCTTCTTAATTTATTGCTCGCTTAACAGTTAACTTTAACATCACTTCTTCAGATTTCAGGAAGCAGAATGGTCTCTGAACGCATCGTAGAGTGGAGAAAACCGGGGAAAGACGTCGTAGGCAGTGGGGCTGTCTAAGAGGAAGTACTTTGGGCGATAAGTACAGTTTGTCGATATCCTTGCTGCTCCGACGAATGATATCCTTGCTGCTCGACTGAAATTTCATTCGTGAGTTTCCGTGAGATCGCTGTCATCAATTTTCGTGCTCGAGCTATATCGATATCCTGTAACAGAGAAACAGACGAATTTTAGATGGTTGTACAATTTTATTAGTGTTTTTTTTTTAATTATTATTATTGAGCATTTGAAATCTCATATGAGGCTCATTTGTGAATTATGTAGTTATTTATGAGGATCATACAATATTTAAATTGTTGTTATATAGTGGAGTTATGTTATAGTAAATTTTAATCGCATTTTGGAGTTGCATTTTATCGATTTTTTGATAATATTTTTATTTAATTTTGTGTAAGATTAAAACACAGGTAATGTTTAGTCAAATTTTTTTTTAATATTTCTTAGCGTTCTGGAGACACTAAAGGGTTGATTTCACCACTTAAAAAACATTCAATTAACGTTTAAAAACACATAGCCTTTATTAAAACTCTTTTTCAATATTTCTCAGTGTTTTCCAGACATTTAAGGGTTGATTTCACCCCTTAAAAAACATTCAATTAACGTTTAAAAACACATAGTCTTTATTAAAACTCTTTTTCAATATTTCTCAGTGTTTTCCAGACATTTAAGGGTTAATTTCACCCCTTAAAAAATATTCAGTTAACACTAGATAAAAATGTGGCCTTTATTAAAATTCTTTTTCAATATTTCTTAGTGATTTCCAGACATTTAAGGGTTAATTTCACCCCTTAAAAAATATTCAGTTACATTAGAAAAAGACGTAGCCTTCATTAAAATTCTTTTTCAATATTTTTTGTTCGAGACACTCGAGGGTTGATTTCATCACTCAAAAAGCATTGAATTAACACTAAAAAAATACGTAGCCTTTGTTAAAATTCTTTTCAATATTTCTTAGCGTTCTGGAGACACTAAAGGGTTGATTTCACCCCTTAAAAAACATTAAATTAACGTTTAAAAACACATAGACTTTATTAAAACTCTTTTTCAATATTTCTTAGTGATTTCCAGACATTTAAGGGTTAATTTCACCCCTTAAAAAATATTCAGTTACATTAGAAAAAGACGTAGCCTTCATTAAAATTCTTTTTCAATATTTTTTGTTCGAGACACTCGAGGGTTGATTTCATCCCTCAAAAAGCATTGAATTAACACTAAAAAAATACGTAGCCTTTGTTAAAATTCTTTTCAATATTTCTTAGCGTTCTGGAGACACTAAAGGGTTGATTTCACCCCCTAAAAAACATTCAATTAACGTTTAAAAACACATAGACTTTATTAAAACTCTTTTTCAATATTTCTTAGTGTTTTCCAGACATTTAAGAGTTGATTTCACCCCTTAAAAAATATTCAGTTAACACTAGATAAAATTTGGCTTTTATTAAAATTCTTTTTCAATATTTCTTAGTGTTTTCCAGACATTTAAGGATTAATTTCACCCCTTAAAAAATATTCAGTTACATTAGAAAAAGACGTAGCCTTCATTAAAATTCTTTTTCAATATTTTTTGTTCGAGACACTCGAGGGTTGATTTCATCACTCAAAAAGCATTGAATTAACACTAAAAAAATACGTAGCCTTTGTTAAAATTCTTTTCAATATTTCTTAGCGTTCTGGAGACACTAAAGGGTTGATTTCACCCCCTAAAAAACATTCAATTAACGTTTAAAAACACATAGTCTTTATTAAAACTCTTTTTCAATATTTCTCAGTGTTTTCCAGACATTTAAGGGTTGATTTCACCCCTTAAAAAATATTCAGTTAACACTAGATAAAAATGTGGCCTTTATTAAAATTCTTTTTCAATATTTTTTGCTCGAGTCATTCAGGGGTTGATTTCATCCCTTAAAAACACGTAATTTTCTCTAAAACTCTCTTCCAATATTTCTTAATTTTCTCCTGATATTCAAGGGTTGATTTCACCCCTAAAAAAACACGTAATTTTCACTAAAATTCTCATCCAAAATTTCTTAATTTTCTCTAGAAATTCAAGGGTTTATTTCACCCCTTAAAAAACACGTAATTTTCACTAAAACTCTCTTCCAAAATTTCTTAATTTTCTCCAGATATTCAATGGTTGATTTCACCCCTCAAAAAACATTCAGTTAACATTTAAAAAATCCATAACCTTCATTAAAACTCTTTTTCAATATTTCTTACCCTTTATGAGACATTCAAGGGTTGATTTCACCCCCCAAAAAATATTGAATTACCACTTCAAAAAACCCCAAAACCTTCACTAAAACTCTCTTTCCCAAAATTTCTTAATTTTCTCCAGAAATTCCATTGTTGATTTCACCCCTCAAAAAAACAATTCCCAAATCAAAATCTTAGCCAAATCAAAGTCTTCCAAAGCCTACCCCTATATTTTGCCCCTCAATAAAAAATAACGAAACATCGACAAAGTTAACAGATATATTTTTTTTCTTCAAGAAACCGTTATTCCTCCCCTAAAATTCTCCCTTTGTGATTTATTCGTGAAAAACACTTTCCCCTGAACTATCCAGACAATTTTCAGCATAGATTCAGCAAAGAAGGGGGGCTCTATATGACGTTGGGACATTGTGCCCCACCTGGCCATTGTGCCTCTCCAAGAAGATCCTTATTTTCCTGGATCAGCGAGAATTAACCACGGAAACGGAATCTCTCGAACCCTGTCACGAAGATCGTGGGAAAATCCATCGATATTCGCGAAAATACAAAATACAAAACACAAAAGGAAACTTTCTATCTAGATCGATCGTAAATTTCTCCAATCTGCTCGATTTCAATTCCAAAAACAATTATCCTATCTTATCGTGAATTATTCTTGGAATAAAATTAATATTAATTTCACGGTTTTGCAAATAACATGAAGCAACAATTATTTTTTAAAAATCATATTCAACAAATCACAGTAAACTCCAATCTGCTCGATTTCGATTCCAAAACAATCTTATCTTATCGTGAATTATTCTTGGAATAAAATTAACATTAATTTTACAGTTTTGCAAATCCAAGAAGCAACAATTATTTTTTTAAATCATATTCGACAAATCACAGCGTTTTGTCAGTAATAATACACAGAATATTTACATTTAGTTTTTATTTCTTTTTTGTAACCACGCGTATAAATAAACATAGCGCAATTAACAAACACGCGAGAAAAGGGACCGTGTATTCGCAAGACACATTCAGCCATGCATTAAGCAGTGGGCCTTGAAATGTGTCGTTTCTCAGATAAAAAAAAAAAACGATAGTGAAAGAGGCACTCGGTAAGGACGTCGGTTTATCAGCAATAGGACGTGACTGGAAATCGTTTTAAACGCTTTTAAACGCTCAAGGACCGCGGAAGAGCTGTCCTTTCGATGTGCAAGCATCTGGAACTCCTTTTCCCATATCACTTCTGTTCCACTTTACCAAAAACCCGATAAAAATGCACTGAAATCCATGTTAAAAAGTGTCTTAACACATTACCGACCGATATTAATCGACTGTTTTACCGGCCAACGCTTACCGACCGATAGCGTATCAATCAACTTTTTTACCGACCAACGCTTACCGACCGATAGACGATTAATCAACTGTTTTATCGGTCGGTAAAGTGTTAATTTAATTTTCTTTTTTCTTTTAAATAGATGAATAAAAGAGCAAATTTGACACTTTTCATGTAAAATGTGATGCTCCAAATACCACAAATTTTATTTCAATATATTCCTGTATATATTCGAAATTTTAGAGAATTTGTTCGAAAAATGGATCATTACATCCATACTTCGACCAGGTTGCATGGAATTAATTATTTGCGTTAGACGCGACTATGACTCTGCAAAAGTAGAGTAAAATCAAAGTAGAAACTCTCCCACTTTATTTCCCTCTTTATTAACACATTACCGACCGATAGCGTATTAATCGACTGTTTTACCGGCCAACGCTTACCGACCGATAGCCTATTAATCAACTGTTTTATCGGTCGACGTTTACCGACCGATAGACGATTAATCAACTGTTTTATCGGTCGGTAAAGTGTTAAAATTTAAAAAATTTAATTAATTCGGAGTGAATAATTTTTTTATTTGTAAAATAACAGATAAATTCACGAGGAAATAAGGCTCAATCTTAAATCTTCTCGGCTCCAAACCGTCGTCGAACGCAGTCGCGTTACCATGCTGGTAATGTTTATTGATAAGATAGTAAACATGCGGGTTACCAGCATGACAGTCTTCGAATTATTTTTTTTTTCTCTCGCGTTGAAAGCAAGTCGAAGAAGCCTGCCTCGTTTCACCACGCGAAAATACAAAGAAACTTTAGCTAATAAAAATTGTTGTAAAATAAAAAAATTGTTGATTCGAAGCGATCGAAAATAAAAGATTGTTGTAAAATAAAAAAATTGTTAATTCGAAGCGATCGAAAATAAAAGATTGTTTTAGAATTAAAAAAATTGTTAATTCGAAGCGATCGAAAATAAAAAATTGTTGTGAAAAAAAAAAATTGTTAATTCGAAGAGATCGATATTTTGACGCGTTTCAATCGCGATTAAAAAGGGGGTTAGAGTTACAAGAGAAGCCCCGAAAGAGTCAACAATGGCGGGACGATATGAACGCGACTCGGAGAGCCAAGAAAGGAATTTATTAAATTAATTTAGCCGCGTCGACGCATCTCGTACATTTCGTAGATGACCTCACTTTATAATTGTCGTGAATTACTTGCTCGAGGCACTTGGGGGACCCTCGCGACGCACACTGCTCCCTGGGTTACACATTTTACTAAACACTTTCTTACTGGACACCCGGTATAACAAAATTTCTCAAAAGATCACTGCAAACCATGAAAATTGAAAATATATTGTGAATTGGTTGCAATTTAATATTCTATGAGAGAATAAATGAAAATTATTTTTTGTTATTTATTAGCAAAAATAGTAAAAATGATCCATTCGTAATTTGCAATAAACACTTTCTTATTGGGCACCCTGTATAACAAAATTTCTCAAAATACCATTGCAAACCATGAAAATTGTAAATATAGTGTGAATTGATTGCAATTTAATTTTCTATGAGAGAATAAATGAAAATTATTTTTTGTTATTTATTAGCAAAAATAGTAAAAATGATCCATTCGTAATTTGCAATAAACACTTTCTTACTGGGCACCCTGTATAACAAAATTTCTCAAAATACCATTGCAAACCATGAAAATTGAAAATATATTGTGAATTGGTTGCAATTTAATATTCTATGAGAGAATAAATGAAAATTATTTTTTGTTATTTATTAGCGAAAATAGTAAAAATGATCCATTCGTAATTTGCAATAAAAATTGTATATAATTTGCTCGATTTGAATTTAAAAAAATTGTAGATTTTTATGAAAGAACGAATATGTATACACTTGATATTCATTCATAATTTGCAATGAAAATAGTAAACAATTTGCTCAATTCGAATTTTAAAAAATTGTAGATTTTTATAAAAGAACGAATATACATTTAATATTCATTGCATTGTATATTTCTGAAAAGGGTAGCTGAGTGTCCAATTATTAGCAAAAAATTAGTCAAGTCTCATATTTATATTAAAATCAACACATTTTTATATTTATCAGGTATTTGTAAAATAAATCTATTCTTTATTCAAATTCTAATAAAATTCAACTAAAATTCAAAGAAAATTCCAAGAAAATTCGAATAAAATTCAAAGAAAATTCAAGGAAAATTTAACTAAAATTCAACTAAAATTCAAATAAAATTCAAGGAAAATTCAAATAAAATTCAAGGAAAATTCGAATAAAATTCAACTAAAATTCAAAGAAAATTCAAAGAAAATTCGAATAAAATTCAAAGAAAATGTATAGAAAATTCGAATAAAATTCAAAGAAAATTCAAATCAAATTCAAAGAAAATTCAAAGAAAATTCAAATAAAATTCAAATAAAATTCAAATAAAATTCAAGGAAAATTCGAATAAAATTCAAAGAAAATTCAAAGAAAATGTATAGAAAATTCGAATAAAATTCAAAGAAAATTCAGAGAAAATTCAAAGAAAATTCAAAGAAAATTCAAAGAAAATTCAAAGAAAATTCAAAGAAAATTAAATAACATAAATTAAAAATATTTCAATGTATTTGCGCCAAAGAAAGTGGTGTTGGATGAAGAAGAACATGTGCCAGGGGAATTTCAAGTTCACGCTAGCCCGCACTATTTCATCGTGCGCCTCGCAACACATCAAAAGCGGCCACAAACGGAAGTGGTTCACCGTTTTGCCATATGTTAGGTATCCTCCTCGAAATATCTCTTTTTCCAGACCTTTCCCAATCTTCTCAAGCTTCCAATTGATCCGTTTCCTTCCGTGTTACTCGTATTTCCCCTCCCCCCTCGACTAGAGCCATATTTTCCCAAATCTAGAGGAAACGGACCTTAAAAGGAACTTTAACTTTCGATAAAAATATTCGACATATTTCGTTCTTTATCGTCATAGTTTTATTATTATTACTAGGTCGATTTAAATTCTTTTGTTCTCATTAATAAAATAATATATATTATTTTATTTATTTACTTGGTATTTGAAATAACTATACCTTGGCTTGTTTTAATAGTCAAATAATTTTAACTTTTTTTTTAATATTTATATAATATAAAATTTATTTAAAAAAAAAAGTCTTAATGGACATATATTCATTTATTCATTTAATTTTTATTGATTAAATAAAAATTATAGATTTAATTAAATAAATTTTGAGTTCTTTTGTTGAAATATTTATTTTTATAGTTTGAGATATAATTTAAAAATTATATATTATAAATTGACTATGGCAATATCCTGAAACGATATACAATGAAATTCTTATGAAATAGCCTCGAATTCTAAAAATTCTAAAAATTTTAGCGAAGGCAAATTTCTAAGTTTAGTGTTGATTATGGTGAAAATGGCGAATATTAATTTTTAAGGTCCAGAAACGTTGGGAAGTTGAGTGGCGGTGCAGAAATCAAAAAGAAAGCTCGCCTGGAGCAGACGTCGAGCCACAAATAGAAGCCACCGTTTCCTTAGAAACGTGCGCAACGCACGTGTTACGCAGTCAGATATAATATTTGATGCATGTGCGCGTATCGACATGCGACTTGGGTGACTCGGGCCGACCATAAGGCGACAGCTTTCGTATTCTTAACATATGGGTGGCGAGCAAGCGATCATTAAGCTAAGAATGCGGGGAAATAATTTTTAGACCCATACTCCCCAATACGAATGGAAAAATTCCAAAAGCATTACGAATTTTCCTTGAATTTTATTCGAATTTTCTTTGAATTTTAGTTGGATTTTATTCGAATTTTCCTTGAATTTTCTTTGAATTTTCTTTGAATATTATTCGAATTTTATTTGAATTTTCTTTGAATTTTCATTGAATTTTCTTTGAATTTTCTTTGAATTTTCTACGAGTTTTACTTGAATTTTCTTTGAATTTTAGTTGAATTTTAGTTGAATTTTATTCGAATTTTCCTTGAGTTTTCTTTGAATTTTATTTGAATTTTCTTTGAATTTTAGTTGGATTTTATTCGAATTTTCCTTGAATTTTCTTTGAATTTTCTTTGAATTTTATTCGAATTTTCTATACATTTTCTTGGAATTTTCTTTGAATTTAATTCGAATTTTCTTTGAATTTTCTTTGAATTTTCTTTGAATTTTCTTTGAATTTTCTTTGAATTTTCTTTGAATTTTATTCGAATTTGATCAAGTAATTTTATACCCAGTCTGCGTCATTTGCGCAACAAATTAAATGCAAGATTGTAATTGCTATTTTCAGATCCTCGAGTTACGTTCCTTGGAAAGTTTCAACTGATATGGTTTTCCAGTTACTTTGTTGGAACTTTAAGAAAATGGAAACACAATTTTCAAGATTTTTTTATGCGTAGTATTTTAAATATTGTGTTTATATTATTAGACTGCAAATATTTGTGCAAATTTATAGTTTTAGGATTAATTAATTGGGAGCACTGTAGAGGGTTGTTTCAACCCCCAAGTATAATATAGTATTTTTAAGTATTTTTGATGTATTAACCCTTTGATGT
This sequence comes from Colletes gigas, assembly GCF_013123115.1. Classification (NCBI taxonomy): domain Eukaryota; kingdom Metazoa; phylum Arthropoda; class Insecta; order Hymenoptera; family Colletidae; genus Colletes; species Colletes gigas. Next base: position 1,880,378 of record NW_025106663.1, read on the forward strand.
ATGATTTAATTCCTAATAATTTTTCGAATGTACATTATTTGAATTTTCTTTGAATTTTAGTTGGATTTTATTCGAATTTTCCTTGAATTTTATTCGAATTTTCTTTGAATTTTCTTTGAATTTTCTTTGAATTTTCTTTGAATTTTCTACGAGTTTTACTTGAAATTTATTCGAATTTTCCTTGAATTTTCATTGAATTTTCTTTGAATTTTCTTTGAATTTTATTTGAATTTGAATAATGGCCACGAAAAAGGATAGATTTGTTTTACAAATACCTGATAAATATAAAAATGTGTTGATTTTGATATAAATATGAGACTTGATGACTAATGAGTGGACTCACGACTCTGTGAAACTTGAAATCATGAACTTTTGAGTCAATGTCATCATTGTACACCAAGGGGTTAAGTGCACTATATAGTTTTTAATTTTATTTGAATTTTCTTTGAATTTTCTTTGAATTTTCATTGAATTTTCTTTGAATTTTCTTTGAATTTTCTTTGAATTTTATTCGAATTTTCTTTGAATTTTCCTTGAATTTTCTTTGAATTTTCATCGAATTTTCTTTGAATTTTCTTTGAATTTTCTTCGAATTTTCTTTGAATTTTCTTTGAATTTTCTTTGAATTTTATTCGAATTTTCATTGAATTTTCATTGAATTTTCTTTGAATTTTCTTTGAATTTCATTTGAATTTCATTTGAATTTGAATAATGGCCAAGAAAAAGAATAGATTTGCTTTACAAATACCTGATGAATACAAAACTTAAGTGCACTATATAATTTTAGAAAATTAAAATTTCCCATGAATGCATAAACATTCCATTGACACTCCTTGCTAACAACGACTCATTTATTATTTATTTGCAGGTCTGTATTTCCAAATTCTACGCCTAACACGTTTTTGTCATGGTCTCCATTGCCACGGTGTAGTGGTCCCGTGAGTGTGCAGAGGATGCACCCAAGTGTCACGTCGGCACGCACTTCGCAAAGTGGTTACAACGCGTAAAGTTTATTTTCGGGAGCGTCGAGGCTCGAGCACGTGTTCGAGAGGAAACGGCGAACACGAGTTTCCACTTGGCGACGCTTCCTCGGAGTAGTTGTCACGTGCGCGACTCCCGAGCGACATCCCCGTAGGCTTTCGAACCACTTACAGACACTCCACTGGAAATTCTTTTTCACGAAACCATACAAGGTGATGCCATTTTTTAGAAAATTTTTTTTCTTTTTAATACGATTATTGTTAACATTAGGTTTACGAATAATTGTTGGGGGTATTTTTAGTGTAATTCGATGGGTTTACTGTTACGTTAAAATTCAGTTTTTTTTTTTTTTTTAATTAGAATATATGAGGTTTATTAAAAAATTAATTTATTTTTTTTATTTTTTTGAAAAATTTCAAATCGTTTTGGAAAAATTATTTTTAGCTAGGAGGGTCTATTACAATCATTTTTGGTCATTAGACATACCCTTGAAATCCTAACCATTTTCGAGAAAAAAATTCCTTATTGAAAATATAACTTCAGGCTAGAAATATTGCCCTGAGATTTCATGCGAATCTTTAAAATGTCATAACTTCTGAACGGATTGGAGGATTTTAATGTTCAAAGCGGCAAACGACGCGTATTTTAGTGGAGAATATGTAGAAATTGTAAAAATACTAAAAAATTTATTCATTGACCCCGTAAAGTTAGAAAAACTCCATAAAAATGGTCCAATTTTCAAACAGCCATAACTCCTACAATAGTGAATATATTTCAATGAAATTTTTTTCTGAAGTGGGCCTCATGGATACCTATAAAAAAGTATTAGAAAACTTTTCTGTGGGGCGTCAAACAAAATTACTAAAAATCGAAAACTAATTCTCAAGAAAAATCGACAGGGGGTAGGTGCCTAAATTTTCCGGCGAAAAAAAATTCTTTCAAATCGTTCTGAAAAAATTATTTCTAGCTAGCAGAGTCAATTACAATAATATTTGGTGAACAGACATACCTCCGAAATCCTACGCATTTTCGAGAAAAAAATTCAAATAGATGGATAAATTTCTCGACCAAATTCAAAAATTTCAAATCGTTCTAAAAAAAATATGTGCGGCTGCAAAGGTCAATTACAATCATTTTTGGTGAATAGACATATCCACGAATTCCTACTCAATTTCGAGAAAAAAATTCAGGAAGTTGGACAAATTTTTCGACGAAATTAAAAATTTTCAAATCGTTATAAAAAAATTATTCTTAGCTAGAGAAGTAAATTGCAATCATTTTTCGTCAATAGACATACCCCCGAAATCCTACCCATTTTCGAGAAAAAAATTCGAGTAGGTGCAGAAATTTTTCGACAAAATTAAGAATTTTCAAATTCTTCTAAAAAAATTATTCTTAGCTAGGGGTGTCAATTACAATCACTTTTGGTGAATAGACCTACCCCCGAAATCCTACCCACTTTCGAGAAAAAAATTCCTAATTGAAAAGTATAATACCTGACCATAAATGTTTCCCTCAAATTTCATACTATAAATAAAATAAATAATATACTATAAAAAATCATAACTCCTGAATGGATTGGAGATGCAAAATGCAAGCTTGTTTAAAAAAATTAGAAAAATTCTGTCACTTTTTGAACAGACCTTGTACATTTATTTCATTACATCACCTAAATTCAACTCAAATTGCCCAAAAAATAAAATTCCCTAATTCTGTAACGTCAGATTCACAATTTGACCATGTCGAATTGACGTGATCCCCCAAATCCAACGTTGAAAATATTAAAAATTCAAGTTATCTCCTCCCATTGGAATTTTTCTCAGCGTTTTAGGTGAAATGGAAAAAGGATCTAACCTTTTTATTACACGTGTGTGAGGCGTTGGGAGTGCTGCTGATGAACCATCCTACCCTGCTCCTGTTCCCACCAGCTGACAACGTCCATGAATTCACCGGATTCGGTGATCTCCTGTTTATAATAGAGAGCCCCGGAGAAAGTTTCCGGACTCGTTGCGTAAACGGTGGCTGCACCCTCTTCGCTATCCCCGGCGCCACTGTACGGCGACAGTGTCTGCGGCTCGAGGTTCTCCTCGTTCTGTCCATAATACTCCGAGGGTGGAGAGGCTATCGAGTTAGGGGACAACCTGGAAAAGTTCTGCGCCCCTGACATAGTCCTAGGCTCCAGGTTCTCTTCATCCCCCACCGAGGATGAATAATAATCCCGCGGGGATGCTACCGCGGTTCGATGCGGTGACAATCTGCAACATCGTCGTCAAATCAAATCAAATTGTCATCCACACAAGTTGTAATCGTAGTCAACCATATCACTGACTAGCTTTTTTTTATTTTAGGGCATTAGAACTATTGGAATCCTTCACGTCAAATGGAAGAACATAGGGCTAACTAACTTCTTTACTCAACAACTCATCTCAGCAAGTTAGTTCAAGCAAATCAAATCAAATTATCATCCACACAAGTTGTAATCGTAGTCAAATATATCACTGACTAGCTTTTTTTTATCTTAGGGCACCAGAACCATTGGAATCCTCCACGTCAAATGGAAGAACACAAGTCTAACAAACAGCTCATCTCAGCAAGTTCATTCAAGCAAATCAAATCAAATCGTCATCCATACAAGTTGTAATCGTGGACAACCATATCACTGACTAGCTTTTTTTTATTTTAGGCCACCAGAACAGTTGAAATCCTTCACATCAAATGGAAGAATATAAGTTTAACAAACATACCTACCCAACAGCTCATCTCAGCAAGTTAAATCAAGCAAATTAAATCAAATCGTCATGCATACAAGTTGTAATCGTAGACAACCATATCACTGACTAGCTTTTTTTTATTTTAGGCCACCAGAACCGTTGGAATCCTTCACGTCAAATTGAAGAACACAAGTCTAACAAATAGCTCATCTCAGCAAGTTCATTCAAGCAAATCAAATCAAATCGTCATCCATACAAGTTGTACTCGTAGACAACCGTATCACTGACTAGCTTTTTTTTATTTCAGGCCACCAGAACCATTGGAATCCTTCACATCAAATGGAAGAACATAGGTCTAACAAACATTCCTACCCAATAGCTCATCTCAGGAAGTTCATTCAAGCAAATCAAATCAAATCGTCATCCATACAAGTTGTACTCGTAGACAACCATATCACTGACTAGCTTTTTTTTATTTTAGGCCACCAGAACCGTTGGAATCCTTCACGTCAAATGGAAGATCATAAGTCTAACAAACAGCTCATCTCAGCAAGTTCATTCAAGCAAATCAAATCAAATCGTCATGCATACAAGTTGTAATCGTAGACAACCATATCACTGACTAGCTTTTTTTTATTTTAGGCCACCAGAACCGTTGGAATCCTTCACATCAAATGGAAGAACCCAAGTCTAACAAATCAGTCTAAACATCATCGTTTAAATATATTTACCTGGACGTGTTTTTTTGTTTCCCATTGTCTTCGTCGTCTTCCAGGTGCTCGTTGTCGTCGTCATCGCCAGCAAGGACATCGTCCTCGAGGATAAGCCTCTCGCCGGACCCGTTGTGGCTGGAAGAAACGACGCTGCTGGTGGGCGATGGCATGCACTGTGCAACACCCAAGTTGGCGTCGTATTCCAATCCATCAGCCTCCGCGAGTAGCCTTTGAAGTCCCCTGATGTACTCGACAGCCATACGCAGGGTCTCCACTTTGGACAGTTTCTTGCCCCTGTCTCCATACCCCGCGGCTATGTGACTCGGAATGTGTTGCCTCAATGTTGCAAATCCGTTGTTTACCTGCTTCACGCGGTTCCTCTCGCGAGCGTTTCTTCTCGCGACCGCCACCGGCGGCGGTTGACCGTTCTTCCCGTGTTTCTTCAGTCTGGAGGGGTCGTAGGGGGGCAACACAGTCGTGGAGTTCATGTTGCCGTTGTTCTTGGGGACTATCAGGTGAGGCTGGTTGCCGATTATGTTGCTCTCGTTGTCCTGGAGGGTCCTCAGCAGCATCAACTGCTCCTGATCGTTCCCGTTCAGTTGCACTCTGTTGCAGAACACCGTGACACCCATAGTCGTCATCCTGAGGCGTTCCTTCTCATCTGTCTCGGTGTTCCCCGGGTTCCCCAGCGTCCCGACTGCACGCAGAACTTTGTGTCGTGAGAATAGCCAAGTCGATTAGTTGCTTATCGACTCTAATGCCTCTCGAGGACGAGTCTAATTGATGGACTTATAAATAAAACGCGCTCTCCCCTCGGACACCGAGATGATTACACAGACGGTTCGACTCTTCGATTTTACTCTTCGGTTTGGATCTGGGTCAGAATATTTCGAACGTTATCTATCAAAATTCTTGGATTGTAATTGCTTTGTTGAGTGTTTTTGAGAACTTTGAGAGTTTCAGTTGTCGAGATCTTTGGCTCGAACGGTCCACGGCCAAATGACAAAGCTGATGACCCGAACCAAGATCCAATTGTCTCGCTGCCGGTCGCAACGACTTAAGTAAAGCAGTGAGGTCACCGTCTATTCTTCTGCCCGACGGTCGACGACTCCACGAAAATAATACGCGATTTTTCCCGATCTCAGAGCATTTCACATCCGTTTTATGGATAGTTTAACGGACTGTAGCTGGACTTCTAGATCCAGCGTTCATGCATTATCACTTGTCGCGAATGAAGGCACTGATACTAAATCTACAAGGCACCAAACGTTTCGAAAGTTGAGAGGTTCGAGAGTTTACCTCCATTCGAGGGACTCTTTTCACGGGCGTTCGCTACCGATCGGAGCAGTATTGTCTCCATCGAAGCCAGCTCGTCGCGGTTCGCATGGTGTCTGGCCCCCCCCGAAACGGTCAGAAAGGTAGAAGGGGGGTGGTTCGAGCGTTATTCGAGAGGCAATGGTCCTCGTGTGCACTGAAAGTCCTCCGTATCCGTGAATCGAGATGGTCGACACTTTCCCGCGCGTTTTCACTTGATCAGGGGGTTTCCCGGGCCACGATGGTCACTTTTTCACGGAACAGTTCTGATCAGACCTCCGTGCTACGCACCGCATGGCGTCCGCGTTGAGAATGAGCGCGGACATCCGATAGATGGGTTAGGTTTCAGCATTTTGCCACGGAGTGCGACGGGGGGGACGAAGCCCCGGAGGGGCGGCGGGGAATTAGGATCTACGAGCGACGGAAAGAACGAAGAGGGGGGGACAGGGGCGACGCGTGTTGTGCGAGGAGCAAGAAATGGTGGGGATTTTGAGCACGCGCCGCAGCCCCCTCGTTTCTTTCCCCCCTCCCCTCCCCTACGGGAACTGAAAAGGGGGACCGTGCACGCCATATGCCAGAGGGGGGGAGCGCGTGTGCCAGTTGCGTTGGACCCGCGTATGTGTTCGTGGTGCCGCGCGACAGCGACTGCGTCTGCGTCTGCGCCGCAGCGCGTGCGTTTATCGAGGGAAACTAGGCGCGCGAGCGTACGCGACCGACGTTGATCCTCTTGGCTAACCCCGGTCCCCTGTTATTTCGAGAGCGAGACAACTCGTGGGGACGCATAATGGGAGCGGGGAATTTGCGAGGGCGGACTTGTGGATCGGTGGCTCGATTCCTCGGGGAAAATTATAATCGTTGTTGTTTTGTTGGCGAAGGGTTAAGACTCTTTAAAAAGGAGCACAAAATTGCATAGAAACTTATATTGTTCTTTTTTCGTGGTTTCTAGCGATCTTTTGCGTATGTACCCCTGCAATGGCGGATTTGTTGATTGGTGGCTCGATTCCTCAGGAATATTAAAATCGTTGTTATTTATTTGGCGAAGGGTTAAGACTCTTTAAAAAGGAGCACAAAATTGCATAGAAACTTATATTGTGCTTTTTTTTGTAGTTTCTGCCAATCTTTTGTGTATAAATCTGCAATGGTGGATTTGTGGATTAGTAATTTGATTCAGGACAATTAAAATTGTAGGATTTTTGTTCAAATTTATTTGGTATTTTATTTATTTATTTGGTGAAGGGTTGAGACAGATCTGCAACCTATAAAGATAAATATCAAAACTAGGAGTTGGTACCCCTTATGACCTAACTTCATATGTTAAGAAACCTATGAATACAACAATGGTGGAAGATTTTTCCTCGTCCAATTTACAATAATATCATCACAAAAGTGTGTATCCCACAGGAAAAGAAGCAAAAATCGTTAAATTCAAGAATCGGTTGGGTCAGTGTCGTTTAAAAATCTTTAAACGCGACGTAATCTCGTTTCGCATTTCTGTCAATCGCGGATTATGCAGATCCGCACTTAAGCCGAAGAAACGTCCGCGTTTCTCCACAGAATGGCCACTCTCAAAGTTTACCCCGCTTAAAAAGATTTCGTCCAAGAGAAAGGATTACCTCGTTGATCCGATTTTCTCGATCCCCCTTTGCGCGGAATCGGAACGAAAACAATTTCTCGACAGCATCTGTCGATCTCTCGCAATCGATCGTTCGTTTTTCCTTCGAAACTCGTTTTTATGATTGAAAAATAAAAATTTTCTTTTTTCTGAGTTTGGAAGTTTCCCCAACGTGCAACCGGAAGTAGGAGCATCGCTACGACGCGGAAGTCTCGTGTTTCTGGGCGTTGCGCGAAGGAAACGGAATTTTCAGAAGGATAGGTCTGTTATTTAAGGACTCGAGAAGAATAAAGGACTCTTGATTAATTCCGAATCTAATTCTTGCATTAAGTTACGGTCCCCGGTCGGGGAAAAGACGCACTGGCACATAAATTTTCTCACAATTCGTGAGGGGGGTTTGCGATTCTATCGGTGGAAAGGTTCGGAAGGGATTTGGCCCAGATCTAGTTTATATTCTGTGTACCTAAGTCTCTGAGAGCCCCAACCCTGCATAATAGGGGGGCAGGATACGGTTTATAGTGTGAAATATATGGACAACATCCCTTACGGTTGCTCCGTATAATAATAATTTGCGACACTGGGTTCTCTGTTCGTGTGTGTGTGAGTTTTTGAAAATAAATTGTTAGTTGCAGAGGATATATTTCTAATTTATTTGGGTCTTATTTCTTATTTCTTAGGCAAGGCTGATTAGAAATGAAGGGAATTCATTGGAAAATTTATTGAATGAATTTTATAATTTATTGAAAGTATATGTTCATAAGTGTAATTGAATCTTGATGAAATTCCAGTCAAATCAAGTTTAATTTCAAGTAAATATAATTCATTGAATAAATGTTCCATTTTATTGAAAATATATGTTGTATAATAGTTGTTGAATCTTGATGAAATTGCAGATAAATCAAGTTTAATTCCAAGTAAATATAATTCATTGAAAATGCATGAAATGAATTTTATATTTTATTGAAAATATATGTAGAATAATTCTAATTGAATCATGATGAAATTGTGATCAAATCAAGTTTAATTACAAGTGAATATAATTCATCGAACGAATTTTCTATTTTATTAAAAATATATGTTATATCACTGTAATTGAATCTTGATGAAATTGCAATGAAATTCAATTCTATTTTATTGAAAATATATATTGCAAAAGTGTAGTTAAATCTTGATGAAATTTGAGTCAAATCAAGTTTAATTACAAGTAAATATAATTCATTGAATAAATGTTCCATTTTATTGAAAATATATGTTGTATAATAGTTGTTGAATCTTGATGAAATTGCAGATAAATAAAGTTTAATTCCAAAGTAAATATAATTCATCGAAAATGCATGAAATGAATTTTATATTTTATTGAAAATATATGTAGAATAATTTTAATTGAATCTTGATGAAATTGTGATCAAATCAAGTTTAATTACAAGTAAATATAATTCATTGAATAAATGTTCCATTTTATTGAAAATATATGTTGTATAATAGTTGTTGAATCTTGATGAAATTGCAAATAAATAAAGTTTAATTCCAAAGTAAATATAATTCATCGAAAATGCATGAAATGAATTTTATATTTTATTGAAAATATATGTAGAATAATTCTAATTGAATCTTGATGAAATTGTGATCAAATCAAGTTTAATTACAAGTGAATATAATTCATTGAATAAATGTTCCATTTTATTGAAAATATATGTTGTATAATAGTTGTTGAATCTTGATGAAATTGCAAATAAATAAAGTTTAATTCCAAAGTAAATATAATTCATCGAAAATGCATGAAATGAATTTTATATTTTATTGAAAATATATGTAGAATAATTCTAATTGAATCTTGATGAAATTGTGATCAAATCAAGTTTAATTACAAGTGAATATAATTCATTGAATAAATGTTCCATTTTATTGAAAATATATGTTGTATAATAGTTGTTGAATCTTGATGAAATTGCAAATAAATAAAGTTTAATTCCAAAGTAAATATAATTCATCGAAAATGCATGAAATGAATTTTATATTTTATTGAAAATATATGTAGAATAATTCTAATTGAATCTTGATGAAATTGTGATCAAATCAAGTTTAATTACAAGTGAATATAATTCATTGAATAAATGTTCCATTTTATTGAAAATATATGTTGTATAATAGTTGTTGAATCTTGATGAAATTGCAAATAAATAAAGTTTAATTCCAAAGTAAATATAATTCATCGAAAATGCATGAAATGAATTTTATATTTTATTGAAAATATATGTAGAATAATTCTAATTGAATCTTGATGAAATTGTGATCAAATCAAGTTTAATTACAAGTGAATATAATTCATTGAATAAATGTTCCATTTTATTGAAAATATATGTTGTATAATAGTTGTTGAATCTTGATGAAATTGCAAATAAATAAAGTTTAATTCCAAAGTAAATATAATTCATCGAAAATGCATGAAATGAATTTTATATTTTATTGAAAATATATGTAGAATAATTCTAATTGAATCTTGATGAAATTGTGATCAAATCAAGTTTAATTACAAGTGAATATAATTCATTGAATAAATGTTCCATTTTATTGAAAATATATGTTGTATAATAGTTGTTGAATCTTGATGAAATTGCAGATAAATCAAGTTTAATTCCAAGTAAATATAATTCATTGAAAATGCATGAAATGAATTTTATATTTTATTGAAAATATATGTAGAATAATTCTAATTGAATCTTGATGAAATTGTGATCAAATCAAGTTTAATTACAAGTAAATATAATTCATTGAATAAATGTTCCATTTTATTGAAAATATATGTTGTATAATAGTTGTTGAATCTTGATGAAATTGGAAATAAATAAAGTTTAATTCCAAAGTAAATATAATTCATCGAAAATGCATGAAATGAATTTTATATTTTATTGAAAATATATGTAGAATAATTCTAATTGAATCTTGATGAAATTGTGATCAAATCAAGTTTAATTACAAGTGAATATAATTCATTGAATAAATGTTCCATTTTATTGAAAATATATGTTGTATAATAGTTGTTGAATCTTGATGAAATTGCAGATAAATAAAGTTTAATTCCAAAGTAAATATAATTCATCGAAAATGCATGAAATGAATTTTATATTTTATTGAAAATATATGTAGAATAATTCTAATTGAATCTTGATGAAATTGTGATCAAATCAAGTTTAATTACAAGTGAATATAATTCATTGAATAAATGTTCCATTTTATTGAAAATATATGTTGTATAATAGTTGTTGAATCTTGATGAAATTGCAGATAAATCAAGTTTAATTCCAAGTAAATATAATTCATTGAAAATGCATGAAATGAATTTTATATTTTATTGAAAATATATGTAGAATAATTCTAATTGAATCTTGATGAAATTGTGATCAAATCAAGTTTAATTACAAGTGAATATAACTGATCAAACGAACGTTTTATTTTAGTGAAACTATACATTATATTAGGTCGTTCGTGATGAATTTTAAACAACTTAAATTCTTCAAATTTTTCATTCAAACCTACTTCCACCCTTTTCACTAAAAAATTGACATTCTCAAATAATTTTCCATTAAATTACAAATTCCATCCCCGTCAATTCTCAAAATATCGAACTTCTGTACCCCAAAATAACCAAATTTCGATGAAATTGCGATCGATGGCGACCACTATTCCCCTATTCCCCCCCATACAGCGAAAATTAGATCCATTTCGCGTCTCTCGATCCTAAAATCGGGGCTAAGCAGACCCCCACAATTCCCCTGGGAATTACAAACACAAAATACAAAATATATCGAATCCAATAGACTCCAGAGAATGTTTAATCTCTGTGGAAAAACGAGATCGCGAGAAACGGTCGAGCACTTTCCAAGGATTACGCGAATCTTAAAATCCACAACAATGTAACCAGCCACGAAATCCACCCTGGCGAATCCTGTATTTTTTAAGCCAGTCGGTACGTAAACGTATGTATAATGTTATCGAAACCGCCAACGATCGAATCTGTATCGATACCACGCGGATAATACCGAAATTCCGTAATATATACGTGGTGTGAACGAGACCTTAGAACGGATTCTCGAGTTCGTTTCTCTGGATACGTAAATCCGGATGATAATAACTTATCGAAAGACCCTTTTTTACACGACGGGGCCCGTTGGAATATTTTTCTCGCCGTTTGCGGTGGCGTTCCACGTTTCACGGTGGCAAGAATTAGTCGAACCGGGGGCCCTTTGGAAATTTATTTTGTTTGTTGTCCGGCCCCCGGGGGCAACGATCAACATATTACGCAGCTTTATTGGGCCCATTATGGGACTTTGACACGCGTATGGCTTCATTCCTTTCGTACTCGAGCGCCAGATATTTTAAAATCATTATTTTATAGATCAAAGTTTGAAACACAAAAATTCAAGATTTATTAATTTATTTATAATTTACTCAATGTGACATTATTATTGTCTTAGTTTATTGCTCACGTGTGTTACTATAGACTCTTTGCAAGTGTCCAAACGCAATTATAAAATTGTATAATCACGTTTCAATCAACAATGCAACAACAGGTCCCGGAAATTTTTTTGGGCCCAGAAATTTGAAAAAAAAAAATTGGTCCGGGTTAAAATTTCTAAAATAGTCTTTTCATAATTTTAAAATACCTAGAAATCCTAGAAATTTTCTCCATTTGTATAGAAACGAAATTTTAACCAAAAACAAAAAAATTTCTAAAATAGTCTTTTCATAATTTTAAGAATGGTTTTATAAAATCCTAGAAATATTCCCCCATTTGTATAGAAACGAAAATCTTAACGAAAAACAAAAAAAAAATTTCTAAAATTCTAGAAATAATGCCCATTTTTAGGGAAACGAAATCTTTGTTAATTTCTGTATGAATTTCGGTTGATCGTTGATTGTATAGAGGGTAGAGCAATTATGGAATGCTTCTGATTTTTAACGTGGGGAAAATTTTTTAACGATCGACAGTAATCTGTTGCTTCTTTGGGCGGAGGAAGTAGAAAACGTTGAAAAAGCGGTAATAGCGGGACGAGTGGTTCCGACTGGGCCGTGTCAAACGAGTAGTCGACGGGGTCCTAGGCACGCTAGAGGGAAAAAAGGGATGGGATAAAGCTGGGCATGAAAGGGGGTGGGCCGGTGCGGGCCCTTTGTCAGGACGCGTGCTCGTGCACGTGTGCACGACCAATGCCTACGCATTTCTGTTACATACTGCGTAGGGGCGGATTTCGAAGCCATAAATTCTTTTCCGAATCGCTGCCGCTGCGAAACTTTGAGCGGGACGGCAACAAGTTGAGGAAAACCATGTATGGGGTACTATTTCTCATTTTAAATAGTCAAGTATGTTCAAAAATACTGTGTATGATTCGTAATGGTAGATTTAAAGCAGAGAATTATATTTAGAATAGCTAATAAACAATATAATTATGAGGAAAAGTAACATATATATATATATGGAATATTATTGCTAATTTAGAACATTCAAGTTTCTTAAAAAATATTATGTATAATTCATAATGTAGGATTTACAGAAGAGAATTATATTTAAAACAATTAAAAAACAATATAATTATAAAGGAAAAGTAGCATATACATATATGGAATATTATTGCTAATTTAGAACATTCAAATATCTAAAAAATATTGTGTATAATTCATAATGTAGGATTTGAAGAAAAGAATTATATTTAAAACAATTAACAAACAATATAATTTTGAGGAAAAGTAACATAAACATATATGGAATATTATTGCTAATTTAGAACATTTAGATACCTTGAAAATTACTGTATAAAAATTCAAAATTTAGTATTTCAAGAAGAGAATTATATTTAAAACAATTAATAAAGAACATAATTCTGAGGAAAAGTAACATAAACATATATGGAATATTATTGCTAATTTAGAACATTTAGATACCTTGAAAATTACTGTATATAATTCATAATTTAGGATTTGAAGAAGAGAATTATATTTAAAACTATTAAAAAATAATATAATTATCAAGAAAAGCTACATATACATATATGGAATATTATTGCTAATTTAGAACATTTAGATATCTTAAAAAATATGGAATATTATTCTAATATTTAATAGCAATATTATTCTAATCTTTATGTGGAATATTATTCTAATATTTATATGGAATATTATTCTAATATTTATATGGAATATTATTGCTAATTTAGAACGTTCAAATATCTTAAAAAATTTGGAATATTATTCTAATATTTATGTGGAATATTATTCTAATATTTACATGGAATATTATTCTAAAATTTACATGGAATATTATTCTAAAATTTATATGGAATATTGTTTCTAAATTAGAACATTTAGATATCTTAAAAATTACTCCATATAATTCAAAATTTAGGATTTAGAAAAGAGAATAATATTTAAAACAATTAACAAACAATAAAATTACACAATTGGATAGTTTAAATCACACTAGTTAGAAAATTTCTAATACAAACTATCAATTAACACCCCAAATTAATATCATTTGGCAATCACATCTACTTTTCATGACTCTTTTTTTTTTTTTCTTTGTTGTCTGAGTTAAATAAAACAAAAATTCAACCCTTTTACACATAAATTAATATTAGACAAAATTACTCCTATAATAATACCATGAATTAACACTAAATTCACAGACATTGACTACTCATATTTTAATCGAAATTATCTTCACGATTTCACTTAAAATTTGTTCTTTTATTTTAATTAGAACATTACATTAATTCAATATAAATTGTTAACAAACAATATTTACAGAGTCCTTTACCTCAAAATACTTCTATAAATTTATTATTAAAGAATCAAATTTTAATACAAATTTTAAATTGACAACAAATTAAAATATAAATTATTTTATTCAAATTTCTAGTCTCTCGCAATATACAAGAACACGTTGCAATCGTACATAGCAACTTGCGTCGCTTCTTCCCGTTCGATCGAGAACGCCAGGGGATATCGTTTACAACAGAAAATCTGACAATGAGCGAAAGAAACGAAATGGATTAGTTTCGCGGACAGAGGGAGTAAGCTGAGCCGGGGTGATCGTATAATTTTGCACAATGTAAAAGGTAGTCTCGACTCACGGGCACAAGGCGGGAATAGAATTACATTTTACCAGTTGAATAGAAAGCACCTACATCTCTACTCTACGACGAATTGCGCGTAATTGTGCGCGGACGCGTTGCGAATCAATAGAAACTGGATCGAGTGCACCGAAAAACTCCATTTTCCAAAACTAAAATCTCTCAAATCAAAGAACTCAATTATTAATAGTCTCTTCTTCTAATCCTTTCTATAAAAATAATAATTCTCCATTTTATATTTCACCAATAATTTTAAAATTTGCTTCTATAATTTCTACAATTCTTTTTTTTGGTTTTTTTGTATACATCTAGACTTAAAAACAAATAAAATCTCAATTTCTACAATTTTATTTAATATTAATTTACATGTTAAAGGGTTGAATTTCTGTTTTATTTAACCCCAGGCAACGAAGTTACAATACCAAGATAATTGATAGTTTTCAATATTCAAAAAATAAAAAAAATCGTTAAAGATTCAATTTTTTATATTTGGGGGTTGATACCGCCCTCGGGAAGAGCTAGAAGCTCGATAGAACGAGTTAAAAAATTATTCTTTTGAATATTTGTCCACCTTCCGAGGGAACCGTGACAGGATTTTTATCATTATTTAACATAAATTTATTGCGTTCGGGGCTAACAGTTTATTTCTGTGAAATAATTGGTCCGTACAGCTCGAGAGCTCGGTGGATGTTAAAAATCTGAGACCTTTCCTCTCCCAGGATTCGGCCGACCGCAAAACGAGCAGAAGAAGCTGCCCTTTTTGCTCGTTGCAGTCGGAGCTATACGGTTTAATCCGCGGCCAACGGATCTAACGCGTGTTTTTTCCACCTCCGGCGAAAATACCACCGCGAAGCTGCCGGGGCCATGGTTCCGCGAAGCGGTGTGACGCATGCGCGACAAAATTCTGCAGAGGGTACGTGACTAATGATAATAATCAAACCCGGGCCCAGACGGCGGCCACGGCCACGTGGAAATCGTTCCACGGATAGTTTTAACGCGCGTCATTTTCATCCCCATTCGAGACGCCATTTTAAAAACACCACCGACAATCAGCCGCGAGTTTCGTATGATCGATCAACCAGGATGGTCATTTTTTTGGGGGCGAAATAAAATATTGGTTGTTATTGGCTGTGCTTGGGGAGTAGCCATTTTCTTTTGGGGGCCTTGTTTTTGAAGAAACATATTTTGGTTGGCGAGAAATTTACTATTGTTCAGCTTATTTGAGATTATTTGAGCTTATTCGAGGGACTTTTATTTTTCTTTTTGGGCCTTGTTTTTTTTTAAATTGTTTGTTTGGTGAGAAATTTATTATTGTTGAGATTAGTTCAGCTTATTTGAGCAAATTTGAGCTTATTTGTTTGGTATTTGAGTGGCTTTTATTTCTCTTTTGGGCCTTGTTTTCTTAAAAATTTTTTGTTTAATGAGAAATATATTATTATTGAGTTTATTTGAGGATTTTTTTTGTATTGTTTGAGTGGTTGTGCTTGGGGAGTAGCCATTTTCTTTTGGGGGCCTTGTTTTTGAAGAAATATATTTTGTTTGGCGAGAAATTTATTATTGTTGAGCTTATTTGAACTTATTTGAGCTTATTTCAAGATTTTTTAAATATTTGAGTGTCTTTTATTTTCTTCTGGGCCTTGTTTTCTTTAAAATATTTTGTTTACTGAGAAATTTATTATTTTTGAGCTTATATAAGGATTTTTTTTACTATTTGAGTGCCTTTCATTTTTATTTTGGGCCTTGTTTTTTTAAAAATTGTTTGTTTAGTGAGAAATTTATTATTTTTGAGTTTATTTAAGGATTTTTTTAGCATTTGAGTGTCTTTTATTTTCTTTTGGGGCTTGTTTTCTTTAAAATTATTTGTTTAGTGACAAATTTATTAATGTTGAGTTTATTCAAGACTTTTTTAGAATTTGAATGTTCAAATTAACAATTTTGAATAAAAAATAGTGTTTTTTAATTTTTTTAATAAATACAAACGCCTCCAGAGGAATTATTTTTATTATATTTCTTATATTTTTGCATATTTTGCAAAATATGAGAATTAAAGATTGTAATTTTTTACAATTTTTTGAGAATATGTAATAATTTGCAATTTTTTACAATTTCTTGAGAATTAAAATTTGCAATTTTTTACAATTCTTTGAGAATTGAAATTTCCTATAAAGTAAAAATATAAATAATACTAAATATATTTAAATTTCTTTGTTTAAACATGTCTTGAATGGTTGGCTACTAAATTCTAAAATATTTCCAAAACTAACTGAAAAATTGCAATTTAACTATCATTATTAATCCAAATTAACAAGATTTGAATAAAAAATAGTGTTTTTTAATTTTCTTAATGAATACAAACGCCTCGAGAGGAATTATTTTGATTATATTTCTCATATTTTTGCATATTAAGTGCATTTTGCAATTTTTTGAGAATTCAAATTAATTAAATTCTAAGGTATTTCAAAACTAACTGAAAAAATGCAATTTAATCATCATTATTAATCCAAACTAACAAAATTTGAATGAAAAATAGTGTTCTTCAATTTTCTTAATAAATACAAACGCCTCGAGAGGATTTATTTTGATTATTTTTCTCATATTTCTCATATTTTTGCATATTAAGTAAATTTTGCAATTTTTACAGAATTAAAATCTGTGAACTAAAATAATTATCTACTAAATTCTCAAATATTTCAAAACTCCCCCAAAAAATTGCAATTTAATCATCATTATTAATCCAAACTAACAAGATTCGAATCAAAAATAGTGTTTTTTAATTTTCTTAATAAATACAAATTCCTCAAGAGGAATTATTTTCATTATATTTCTCATATTTCTGCATAATAAGTGCATTTTGCAATTTTTCGACAATTAAAATCTGAGAACTAAAATAACAAGTCCAAATTAACAAGATTTGAATAGAAAATAGTAGTTTTCAATTTTCTCAATAAATACGATCCTCTCGAACGAAATTAATTTCATTATATTTCTCATATTTCTGCATATTAAGTACACTTTACAATTTTTCGAGAATTAATATTGCCTCTAAAATAAATATATTTAAATTTCTTTGTTTTAACATGTAATTAGCTACTAAATTCTCAGGTATTTCAAAACTACCCCCAAAAATTGCAATCTAATCATCATCATCAATCCAAACTACCAAGATTCGAATAAAAAACAGTGTTCTTCAATTCTCTTAATAAATACAATCCTCTCGAACGAAATTATTTTTGTTATATTTCTCATATTTTTGCATATTAAGTGCCTTTTTGCAATTTTTCGAAAACTAAAATATTTAACTACTAAATTCTCAGATATTTCAAAACTCCCCAAAAAAATTGCAATCTGATCATCATCATGAATCCAAACTACCAAGATTCAACTAAAAAATGATTCTCAACCCCCACCCCAATAAAAACACCCCGTCTCAAATAAAATGAACACACTCGTTAAAACTCTTCCTAACCAACGCGTATGTAAATTATGAATTTCCTTTCCAAGAGTTCCACCAAGCTTCAATAAAAATGTTTCCCCGATAAATTCGACCCGGATTCGAGGCGCTTAAAATTCCCAATGGCTACCTGTTACTATTCGAAACTATGCACATCTGTCCGTTGGGTGTGGGTACACGGGACACACGCGCGATCGCACGTAAACGTAAATTAAAGGAACGTTATTTCATCACGGTTCGCCATCGAGAAGGCTCGAGTCAACTGTTATCGAGAATCACCCAGTGCCTCGGGGCCCACTTACGACTTACAACCGCACGGTACAAGAAAGAGAGGCACCCGTATCGATTGGAGTCGCGTGGCTGAAGCGTGGCTCTGCCCTGATCGTTCCTCTTCCACGGTTCCCTGCGGTTGGAACGAGACGGAGAAACGGGGAACGGACGTCGTGGAACGTATGCAAGAGAGGGACGGCGGAGGGAAAGAGAAAAAGGGACAAACGTTTCAGACACGCTTCGTTTGTGTGCCCTGAAACGTCTGACGTGGGACCAGCTGCCCTTTGGCGTGCTGTTTCGTCCAAACGGAATCTCGTTTGGTTCACGACAATGCGATCATCGTCCCTACGGAGGGTTTAAAGGGAACGGGACGATCCTAAAGAAGAGAGATTCTTGGTCCTTTAAGGAACATTCGTGATTTTTAAATCGGGACAATTAAATTGGAGGGAGATAGCAAGAGTTAAGGAATTCTGTTTGGGTTAGGGCGGCCATGACAGTTGGTTCCATGGCTCGATTTGATATGGCTATTTTCTGCTGATTTTTTGTGGTGAATTTATTTTTATTATATTTCTGATATTTCTGCATATTTAGTGCACTTTGCAATTTTTTTTAGAATTAAAATTTCCTATAAAATAAATATAATTCTTTGTTTTAACGTGATTATTAAATTCTAGGGTGTTTCAAAGCTAACTGAAAAAGTGCAATTTAATTATTATGTTATTAATACGAATTAACAAGATTTGAATCAAAAATAGTGTTTTTTAATTTTCTTAATAAATGCAAACGCCTTGAAAGGAATTATTTTCATTATATTTCTTATATTTTTGCATATTAAGTGCACTTTGCAATTTTTACCAGAATTAAAATCTGAGAACTAAAATATTTAGCTGCTAAATTCTCAGGTATTTCAAAAGTACACAAAAAATTGCAATTTAATTGTCATTATTAATACGAATTAACAAGATAAAGAACATTCGTGATTTTTAAATCGGGACAATTAAATTGGAGGTAGATAGTATGAGGAGTTGAAGAATTCTGTTTAGGTTAGGGCGGCCATGACAGTTGGAGCCATGGCTCGATTTGATACGGCTGTTTTCTGTAGATTTTTGTGGTGAATTTAATTTTGACAGTGTCTTGAATGGCTGATGAATTGGCAATTTAAGTATAGAGACTATTTTTGTATCAAAGAAATTAAATAATGATTTTTGAAAAACCCTATAATGTTATGTAAATAAATTTTTATTCGTTCTCTTGTGGAAAATTCAATTTTCGAGTCATTTTGACTGTTTTTTTTTGTATAAAAGAAATTGAGAGATTTTTGGAGAAACCTATAATGCAATTTAAATTAATTTTTATTCGTTCTTTTGTGGATAATTCAATTTTTTAATGATTCAGTCGAGTAAATTGTATTTATAGAATTTTTATTATAAATTACGAGTCATTTTGACTGTTTTTCTGTATTAAAAAAATTGAAAGATTTTTGGAGAACCCTATAATGCAATTTAAATTAATTTTTATTCGTTCTCTTGTGGAAAATTCAATTTTTCAATAATTCGAGTCGAGTTTTATAGAATTTTTATTAGAAATTAGGAGTCATTTTGACTGTTTTTGTCTATCGAAGAAATTGAATGATTTTTGGACAAATCTATAATACAATTTAAATAAATTTTTATTTGTTCTCTTTTAGAAAATTCAATTTTCAAAAATTCAGTCGATTTTTATAGAATTTTTATTAGAAATTACGAGTCATTTTGACTATTTTTTTGTACCAAATAAATTGACAAATTTTTGGAGAACTCTATAATGCAATTTAAATAAATTTTTATTAGTTTTCTTGTGGAAAATTCAATTTTTTAATAATTCAAGTCGAGTAAATTTTTTACACAATTTTTATTAGAAATTATGAGTCATTTTGACTGTTTTTTTGCCCTGAATAAATTGAAATATTGTTTAAAAAGCCTATAATGCAATTTAAATCAATTTTTATTCGTTCTTTTATAAAAAATTCAATTTTCAAAAATTCAGTCGAGTTTTATAGAATTTTTATTTGAAATTTCGAGTCATTTTGACTGTTTTTTTGTACCAAAGAAATTGAAAGATTTTTGGAGAAATTAGTAATGTAATTTAAATAAATTTTTATTCATTCTGTTATAAAAAATTCAATTTCTAAAATTCAGCCGAGTTTTATAGAATTTTTATTAAAAATTACGATCATTTTGTCTGTTTTGGTAGTTCTAGTGTTAATATAATTATAAATTATCGAATTAATTTTGCAAAAATCCCAGTCAAAATTCATTAGAATTTATAAATGATCTATTTTGACCACTTGGTATGATTTCTAACAGAAAATTCAATCAAATAACAATTTTAAGACACAATAGTCTGTAAGTGACAAAATAAAATACAGTAAACATAACAATTATAATATTATTGTTGAAATTTAATTTACCATATAACAATCTGTGATTACAATTGTCTTTCAACACACTTTTAACCAACTTTTGATTTTCACTTATTAAATAATAATAAATTAATTAATGTTGTAATTTAATTTACCATAACAATCTATAACAATTGTATTTCAACACATTTTTAATCAACTTTTGATTTTCACTTATTAAATAATAATAAATTAGTTAATGTTGAAATTTAATTTACCATAACAATCTGTGACAATTGTTAACCAACTCTTGATTTTCACTTAACAAACAATAATAAATTAATTAATTTTGAAATTCAATTTACCATATAACAATCTGTGATAACAATTGTCTTTCAACACACTTTCAACACTATTGATTTTTCACTTATTAAATAATAATATTACTGTTGAAATTTAATTTACCCTATAACAATCTGTGATAACAATTGTCTTTCAACACACTTTTAACCAACTCTCGATTTTCACTTATCAAATAATAATATTCTAATACCTATTCAAACAAAAAACAAACTTAAACAAAAACATAATGAATATGTTACGATTATGATTATGATTAAACAGTAAACATAATGATTATGATTATGATTACGATTATGATTAAACAGTAAACATAATGATTATGATTATGATTACAATTATAATTAAACAGTAAACATAATGATTATGTTATGATTACAATTATAATTAAACAGTAAACATAACGATCATAAAACAATAAAATCCACTAATCATAACCACAATTATAACGCACCTTTTTCCTTTTTTTCCACTCTTGCACACGATGGAGTCGTATTACTATTATCACGCAATATTTCAAGAGAATATAATTTAATAAGTAACTATAAATCACAAGAGTTGCTCCCAAAAGAAAAAGTGTCAAAAAAAGTTATCAAGACGTATGTACATAAAAATACACACGTTCGAACAAATGCAAATTACAAGGCATGTGTGTGTGTGCACGATACACGAACACAGGAGCCATTAATAAGTTTCATAAAGGGGAAAAAGTCGTGGCGAAAATATATTTCTCTTTACGCAATACTCATTAACGTGCCCCGGCGTCGTTTGCACTGATTTGAAGGCTGTTTGCTTATGAACGACGCCGATAGTGAAATGCACTTTCCTGCCCGGTGACTTGCAAGTACCTCGTTGCAACGCAGGTGAGAGTGGCGTTGCACCTGGATTCCCCGAAATTAACCAACACGCGGACGACAATCGGGGCAAACCTCTCGCACGAGAGTACTACGTCGATCCGTTTAATTAAGTAATTAAATAATACTCCAATATTTCCAATTGTAACCAGAAGAAGAGAATCTCATTTAACTCGTATGTGTGCAATTCTTTTATTCGTTATTCAAATAATTAATTTCTCGAAAAATATTTATTATTTATTTTAAGATTGTTAAGATAGGAATTTTTTTTCTTCAAATTATTTTTTTATTATTGGACTAAGGGATGTTATGCAAATTCAAGTTTCAATATTTTTTTTTATATATTTGCATATTTTGTAGTTTTTTGAGAATTTAAATTTGTCAATATTGCATAAGAATTCTATTTGTTATTAATTTTAAATACTCTGTGTTAATAAGGGTAGTTTTATTTGCAAGATTGTTTAGGAATTTTATAGTCATTTGAGTTAGGAATTATTAGAAATAATGATTAGAAAATTTTATGGAATATTTATGGTAGTTTTATTTTCAAGACTGTTTAGAAATTTTATAGTCATTTGAGTTAGAAATTATTAGAAATGAAGATTAGAAAATTTGATGTAATATTTTTTTATGGTTTTTGGAGCTAAATATTATTGCTGGACCACAGATTTTTATGCAAATTTTTTTTTTAATAGAATTGATGAAATGGGGCATTTTTAGAGGGTTCTTTCAACCCCTAAGTATAATAATTCATACCTTCAAGTGTTTCTCATATTTTAGAATATTAATTCTCTATATTTCAGCTTAATTTTAAAGCTCCATACCCAAAATTTGCATTGTTTAAGCCTGAATATGTAATAATCAAAATATCAGAGAAACCTAACCTCCAAAAAATTGATAGAAAGCAACCATTTTATAATATCTCACATCAGGGGTTGAAAATACAATTGAAAATTAGTGTTTCCCGAAAACATGCTCTCCAATTAATCGAAGAGGGTTGTTTTTAACATTTTTGCAAATATGGGGTGCATTCTGAAGACTTCTAAAAATGAAAAATTCCCCCATAAAAGCATAAAAATTCTCAGATCAGGGGTTGTGAAAATACAATTGAAAATTAGTGTTTACTAAGGGTTGTTTTTAACATTTTTGCAAATATGGGGTGCATTCCGAGCACTTCTAAAAATAAAAAATTCCCCCCAAAAACACATAAAAATTCACAATCTGGCTAAAACGAGTCGTTTCGAAATTTTCCATGAAACGACGTGTTTTGAAAAGAAAAACAGAGTTTTCCAAGTGTCCCGAGTGGGTTCACGACTTCCGACTTCCTAGGACAGATAGTCTTGTTCCTGTTTTCCATCGAGTTCTCTCTTATGGCTCCAATATCCACGGAGCATAACATATGCGGGCAGATGGTTTTTGCCCCCTTCCAGCCCCCCCCCCCCTCTCTCTTCCAGCAGAACTGGCCATATTCGATTTTAGTTCAGCTCTCTCTCTCTCTCTTTCCATAGTGGTGTGTTTCCTCTCTGTTCACCTTGGTCCTGTCTCCCTTCGTTGAATCGTACGCGACCCGATCCAAAAAAGCCCGAGGCACCCTCTACGCTGTTAAGAGTGCTCTTGCCTGTTGCCCACCCCGAAAATACCCGGGACTCATCCAACCACCCTGTGCACCCATCAGCCACGTGCACAGTGGTTCTCTCCGTCGATAGCAACCACTTGTGGAGCTTTGCTTTTTATAGATTACGCTCTCTCGATGAAGATACGTTCTACTTTTAATGTTTTGTTACCAGACTGGGGATGTTTATGCATTTGTGGGGAATTTTGATCCTCATAAAACTAGAGAATGCATTTAATATGCAAAAATATGAGAAATACTTGAAGTAAGATACGATTGTTATATTTAGGGGTTGAGACAGCCCTCTGCGAAGCTTCTGTTTCATTAATTCTGTTAATAAAAATGTGAATTTGAATAAAGCAAATAAAATAAAATTTGATACGCAGTCTATTCGTTACTCATACTTATAGGAATGCTTAAAAATTGGTAAAACTCTCACTTTTAGAATTCTTTTGCAATATTTGAGGATTTTAAAGTCTTCCATAGCAGTAATTTTGTCACATTTTTCTTGTGTTTTTGGATGTAAATACTTGTATGCCTTCATACTATAATAATCAATTTTGCAACCCTTAGTATTTCAAAATAAATTAGAATATATATAAAAAAAATTCAAAAATCAAATTATCTGTTTAAAGATAATAGCTTCAATTATTAGTAAATAAATTTAAAAGAAGTATAATTTAAAGTCAATTCAAAGCACACAAAATTAAAAAAAAACATGCAAATAATAACCTACATCTCCAAATATTTCAAAATGCATTACAAATTACTTGAATATGCTTGAAAAGTCTAAAAATCACGAATAAACATCCAAATACCCCAAACAAAAGTCAAATAGTCAATTCAAAGCACACATAATAACGATAATCAACAAGCCTAAATATTGCAAAATAAATAAAAATGCACTCAAAAAAAAATTGAAAATTGAAAAATCAAATTGTCTATTTAAAAATAATAGCTTCAATCGTATACAATTTTATTGATAAACAAATTTAATAAAAAGGTATAGTCAAATAGTCAATTCAAAGCACACAAAATTGAAAAAAAAACATGCAAATAACAATCTATAGCTCCAAATATTTCAAAATAAAAATTACTCTACTCTATATGCTTGCAAAGTCTAAAAATCACCCAAATGTCCCATACAAAATTTTAATAGTCAATTCAAAGCATACAAAATTGTAATAGTCAATTAAAAACATAAAAAATTAAAAAAAAAATGCAAATAATAACCTACTACCCTAAATATCGCAAAATAAATAAAAATGTACTCCAAAAAGAAATTGAAAATCCGAAAAATCAAATTGTCTATTTAAAAATAATAGCTTCAATCATATACAATTTTATTGAAAAACAAATTTACAAAAAGAAAGTAAAATCCAAAGTCAATTCAAAGCACACAAAATTCATGCACACATAATAACGATAAACAACCCTAAATATTGCAAAATAAATAAAAATGCACTCCCCACCCCCCCCCCCAAAAAAATTGAAAATCCGAAAAAAAACATATTCATCGAAAAATCTGAGAAGTTGGTCATGCACCAACCGAAACGCTTGCATTTCGCCGTGCATTGCAATGTTAAGGCAACCTTGCGCGCGTGAGAGAAGCGCAGAGTGAATTTTAGGGGTGGATTCAGCCCCGTGGCATGCGACGTTATTCTTTTGTGTCCTCGACCCCGTGCGTTCGCACCACATCTCTCTCTCTCTCTCTCTCTCTCTCTCTCTTATTCTCTCTGTGTCTGTCCTCCTCTGTTTAGCACGCTCGTGCGTGAGGGGTGCCACGCAACCCTCCATTTATCTGGCCGAGTGCCTACACATGCGTGTTCGCGCGGGGCCCCAGTGGTTTTCAAGCAATTAACGGGGCCCCGCGGAAATGTCTGTGATTTTTTTTAAATCCTCCCCGTAACGCGATCGTCTGAGAGAACGTTTCACCTCCATCGTTCGCTTTCACGGTGCTCGCGGGGTGTTATTAACGATACGGCCGCGGCTTCCTGCCATTTATCCTTCCCGAATTATGACCCGTAATCCCATAGATCCGACTGAGAACCGCCTCTTTATGCAAATTGAACGTAACAGTTTCTTTATGTCGCGTCGAACATTTTTTATCATTCCTCTGACGTCAGGAAATGGTAAAATGGTCGTTGTTGTTTCAGGCCACCTCAAATTGTACCTCGAATCACGTTTATGGTAAATTAAAGTAGTTTAGAGGGGGGCAAACTACTTTGGAAAAGGACTACTTCTTTTTTCTGGTGAATGTTGGGAAGTTTGTAATGTTTAAGTCATTTAAATGTACTTTTATACTAAATTAAACAATTTCAAAGGGGGTACACCACTGAAAATGTGTTATATAATATAAAATTGCTGGTCCAATGGAACTGGTAATATTTTTCGTTTTTTTTTGTGGTAAATATGGGGAGTTTATAATATTTAAGGCATTTAAATGTAGTTTTATACTAAATTAAACAATTTCAAAAGGGGGTACATCACTAGAATGTGTTATATAATATAAAATTGCTGGTCAAATGGAACTGGTAATACTTTTTATTTTTTTTGGTGGTGAATATTGTGAAGTTTGTAATATTTAAGGCATTTAAATGTACTTTTATACTAAATTAAACAATTTCAAAGGGGGTACACCATTGGGAATGTGTTATATAATATAAAAGTTATATAATATTATATAAAAATGGACCTGACACTATTTTTGTTTTTTTCTCTTTTTTTTTGGTGGTTAATATTGGGAAGTTTGTAATATTTAAGGCATTTAAATGTACTTTTATGCAAAATTCAACAATTTCAAAAGGGGGTACACCATTGGAATGTGTTATATTATGAAATGGAATCGAATGGAATTGGAACTGGTACTACTTTTTTTTTATATGATAAATATTGGGAAGTTTGTAATATTTAAGTCATTTAAATGTACTTTTATACTAAATTAAACAATTTCAAAGGGGGTACACCACTGAAAATGTGTTATATAATATAAAATTGCTGGTCCAATGGAACTGGTAATATTTTTCGTTTTTTTTGTGGTAAATATTGGGAGTTTATAATATTTAAGGCATTTAAATGTAGTTTTATACTAAATTAAACAATTTCAAAAGGGGGTACATCACTAGAATGTGTTATATAATATAAAATTGCTGGTCAAATGGAACTGGTAATACTTTTTATTTTTTTTGGTGGTGAATATTGTGAAGTTTGTAATATTTAAGGCATTTAAATGTACTTTTATACTAAATTAAACAATTTCAAAGGGGGTACACCATTGGGAATGTGTTATATAATATAAAAGTTATATAATATTATATAAAAATGGACCTGACACTATTTTTGTTTTTTTCTCTTTTTTTTTGGTGGTTAATATTGGGAAGTTTGTAATATTTAAGGCATTTAAATGTACTTTTATGCAAAATTCAACAATTTCAAAAGGGGGTACACCATTGGAATGTGTTATATTATGAAATGGAATCGAATGGAATTGGAACTGGTACTACTGTTTTTTTATATGATAAATATTGGGAAGTTTGTAATATTTAAGTCATTTAAATGTACTTTTATACTAAATTAAACAATTTCAAAGGAGGTACACCACTGAAAATGTGTTATATAATATAAAATTGCTGGTCCAATGGAACTGGTAATATTTTTCGTTTTTTTTGTGGTAAATATGTGGAAGTTTGTAATATTTAAGGCATTTAAATGTAGTTTTATGCAAAATTAAACAATTTCAAAGGGGGGGTACACCATTGGAATCTGTTATATTATGAAATAGAATCGAATGGAATTGGAACTGGTACTACTGTTTTTTTATATGATAAATATTGGGAAGTTTATAATATTTAAGTCATTTAAATGTACTTTTATGCAAAATTAAACAATTTCAAAAGGGGGTACATCACTAGAATGTGTTATATAATACAAAAGTGCTGATCAAAGGCAATAAAATCAAATGGAACTGGCTCTATTTTTGTTTTCTTTTTGTTTTTTTTTTTTGTGGTAAATATTGGAAAATTCCTAGCATTTAATTCACTTAAATAACCTTTTTTTTGCATCAAAAGAAATTGAGAAAATAATTGAAACTACTTTCAATGATAATTTGTTGCAAAATATTCATTTTAAAAAGACTAATTCAAAAACTAACCAAAAAAAAAATAGAATCCAATGGAATTATAATAGACTCTATTTTGTAATTATTGCAAATTTCATAAAATTGTTTAATTCATTTAAATTCAACCTTTTTGCATCGAAATAAATAGGGGAAATATTTGAAATGAATTTTGAGGATAATTTGTTCCAAAATATTCATTTTAAAAAGACTAATTGAAAAACTAACCAAAAAAAAATAGAAATCCAATGGAATTATAACACTATTTTTCTTTTTTTTTTTTTTGTACTAAATATTGCAAAATTCATAAAATTGTTTAATTCATTTAAAACCACCCTTTTTGCATCAATAGAAATAGGGAAAATTTTTTAAATGAATTTTGACGATAATTTGACGTATCTATCGTTTTGAGAAGATTAATTTGGTTGAGAACCACTGTGTCACTGAGGATGATTTGATGTATGTGTTGATTTGAGATGATTAATTCAAAAACTGACAAAAAAAAAATAGAATTCAACGAAATTATAACTGACACTATTTTTCTTTTTTTCTTGTACTACATATTGCAAAATTCATAAAATTGTTTAATTAATTTAAATGCCCCCTTTTTGCATCAATAGAAATAGTGAAAATATTTAAAATGAATTTTGACGATAATTTGACGTATCTATCGTTTTGAGAAGATTAATTTGGTTGAGAACCACTGTGTCACTGAGGATGATTTGATGTATGTGTTGATTTGAGATGATTAATTCAAAAACTGACAAAAAAAAAATAGAATTCAACGAAATTATAACTGACACTATTTTGTAATTTTCATGATTAATATTGCAAAAGTTCATAAAATTGTTTAATTAATTTAAAAGCCCCCTTTTTGCATCGAAATAAATGGAGAAAATATTTGAAACTACTTTCGATGATAATTTGTTGCAAATATCACTGTAAAAAGACTAATTCAAAAACTGACAAAAAAAATAGAATCCAATGGAATTATAACAGACACTATTTTTCTTTTTTTCTTGTACTAAATATTGCGAAATTCATAAAATTGTTTAATTAATTTAAATGCCCCCTTTTTGCATGAATAGAAATAGTGAAAATTTTTAAAATGAATTTTGATGATGATTTGATGTATCTATCGTTTAGAAAAGATTAATTAGGTTGAGAACCACTGTGCCACCGCACGAGATCGCCGCTGTTGCGTACGTTTCGGCCGTAAGTCCTCTGGCCAGGGTCGACATATGCCACCTGAATACCGAAAATCAGGGGAGCAGTCAGGTTTCTGGATCAAGTCGAAGTTTTGGGGATGCAAATTGGGATTAGCCCTCGACGACACAGTGCCGGTTTGCCCCTGATATGCCCCGCGTATTGCGTGCGTGTGCATTAGTCACGTATGCATACCTAATTTATCATTTTATGCGCCGATACGGCTCAAAGGGTTTTCTCCTTTCGTTCTTTTTTTTTTTTTTATCTTCGTTACTCGGGGCTCCGATGGCTATTTCAATAGAATAATCACGTGTACACGGATACGTGCACGTACGTACGCAGTGTACAGCACAACTTGTATGCAAAATAAGAAAATGGCGAAATGGCTTTTGGATTCTGATCGTGGAAATTTTAATTGTTTAACGAATTTTAATGATCCCCCATTTTGTTTTTGAAGATTTAATAAAGTGGGGAAAAAGACTATATATTTCATAATATATTAGATAGTTATTGTGGGGTATTTGAAATTTAAATAAATTATAAATTGTTTGCTTTTTTTATTTTGGAAATTTGGTACTGGTGGAAATTTGCATCAAAATATTGGAAATTTTCTTTTGTTTTATGTAACTCAAATTATGTTTGGTTTTTGAATTCAAAATTAATATAAATTACCACTCATTTTGTCTAAATTTTATAAATGTATAGTTACTGGTAAAAATTCATTAAAATATTGGAAATTTTCTTTCATTTTATATAACTCAAATTATGTTTGGTTTTTGAAATAAAAATTAATATAAATTACCAATTGTTTTGTCTAAATTTTTCAACTGTATAGTTACTGGTAAAAATTCATTAAAATATTGGAAATTTTCTTTCATTTTATGCAACTAAATTATTTAAAAAATAAATTGTTTCCATATATAGCAAAAAATTCTCGAAAAATAGGAAAGTCCAAGATGGAAGATATCACCAGTGACACGATCGAAACCGAACAATAAAAGTTCGCGTCCCCCCCTCCCCCCGGGAGTCGACGATCCTGGAAGATGTTGGAGGGGTTATCCAGGGAGAAAGAGGGGCCCCGAAATCGTGAAAATAAATCTCCATATCTGACACGAGGTGGCACAGATCGACGCTTTTCTATGAAAACCCATGGAAGAATACGGTGCCCCTTGGGAGCGGGAGGGGGGGCAGAGTGATAGGGCGACGAAAAAAAAGAAGGAGGAGCAGGGCCCCCGGCTCGTTGGAAAAAGGAACCCGATGATTTCTACATCGCTGTGAAAGAAATCCTGCACGAGCCGTTGAGGGTACAGAATGAAACGAGGGAGACGGATAATGGAGTGGGGGGGCAGGGGGATAGAAAAAGGCGAGAAACTACTGGAAGAAGCAGTTCATCCACTGGCTGTAACGGGGACCGTCTCGAATCCGTCTCTTCAAAGAGATTCCCCCGAAGGAAAGAGGAACCCTACTCTCGAGCAACTACCAAATTCCCTTTGTCGCTATCCGTGGATATTCCTTCGCGAGAAGACCAGAGTATCTCTCGATCGAGATATCGATGGGGGATCGATCGTTTTATTTCGCTGGAAACCACGCATTTAACCGCTGAAGAATTTTTTAGCTCGAGCGGGGGGCCCAGAAACTTAATTGTTTACTCTTAAATAGCTTTAAAAAAAATCTAAAGTGTCTATATTCATTTAGAAATTTAGATTGTTTAATTTGGAATCTTTTTCACAATTTAAATCTTTTCAAAAAAATCAATAGTCCATATATTCACTCTAGAAATTTAGATTATTTAATTTGGAATTTTTTTCACAATTTAAATCTTTTAAAAAAAATCAATAGTCCATATATTCACTCTAGAAATTTAGATTATTTAATTTGGAATTTTTTTCACAATTTAAATCTTTTAAAAAAAATCAAAAGTGTCTATAATTCACTCTAGAAATTTAGATTATTTAATTTGGAATTTTTTTCACAATTTAAATCTTTTAAAAAAAATCAAAAGTGTCTATAATTCACTCTAGAAATTTAGATTATTTAATTTGGAATTTTTTTCACAATTTAAATCTTTTAAAAAAAATCAAAAGTGTCTATAATTCACTCTAGAAATTTAGATTATTTAATTTGGAATTTTTTTCACAATTTAAATCTTTTAAAAAAAATCAAAAGTGTCTATAATTCACTCTAGAAATTTAGATTATTTAATTTGGAATTTTTTTCAATAATTTAAATCTTAAAATTTGCTTTAATAGTATTTATACTCTTCAAAAACAGCTTTCAAAAAAATCTAAAGTGTCTATATTCATTGTAGAAATTTAGATTAATTAATTTGGAATTTTTTTCACAATTTAAATCTTAAAATTTGTCTTAATAGTTTTTATACTCTTAAACAGCATTCAAAAAAATCAAAAATCCATATACATATTCTAGAAATCTTAAAATTTGCCTTAATAGTATTTATACTCTTCAAAAACAGCTTTCAAAAAAATCTAAAGTGTCTATATTCATTGTAGAAATTTAGATTAATTAATTTGGAATTTTTTTCACAATTTAAATCTTAAAATTTGTCTTAATAGTTTTTATACTCTTAAACAGCATTCAAAAAAATCAAAAATCCATATACATATTCTAGAAATCTTAAAATTTGCCTTAATAGTATTTATACTCTTCAAAAACAGCTTTAAAAAAAATCTAAAGTGTCTATATTCATTGTAGAAATTTAGATTAATTAATTTGGAATTTTTTTCACAATTTAAATCTTAAAATTTGTCTTAATAGTTTTTATACTCTTAAACAGCATTCAAAAAAATCAAAAATCCATATACATATTCTAGAAATCTTAAAATTTGCCTTAATAGTATTTATACTCTTCAAAAACAGCTTTCAAAAAAATCTAAAGTGTCTATATTCATTTAGAAATCTAGATTATTTAATTTGGAATTTTTTTCACAATTTAAATCTTAAAATTTGTCTTAATAGTTTTTATACTCTTAAACAGCATTCAAAAAAATCAAAAATCCATATACATATTCTAGAAATCTTAAAATTTGCCTTAATAGTATTTATACTCTTCAAAAACAGCTTTCAAAAAAATCTAAAGTGTCTATATTCATTTAGAAATTTAGATTATTTAATTTGGAATTCTTTTCACAATTTAAATCTTAAAATTTGTCTGAACAGATTTTATAAAATATTTAGTCGCTAAAATTTGTGAATTCTAATCACAATTCTAAAATTCATCTAATCTTTCACCTTAAAAATTAATTGTTTCAATTCCACCATATATGAGTGAATAAAATTGCTAGAAAATGGCTAATCAATCTTAAAATTTAGATTTCAATTTTATAAAAATACAATTTAGTCTCTAAAATTCGTGAATCCTAATCACAGTCCTAAAATTCATCCAACGTTTCACCTCCAAAATTAATTGTTTCAATTCCACCATATATGAGTGAATAAAATTGCTAGAAAATGGCTCATCAATCTTAAAATTTAGATTTCAATTTTGTAAAAATAAAATTTAGTCTCTAAAATTCGTGAATTCTTATCACAGTCCTAAAATTCATCCAACGTTTCACTTTCAAAATTAATTATTTCAATTCCACCATATAGAAGTGAATAAAATTGCTAGAAAATGGCTCATCAATCTTAAAATTTAGATTTCAATTTTGTAAAAATAAAATTTAGTCTCTAAAATTCATGAATCCTAATCACAGTCCTAAAATTCATCCAACGTTTCACCTCCAAAATTAATTATTTCAATTCCATCATATAGAAGTGAATAAAATTGCTAGAAAATGGCTAATCAATCTTAAAATTTAGATTTCAATTTTATAAAAATACAATTTAGTCTCTAAAATTCGTGAATCCTAATCACAGTCCTAAAATTCATCCAACGTTTCACCTCCAAAATTAATTATTTCAATTCCATCATATAGAAGTGAATAAAATTGCTAGAAAATGGCTCATCAATCTTAAAATTTAGATTTCAATTTTATAAAAATAAAATTTAGTCTCTAAAATTCATGAATCCTAATCACAGTCCTAAAATTCATCCAACGTTTCACCTTCAAAATTAATTGTTTCAATTCCACCATATATGAGTGAATAAAATTGCTAGAAAATGGCTTATCAATCTTAAAATTTAGATTTCAATTTTGTAAAAATAAAATTTAGTCTCTAAAATTCGTGAATTCTTATCACAGTCCTAAAATTCATCCAACGTTTCACTTTCAAAATTAATTATTTCAATTCCACCATATAGAAGTGAATAAAATTGCTAGAAAATGGCTCATCAATCTTAAAATTTAGATTTCAATTTTATAAAAATACAATTTAGTCTCTAAAATTCATGAATCCTAATCACAGTCCTAAAATTCATCCAACGTTTCACCTTCAAAATTAATTGTTTCAATTCCACCATATATGAGTGAATAAAATTGCTAGAAAATGGCTCATCAATCTTAAAATTTAGATTTCAATTTTATAAAAATAAAATTTAGTCTCTAAGATTCATGAATCCTAATCACAGTCCTAAAATTCATCCAACGTTTCACCTCCAAAATTAATTATTTCAATTCCATCATATAGAAGTGAATAAAATTGCTAGAAAATGGCTCATCAATCTTAAAATTTAGATTTCAATTTTATAAAAATACAATTTAGTCTCTAAAATTCATGAATCCTAATCACAGTCCTAAAATTCATCCAACGTTTCACCTTCAAAATTAATTGTTTCAATTCCACCATATATGAGTGAATAAAATTGCTAGAAAATGGCTCATCAATCTTAAAATTTAGATTTCAATTTTATAAAAATAAAATTTAGTCTCTAAGATTCATGAATCCTAATCACAGTCCTAAAATTCATCCAACGTTTCACCTCCAAAATTAATTGTTTCAATTCCACCATATATGAGTGAATAAAATTGCTAGAAAATGGCTCATCAATCTTAAAATTTAGATTTCAATTTTATAAAAATAAAATTTAGTCTCTAAGATTCATGAATCCTAATCACAGTCCTAAAATTCATCCAACGTTTCACCTCCAAAATTAATTATTTCAATTCCATCATATAGAAGTGAATAAAATTGCTAGAAAATGGCTCATCAATCTTAAAATTTAGATTTCAATTTTATAAAAATACAATTTAGTCTCTAAAATTCATGAATCCTAATCACAGTTCTAAAATTCATCCAACGTTTCACCTTCAAAATTAATTGTTTCAATTCCACCATATATGAGTGAATAAAATTGCTAGAAAATGGCTCATCAATCTTAAAATTTAGATTTCAATTTTATAAAAATAAAATTTAGTCTCTAAGATTCATGAATCCTAATCACAGTCCTAAAATTCATCCAACGTTTCACCTCCAAAATTAATTGTTTCAATTCCACCATATATGAGTGAATAAAATTGCTAGAAAATGGCTAATCAATCTTAAAATTTAGATTTCAATTTTATAAAAATACAATTTAGTCTCTAAAATTCATGAATCCTAATCACAGTCCTAAAATTCATCCAACGTTTCACCTCCAAAATTAATTGTTTCAATCCCACCATATATGAGTGAATAAAATTGCTAGAAAATGGCTCATCAATCTTAAAATTTAGATTTCAATTTTATAAAAATAAAATCTAATCTCTAAAATTCGTGAATCCTAATTAAAATCCTAAAATTCATTTAACGTTTCGCCTTAAAAATTAATTGTTTTGACCGTACAATTTTCAATGAAATTGCTAGAAAATGGCTACCTTTTGCTTCCAACAGCTCCCCCCAACAGCCCCCCCCCCCCTTTAAAGTAAACAAAGAGTAGAAATGTTGCAAACTCATATTAATAGTGGCTGGCATCCCGTTATTTATTAAACAAACACGGTGTGGTGTGTTTGACCATAAGATTTAGCAGAGAAGGGATCGAAGATGTTTGTGATTCTGGCCTTTCATTCGTTCTAATCCGGCGGAGGAAGATGCTTGCGTAGCTGAATCAACTTCCGCCGTAGTCGCGATTTGTCAACTCCGGCCACGAGCTCACGCAACGCCTGGAACGTACGAAAACGAGATTACATATATCAACGTTACTCGCCTTATTTAAGTCGGCTCGAAAACGCAGAAAGTTCAGCTGCCTGTCGTCGTAAAAAAAATTAAATTGTCCCGAATCGGCGAAATCCCCACGTTGGCGTGACGCGGGATAATTATTCACGCTCTCCTTCTGCACCTTAGTTCGCTCCTCGAAGTGTACTCGAGCATTGTGTAAAACGAGAAAATGAAATACAAAATTATTTGTTATTTTTTCTTATCTGGTTATTAAAATTTCTGAGACTGTTTTATGAATATTCATTTTTTAGTGTATTGGTAACCCTTGAGTGGGGGAATTAATCTATTAATCTCGACTGTGACCTGTTTCACTTAATGGTAATTTTTATTTAATTAGAATTTTCTTTTGAAGCATTTAAAAAAATTAAAATGAATTATAAAATTATTTTTTACGATTTTCGAATTTTCTGAGACCATTTTGTAAATATTCATGTTTGAGTGTATTGGTAACCCTTGAATGGGGAATTAGTCTCAAATGAATTGTTTCATTTAATGGTAATTTTCACCAAATTGGTAAATGGAAATCAATTTTCTTTTGAAGCATTTAAAAAAATTAAAATGACTTATAAAATTATTTCTTATTTCCTATTTCTTGTTATCTGATCATTAAAATTTCTGAAACTATTTTATAGACACTCAGAACAGAGAAAAAAATTAATTTTTGACACTATTTTTAACCCTTGAATGGGGGTTGTTAATCTCAACTAAATAATCTCACTTAATATTAATATTTACTTTCTTTTAAAGTATTTAAAAAATAATAACGTAATGGAGGACTGCATAAAATTTCAAATAATTATATTATTAATTTAAATTTGCATAGGGCCCCAGCAGCCCCCAATTTAGGGGTTAAAAAAACCTCCAAAAATAAAGTTTCCTGGATCCATTCAAGTAACAACAAAACAATGCATAAATAGTGTTGAAATTTTCAATGAATATGTGTTTTATTTGAACAAATATTGCGAGGATAAATAACAGAGCTGATAGATATGTATCAATTCGTGATCCAGCAGGTGGCAGTTAATTGCCTGCTCTATTTTATCGACAGGTGAAATTTACAGTTGGAGCTTATCGTCCTGTTACTCCTGACAAATAATATAAAATGGTTAAACAAACGTTTCTTGGCTCAAAAAACCTCAAAATAACCAAGCAACAACAAAATAATAAAATGGAGCCATTGAAAAACGAGAGTATTGCCAAAAGAATTGAAAAATAATTATTGTTGACTCACCCTTGGACCATACATTATTTTTGAGGTTATTATTAATTCTGAAATAAAGTTTCCTGGTTCCAAAAATCTCAAAATAACCAAGCAATCATAAAATTTTGCAGAAATAATCAAATTCAGCTATTTGAAAAAGAGAATATTGCAAAAGAATTGAAAAATAATTATTATTGACTCACCCTTGGACCATAAATAATTCCTGAGGCTATTAATAATTCGAAAAATAAAATTTCCTGGCTCCAAAAACCTCAAAATAATCAATCAACGAACAAAACTCTGCAAAAATAATAAAATACACCTATTTGAAAGCGAAAGTATCACCAAAAAAGCTAGTTGCAAATAGAATTCAATCATCTGTATATATAAATAATCAAATCAGCCAATTATCAAATTCCCAAATTCCAGAAACAGCTTTCGAGTTATGATTCCAAACAAAGAAAATAAAATATGACTATTCTGTTGCAAAGTGTGCAATAACAAAACTCCATATGTTTATGCATTTATGGGGAATTTTAATTTTCAAGAAACTACAGAATGCACTTAACACATTACCGACCGATAGCCTATTAACCGACTGTTTTACCGACCAACGCTTACCGGCTGAGAGCCTATCAATCAACTGTTTTACCGGCCAACGCTTACCGACCGATAAAGTTACCGGTCGGTAAAGTGTTAATAATTCGAAAATATAAAAAATACTTAAAGTAAGATACGAATTACTATATTCAAGGGTCTATAAAGCTCAATCATCTACAAAGCTCCCATTTCATCAATTCTATTTCTCAGGAGTACCAAGATAAAGCCTCTGACTTAGACTAAAGTCTCACTTGCGTCGATAAAGCAGAGCAGATTATCAATAGCCAACCATTGGATCTCGTATCGATCTCTAGATCAGTCTCAAAATACTCGTAACACGTATTCTAAATGTAACCTGTGTCATACAGCTTTGACCTTCTCGCTATTTAATCAAATACTATATATCAGTTATCAACAAACGTTAATTAAAATAATATACTGTGAAACATTGCAATAAAGTTTCAACACTATTAATAAAAATATGAATTTCCATAAAGATCCGGGCAGTCTAGCAATGACTCAAAGCTACTCATCGTCCACTCTCACCCTTGCATGAGTGTGTAACATGAGTGTGCACGGAGGCTAGTCCTTGGCAACAGTTACGATGTTCGGTTTATCGTGTTAATTCTCCGTCTGTGTCCTCCTGGGATCGTGTAACCTTGTGAAACGTATTTCGAGTAAGTATGGCACGCGCCGGAATACGTGGAAGTCGATATCGTGGGATAAGACCGGAGAGAAGTTGCGGTACAAGAAGTGGTCAGTGGGTACGGGGGCCCGCTGACGGAAAGGGGGGGTGCAGAGGGAGGGGGGGGGCGTGTGTGTGGGGCGGTGGAAGAGGGGAAGACAGGTGCATCGCACCGCCAATTATATTTCGGAAGGGAAAAACGAGCAATGCGTTAAAAACATGAAAAAAAGTCCGCTGGGCGCGCGTGCGTACACCAGCGAGAGGGAGAGAGAGAGGAGAGACGCTGAAAGAAACGGGCTAAATGAAGAAAAATAAGCGGACGCGAGCCGCGAAAAGGGGTAAACACGATGGACAACTGCGTAATAGGGAAGTTAGCGTCTTGGAAATTTGGGGGGATGAAGGAAAATTAGAGTTAGTATAGAGAGGGGGTTTTTGGTGGAAATTTGGGAAAATTGGGGGAGAAAAACACAATTCAGTGGGATATTAATGTGATATTAATTTGAGATATTTCTCATTGAGATGTGGTGATTTTTTTTTGAGAGGAAATGAATTTTTCATCCCTTAAAGCACGTGGTAGGGAGCATAATAGTGAGTGGCTTGGAAAAATGGTCTAAATGAAACGAGGCTCCAGAAAACTAAATTTGGGGGATGGAATCTGTTGACGATGAGAAAAAATTGGGGAGAAAAACACCCTTGAGTGGACCAATATTAATGTGAGATATTTCTCATTGAGATGTAGTGATTTTTGTTTTGAGTGGAAATGAATTTTTCATCCCTTAAAGCACGTGGTGGCATAATAGTGAGTGACTTTGAAAAATTAGGTAAATGAAACGGGGTCTCCAGAAAATTAAATTTTGGGAGATGGAATTTGTTGGTGATTAGACAAAATTGGGGGAAAAAGCACCCCCAAGTGGACCAATATTAATATTAAACATTTCTCATTGAGGGAATTATGATTTTAAATTTATAAAATGAGACGTGATGATTCTTGTTTTGAGTGGAAATGAATTTTTCATCCCTTAAAGCACGTGGTAGGAAGCATAATAGTGAGTGGCTTGGAAAAATTAGGCAAATGAGAGGAGGCTCCAGAAAATTTACTATTAATTAATGAACTATAATTTTGAATTTATGAAGTGAGACATAATAATTGTTGTTTCGAATAGAAATGAATTTTTCACCCCTTAAAACACATGGAGAACCAATACTAACCATGTGCACTCTACAGGTGCCTAATTGAAGTTTGATTTATGTCAACACAAATTCAATTTAGGAAATATGCGAACAAAATTTAAATTATAGGTATTTCTACATCACTAAATTGCACTTTATACATTAAAAATCAGAATTTTATATGAAACTATGATTTTAAATTTCTGAAGTGAGAATTAAAAATTTTTGCTTCAAATAGAAGAATTCTATAACTTAAACGAGGCTCAAAAAAATAAAATTTACTACACTTTAAGAATTTGTTGCTAATTAGAAAAAATCCCCCGGTAGAATTAAGACTAATTCAAATATTTCTCAAATAAAATCAGATTTTAAATTTACAAAAAATGATACAAATTTTAGCTTCAAATAGAAGAATTCTATAACTTAAACGAGGCTCAAAAAAATAAAATTTACTACACTTTAAGAATTTGTTGCTAATTAGAAAAAATCCCCCAGTAGAATTAAGACTAATTCAAATATTTCTCAAATAAAATCAGATTTTAAATTTACAAAAAATGATACAAATTTTAGCTTCAAATAGAAGAATTGTATAACTTAAACGAGGCTCAAAAAAATAAAATTTACTACACTTTAAGAATTTGTTGCTAATTAGAAAAAATCCCCCAGTAGAATTAAGACTAATTCAAATATTTCTCAAATAAAATCAGATTTTAAATTTACAAAAAATGATACAAATTTTAGCTTCAAATAGAAGAATTCTATAACTTAAACGAGGCTCAAAAAAATAAAATTTACTACACTTTAAGAATTTGTTGCTAATTAGAAAAAATCCCCCATCAGAACCAATACTAATATCGAAATATTTTTCAAATAAAATCAGATTTTAAATTTACAAAAAATGATGAAAATTTTAGCTTCACACGATAGAAAGTTTATATAACAACGTTTGTACGGTTGTAAAAATATCCAAAGTAAGAGTAAACGAGCGGAATTATTAACGTAGTTTGTCAACATCGACACGATGTACAGCGCCGGAATGTAAAAGCATCGGTAATTGTTTCGATGCTTCGGAGCCTTTCATAAGCTCGTATAAATTTTCGTTAAACAGCCTCCATTGCTTCAGGAATTTGTGCAACTGCGACGGCGTGCACCATCGACGTTTCACCTCTTTCGAAAAAACATTGCGAAAGTGCTGATAAAATAAGACAAACGAGTGAGAGAACATAATATATACGTCGGAAAGGAAAAAAGTTAATAAGCATGGCACGCGCCTTTGCCCTTTTCCGCTCCGTTCGACTCCCTACTTTGCAATACTCTACTTTCTTCCTCGCAAGCCTTCTTCTCCGGCTGAAATCGTCCAACGATCTTCCGATCATTTCGTACACGTTGCAACAAAATTATTTAACGAATTACAAAGGGGGAAATAAATTGACCCAAAGTTTTTAATATGAATTAATAATTGGTAATATTTTATATTGATAAATATACTAATTTATCGTTTTGTTAAATGTGTGTAGATCTATAATAATAGAGGGGGGAAATATTTCAAAAAATCACAAATTTTAAACAAAACAATTTACAAGAAATAAACATAAAAAATAAGATAAAAGTTTCCAATATGGCCACTGGTACATATTTCTCATTAGTAAAATGAATTAGTCCTTAAACATGTCTAGATTAATAACTATAAAGGAGGAAAAATCTCAAAAAATGACAAATTTCTTATAAACAAAACAATTTACAGAAACAAACATCAAAAATAAGAGAAAACTTTCCAATATTGCCACATGTAATACTTCACACCAGTAAAACGAATATAAAAACCCTACAAATACACATAATTCCCAATGAAAGCTACATAAATCATCAAAATTAAAATATTTCCTATTCACAAAACTCAAAATAAATATCTCTATTACCCCTTGACCAGATCGAGCACTAAACAGCCATCGAAAGCTGCGCGCGCATGCTAGCTACTCCCGCGCAGCCAACGACAGCGCCCCCTAGGTCCGCCATCTTGGCTAACCAAAACAAACGAACTCGAAACCAAATAGCAGCCCCTAAAATTCCGATAAATCGTCGTTTCTTGCCGCTTTTGAACAACAGAGCGCAGAAAAGCGATCCTCGAGGAGTTAATTAAGGTCCATCAGAGCAAACGAGACGACACGGGGCCATTTATCGTTCGAAACAACGCCGGTAGATTGATAGGGGATCCTCCGAACGAATCGATAGTTTTTCTCGCTAGTGGTGAAGAAAGTTGGCACGTGTAGGGCGAAAGATGGAGGATGGAAGGAAGAGGAACGAACAGCAGGTGCACGACCTCTTCCTACCTTCTCGTTTCGCGTTATCGGTTTCTTTTTTCCCCCGATGATGGTCCTCGTTGGTCCATCGTCCTCGCGCCAGCCACTTCCGAATCCCTTTGTAATTAACGGCTGATGAAAGGACGACATTCGTGCGGAGGATTTAATGCCAGGCGGTTATTGTCATTCAGGGTTAACCCTTTGCGCTCCTACGTCGAGGTCAAACAGATATCTTACACTTGAAAATTACGAAATACAACAATAGTGGAAATGGAACAGTGTTTTATTGTGTTTATTTGTTCCTCTGTTTGTTTAAATTGCTCGATATTTTGGTTAATGTACATTTCAAACACTTTAAAGCGTTGGGAGCCAATGTCTGAAACAAAATGGTACCTCGAAATTTCATGGATATCTTTAAAACGCCATAACTTTTAAACGGATTGAAGGATTTTGAAGTTCAAAAAGGCAATCAACGCGTATTTTGGTGGAGAATATGTAGAAATCGCGAAAATAATCGAAAAGTTGATAATTGACCTCGGAAAATTCGAAAAACCCCATAAAAATGGCCCAATTTTCAAACAGCCATAACTCCTACAATAGTGAATATATTACAATGAAATTTTTTTCTGAAGTAGAGCTCATGGGCACCTACAAAAAAGTATTAAATAAAATTTCCGTACAGCGTCAAATAAATTTACTAAAAATCAAAAACGAGTTTCTAAGGAAAATCGACAGGGGGTAGGTGGACAAATTTTCCAGCGAAAAAAAAAAATTCAAATCCTTCTGGAAAAAATATTTTTGGATACAGGGGTATATTACAATTATTTTTGGTGAATAGGTATACCCTTGAAATCCTATTCACTTTCGAGAAAAAAATTCCTTAAGTGGGCAAATTTTTCGACAAAATTAAAAAATTTCAAATCGTTCTGAAAAAATTATTTTTAGCTACGAGAGTCTATTACAATCATTTTTGGTTATTAGACATACCCCTGAATTCCTACGGATTTTAAAGAAAAAAATTCTTCACTGAAACTATAATGCCTGACCCCCGAAATGGTACCTCGAAATTTCAAGCAAATCTTTAAAACGCCATAACTTCTGAACGGATTGAAGGATTTTAATTTTCAAAAATGCAAACGACACGTATTTTGGTGAAGAATACGTAGAAATTCTAAAAATATTCGAAAAGTTGATAATTGACCTTGGAAAATTCGAAAAACCCCATAAAAACGGCCCAATTTTCAAACGATCATAACTTCTACAATAGTGAATATATTTCAATGAAATTTTTTTCTGAAGTGGGGCTCATGGGTACCTACAAAAAAGTATTACAAAAGTTTTCTATAGGGGGTCAAACAAAATTACTAAAAAACAAAAACGAATT
Organism: Colletes gigas; assembly: GCF_013123115.1. Lineage (NCBI taxonomy): Eukaryota > Metazoa > Arthropoda > Insecta > Hymenoptera > Colletidae > Colletes > Colletes gigas. The sequence continues at coordinate 1,922,513 of NW_025106663.1, forward strand.
TATAAGAAAAATCGATAGGGGGTAGGTGCCCTTATTTTTCGGCGAAAAAAAATAATATTAAATCCTGCTGAAAAAATTATTATCATCTGTAGAGGCTAATTACAATCATTTTTGGTGAATGGACATGTCCCCGAAATCCTACGCATTTTCGAGAAAAAAATTCGAGAAGTTGGACAAATTTTTCGTCGAAATTAAAAAATTTCAAATCATTCTGAAAAAATTATTTTCAGTTGAGGGGGCATATTATAATAATTTTTGGTGAATAGACATACTCCCGAAATCCTACGCATTTTCGAGAAAAAAAATTCCAAATTGAACTGACCCAAAATGGTACCTTAAAATTTCATGCAAATCTTTAAAACGCCATAACTTCTTTACGGATTGAAGGATTTCAATGTTCAAAAAGGCAATCAACGCGTAATTTAGCGAAGAATCCACAGAAATTCTGAAAAAATTTCAAAAATTATTCCTCGACCCCGAAAAATTCAAAAAACCCCACAAAAATGGCCCACTTTTTCAAACAGCCATAACTCCCACAATACTCAACATACTTCAATCAAACTTTTCTCTAAAATAGAGCCCACGGTTACCTCCAAAAAAGCATTAAACAACTTTTCTGTAGGACATCAAACAAAATTACTAAAATTACAAAAATCGATGCCCACAGATATTTCCCGGAAATTTCGTCTAAAAATACAAATTCATACAAATTTACTATAACATACCCAGATCTAGGGTGTGGGTTAGGTCTGGGTTAGGTCTCGGTTAGGTCTGGGTTAGGTCTGTTTTCCTAATTGAAATTAAAAAGCAGTCAAAATGACTTCCTTTGGGCAATCTAGTGTCAAAAAAGATAAAACCTTCGTGACTTTCGCGGTTTCCCGCGTTTATCTCGATGGCCAATCCATCGCGATGGGGAAAGATACTTTGGAGAGAGAAGGTATAGCGGTTTTCGCCGTGGCTCATTAGCTCGCTATCGCGGTTGGCGCGAGCGAGTGTTGCCTTGGGGGCTGGCACCTTGCGACAGACAGGTGCGTCTCGTGTTTTTCCTCCTTGTTTCGCCCGGCGACGTCGTCCTCGTTCGCCGGTCCGATAACGAGAACGTAGGTGAGACGAGGACACGGTTATGGCGGGGACGAGGACGGACGAGGCACGTGGCACCGAAATAATCGCTCGAATTGCTCTTGCGACCTGCACCTTATGCAGATGCCTCGGGGAATTACGGCGTTCCTGAGAAATCGTTGGAATTACGGAGCTCACTCAATTTTACTTTTGCTGGAGTGACCACAGAGACACTGTCTTTGGCTCGAATTTAACGCGGAGACACTTGGGGAAGGGGGTTCTTTGGGATTAGGATCGATAGATTCCTCGTTTCTCATTTGGCAGAGACGATTGATAGATTCCTCATTCCTCGACATCGTCTTTGCCTCGAATTGCTAACGTTGAGACACTTGGGGGAGGTGGTGGGGGGTTCTTTGGGATCACGATGGATAGATTCCTCGACACACCGTCTTTGGCTCGAATTTAACGTGGAAACACTTAGGGAAGGGGGTTCTTTGGATCACGATGGATGGATTCCTCATTTCTCGATGTCGTCTTTGGCCCGAATCTAACGTGGAGACACTTGGGGAAGGGGGAGGAGTGGTTCTTTGGGATCACGAATGATAGATTCCCCATTTCTCATTTGGCAGAGACGATTGATAGATTCCTCATTCCTCGACACCGTCTTTGCCTCGAATTGCTAACGTTGAGACACTTGGGGGAGGTGGTGGGAGGTTCTTTGGGATCACGATGGATAGATTCCTCGACACACCGTCTTTGGCTCGAATTTAACGTGGAAACACTTAGGGAAGGGGGTTCTTTGGATCACGATGGATGGATTCCTCATTTCTCGATGTCGTCTTTGGCTCGAATCTAACGTGGAGACACTTGGGGAAGGGGGAGGAGTGGTTCTTTGGGATCACGAATGATAGATTCCCCATTTCTCATTTGGCAGAGACGATTGATAGATTCCTCACTCCTTGACACCGTCTTTGACTCGAATTGCTAACGTTGAGACACTTGGGGGAGGTGGTGGGAGGTTCTTTGGGATCACGATGGATAGATTCCTCGACACACCGTCTTTGGCTCGAATTTAACGTGGAAACACTTGGGGGAGGGGGTTCTTTGGATCACGATGGATGGATTCCTCATTTCTCGATGTCGTCTTTGGCCCGAATCTAACGTGGAGACACTTGGGGAAGGGGGAGGAGTGGTTCTTTGGGATCACGAATGATAGATTCCCCATTTCTCATTTGGCAGAGACGATTGATAGATTCCTCATTCCTCGACACCGTCTTTGCCTCGAATTGCTAACGTTGAGACACTTGGGGGAGGTGGTGGGAGGTTCTTTGGGATCACGATGGATAGATTCCTCGACACACCGTCTTTGGCTCGAATTTAACGTGGAAACACTTAGGGAAGGGGGTTCTTTGGATCACGATGGATGGATTCCTCATTTCTCGATGTCGTCTTTGGCCCGAATCTAACGTGGAGACACTTGGGGAAGGGGGAGGAGTGGTTCTTTGGGATCACGAATGATAGATTCCCCATTTCTCATTTGGCAGAGACGATTGATAGATTCCTCATTCCTCGACACCGTCTTTGCCTCGAATTGCTAACGTTGAGACACTTGGGGGAGGTGGTGGGAGGTTCTTTGGGATCACGATGGATAGATTCCTCGACACACCGTCTTTGGCTCGAATTTAACGTGGAAACACTTAGGGAAGGGGGTTCTTTGGATCACGATGGATGGATTCCTCATTTCTCGATGTCGTCTTTGGCCCGAATCTAACGTGGAGACACTTGGGGAAGGGGGAGGAGTGGTTCTTTGGGATCACGAATGATAGATTCCTCATTTCTCATTTGGCAAAGACGATTGATAGATTCCTCACTCCTTGACACCGTCTTTGGCTCGAATTGCTAACGTTGAGACACTTGGGGGAGGTGGTGGGAGGTTCTTTGGGATCACGATGGATAGATTCCTCGACACACCGTCTTTGGCTCGAATTTAACGTGGAAACACTTAGGGAAGGGGGTTCTTTGGATCACGATGGATGGATTCCTCATTTCTCGATGTCGTCTTTGGCCCGAATCTAACGTGGAGACACTTGGGGAAGGGGGAGGAGTGGTTCTTTGGGATCACGAATGATAGATTCCCCATTTCTCATTTGGCAGAGACGATTGATAGATTCCTCATTCCTCGACACCGTCTTTGCCTCGAATTGCTAACGTTGAGACACTTGGGGGAGGTGGTGGGGGGTTCTTTGGGATCACGATAGATAGATTCCTCGACACACCGTCTCTGGCTCGAATTTAACGTGGAAACACTTAGGGAAGGGGGTTCTTTGGATCACGATGGATGGATTCCTCATTTCTCGATGTCGTCTTTGGCCCGATCTAACGTGGAGACACTTGGGGAAGGGGGAGGAGTGGTTCTTTGGGATCACGAATGATAGATTCCCCATTTCTCATTTGGCAGAGACGATTGATAGATTCCTCACTCCTCGACACCGTCTTTGACTCGAATTGCTAACGTTGAGACACTTGGGGGAGGTGGTGGGAGGTTCTTTGGGATCACGATGGATAGATTCCTCGACACACCGTCTTTGGCTCGAATTTAACGTGGAAACACTTAGGGAAGGGGGTTCTTTGGATCACGATGGATGGATTCCTCATTTCTCGATGTCGTCTTTGGCCCGAATCTAACGTGGAGACACTTGGGGAAGGGGGAGGAGTGGTTCTTTGGGATCACGAATGATAGATTCCCCATTTCTCATTTGGCAGAGACGATTGATAGATTCCTCACTCCTTGACACCGTCTTTGACTCGAATTGCTAACGTTGAGACACTTGGGGGAGGTGGTGGGGGGTTCTTTGGGATCACGATGGATAGATTCCTCGTTTGTCATTTGGCAGAGACGATTGATAGATTCCTCATTTCTCGACATCGTCTTTGGCTCGAATCTAACGTCAAGACACTTGGGAGAGGGGAGTTCTTTGGGATCACGATGGATAGATTCCTCATTTCTCATTGAAAGAGTCGATTTTTGTATGAGGAGCCATTTTTGCAATATACTATTTTTTTTATTGTTATATTAGTAAATTTTCTAGTTTTATTGTGTGGTTTTTGGTTAATATGTTGATCAAAAGAGTGACGTCTGAGTTTAGATGGTAGTTTAGGGTAGTTAGGGTAGTTAGGGTTTATGGTAGGTTGAGAATGATAAGGGTGAGGATAGAACTGATTTTCATTTGTATAGTTTTTGCAACACAGATAAAAAATTATATCAGAAGCCATTTTGCATTATACAATTTTTTTTTTATTGTTATATTAGTAAATTTTGTATTTTTATTTGGGGAATTTTTGGTTAGTATGTTGATTAACAGAGTGACATCTAGGGGTATACGTGGGTTGTATGTTAAATAATAAGGGTGATTTTCATTTGTATAGTTTTTATAACACAGTTAAAAAATGATATCAGAAGCCATATTGCACTATACTATTTTTTTTTTAATTGTTATGTTAGTAATTTTTCTAGTTTTATTGGAGAATTTTTGGTTAGTATATTGATCAAAAGAGTGACATCTAGGGGTATATGTAGGTTGAGATGTTTAATAATAAGGGTGAGGATGGAACTGATTTTCATTTGTATAGCTTTTATAACACAGATTAAAAATTATTATATCATAAGCATATAAAACATTGAGTTATTGTAGAATTGTTAAAATTATTTTAATTTCTATTATTACACTAATTAATTTGCAATTTTTATTGAGGAATTTTTAGTAAATAATATGATTAGGATAATGACAAGAATATTAATGAATATGTGGGTTGAAATATTTTAATAATAATGGTGGTGATAGAATTGATTTTTATTTCTATATTTTTTACAAAATAATCAACAAATTATTATATTAGAATAAATGGAAATTTAATTCACATAAAATGTTCAGAGTTTCATGTTACATTTTAACGTTAAACTTATTATTTTTTGTTATTATACTACTAAATTAACAATCAATTACATGGGGGAATTTTTAGTTAATTAGTATTGACTAAAACAATGACATAAATAATATACTGGTGAATGCATTGGTCGAGATATTAAATAATTACAATAGAAGAAAAAACAAAATATATAAAATTTAATAATATTTAAATATAAAGTTTCCATTTTTAGTCAAATAAATTTTTTAATAACTATGAACCTACATAATTGAAGTAAAATTAAAATAAAACACATAAATATATAAATATAATTTGAGATAACATTATTCATTATTCATTCTTTTAGATAAAAAAACTAGATATATTTTTAATAACTCCAATTTTTGTTAAGAAAATTCCAAATATCTTTTTTGGAATATTTTAAAGCAAAATAAATACGTTCCATTTTTGGTAAATAGAGTTTTGAATAATTGTATAGTTATCAAACAGAAATAAAATTAAAATTAAAACACATAAATATAAACATAATTTGAGATATCATTCAGATATTATTTATTATACATTCTTTTAGATAAAAAAACTAGATATATTTTTAATACTTCCAATTTTTGTTAAGAATATTCCAAATATCTTCTTTGGAATATTTTAAAACAAAATAAAATTGCAAAATTGCAAAATAAATAGCTTCCATTTTTGGTAAATAAAGTTCTGAATAATTGTGTACTTATCAAACAGAAATAAAATTAAAATTAAAACACATAAATATAAATATAATTTAAGATAACATTATTCATTATTATTCATCCTTTCAAATAAAAACACTCGATAAATAGCAAAAATTACTATCACATAAAAAATCAATAAAAAAACCAACAAAACATTGAAATTGCATGATCATTATTCTATTTTTAATAATCACACCATTAAATTTACAATTTTCATTGCAAAAATTTTTAGTAAACACAATAACTAAGACAAAAAAAAAATAAAAAAACAACCATACTATTAAATACACAAATTGGAGCTATTAAACAATTACAATGAAAAACAAAAAACAAAATAAAAAATTCACCCAAAGAAACTAAAATCAACATAGATTTAAAATAAATAAATTACTGAATTCAAAAAAGTCTAAAAAGTCTCTTTTTCGAGTCTCTTTTATATTTTCCAAATAAATTATTAATTAAATAATTCTATTAAATACCAACCAAACCTCACAAACATAGTCCTTTCGTAACCTCAATAAAAATTTCAAATTTAACTTCGTTATTTACAAATTGGAGCTATTAAACAATTACAATAAAAAAGAAAAAAACAAAATAGAAAATTCACACAAAAAAACTAAAATCAACACAGATCTTAAATAAATAAATAATTCATCGCAAAAAAGTCTCTTTTTCGAGTCTCTTTCGTATTTTCCAAATAAATTGTTAATTAAACAATTCTATTAAATACCAACTAAACCTCACAAACATAGTCCTTTCGTAACCTCAATAAAAATTTCAAATTTAACTTCGTTATTTACAAATTGGAGCTATTAAACAATTACAATAAAAAAGAAAAAAACAAAATAGAAAATTCACACAAAAAAACTAAAATCAACACAGATCTTAAATAAATAAATAATTCATCGCAAAAAAGTCTCTTTTTCGAGTCTCTTTCGTATTTTCCAAATAAATTGTTAATTAAACAATTCTATTAAATACCAACCAAACCTCACAAACATAGTCCTTTCGTAACCTCAATAAAAATTTCGAATTTAACTTCGTTATTTACAACCGTAAACACATTTGTATTTATGCAAATGTGATCGCGCAATAAACATTTTTAAATCTACAATATTACGCTTCGCCATGGTATTGGGTAATCTAAAATCATTACCCAGCCGTGCTCGTAACGTACGCGCGCGCAGATCGCGGCATAATAATCGAAGAAACGATGATACTCTTTACAGTAATTCCGTTCGATCGTAATAAATTTTTGCACGGAGTAAAAACTGGTTCGGAGGGGGGGCAACATTTGCGCAGAACGCGTAGAAAGTCATTGCATCGCGCCTGAATGAAGATTTCACCCAAACTCGCACGTGAAAACGACTCTTTTACCTTCGAATTTACTTATTTAAACGAAAAACGAATTTATTTATCCCCCCACAACCGTCAAATTTCCATTCGTGAATTATAAATATTCATACATTAACAGAAAAACCAAAAAAACGTTCCTTGGTTTAGCAACGATGGTCTTGGAAGACGAATTCGTTGTCAAATTGTCTACCAGCGGGGTGTTATTATCAAGATGGTGTTGTTGGAGCCCTATTGGTCGACTCTACACGGCGAAAGTGTTTCGATTTATCGCTGAAAAGGATCTACGGTGTGTTCTCGAGGGGTTCGAACGAAAAGTAAAATTTGTCTTCCACGTTGTTCGGCCATTGTTTCCTAAGATTAATACGACCGCTCAGCTTGAAACGAGCCACTCGGTACGAGCACTTTGTACTTGTTCTCGTTGATGTGTCAATTAATTAATAGCAAAGGATCCCCCTATCCTCTTCGATAAATAAAAGAAAACCGAGATTCCCCGCCATCTTGTTTAAAAAATAATTATTTTGGTTACTGATTGAAACTAGAATCGACGACAAAAGCTGAAGCTACTGCTCGTAAGGAAGATCGACGATCACGGGAGTTCCCCGATTTATCGGGGCTCGAGGATCTCTGCGCGGAGAAAAAGATCAACCTATCGTCGGTGGTTCACGACTAACCGGAGAAGAACAGAACGGTGAATTTAACAAATAAAGTGCACAAAGGAATGGAACGGTCCCCCATTATTTTCTATCCAAACGGGTCTTTTCAATCCGGCGTCCCAGCGTCCGCCGTTTCACCGTTCCGATATACTACTGGCGGAAGGAACCTATTATTCGCGGGCTCAGATTAAATCTCCTCCTTTATGATGAACCGAGTCTCGTATTCGAGTTGCAATTCTTCGGTAAAGATCAACTATCCATCGTGAAAGTGCGCCTCGAGATCAGTTTTATTCAGAAACGAGCGAATGGTGTTGGTAAGAAAAGTTATTCGATCCTCTCAGGCAGTATTTTTGACGTTCATGTCGGTAACAAGCTTCTGTCGGTAAGAAACTTCTGTTGGTAACATGCTTCTGTCGGTAACAAGCTTCTGTCGGTAACAAGTTTCTGTCGATAACAAACTTCTGTCGATAATTAATTCTTCCGGTTATAAAAGTGTGTTTCGACTTGAGTTTCACTTAAAAACAAATGAAATTTGACTCTTCTGAGCCAGTTTCTTTGATGTCCATTGGATTTCTCGCGAGTGGAGGGAAATATTCACATCGAACTGGTGTTCTGTCGGTAAGAAGCTTCTGTTGGTAACAAGCTTCTGTCGATAACAAACTTCTGTCGATAACAAGCTTCCGTCGATAACAAACTTCTGTCTATAATGAATTCTTCTGGTTGTAGAAGTGTGTTTCGACTTGAGTTTGACTTAAAAACAAATGAAATTTGGTTCCCCTAAGCCAGTTTCTTCGATGTCCATTGGATTTCTCGCGAGTGGCGAAAAATATTCAAATCGAACTGGTGTTCTGCCGGTAACAAGCTTCTGTCGGTAACAAACTTCTGTCGATAACAAACTTCTGTCGATAATTAATTCTTCTGGTTATAAAAGTGTGTTTCGACTTGAGTTTCACTTAAAAACAAATGAAATTTGACTCTTCTGAGCCAGTTTCTTTGATGTCCATTGGATTTCTCGCGAGTGGAGGGAAATATTCACATCGAACTGGTGTTCTGTCGGTAAGAAGCTTCTGTTGGTAACAAACTTCTGTCGATAACAAACTTCTGTCGATAACAAGCTTCCGTCGATAACAAACTTCTGTCTATAATGAATTCTTCTGGTTGTAGAAGTGTGTTTCGACTTGAGTTTGACTTAAAAACAAATGAAATTTGGTTCCCCTAAGCCAGTTTCTTCGATGTCCATTGGATTTCTCGCGAGTGGCGAAAAATATTCAAATCGAACTGGTGTTCTGCCGGTAACAAGCTTCTGTCGGTAACAAACTTCTGTCGATAACAAACTTCTGTCGATAATTAATTCTTCCGGCTATAAAAGTGTGTTTCGACTTGAGTTTCACTTAAAAACAAATGAAATTTGACTCTTCTGAGCCAGTTTCTTTGATGTCCATTGGATTTCTCGCGAGTGGAGGGAAATATTCACATCGAACTGGTGTTCTGTCGGTAAGAAGCTTCTGTTGGTAACAAACTTCTGTCGATAACAAACTTCTGTCGATAACAAGCTTCCGTCGATAACAAACTTCTGTCTATAATGAATTCTTCTGGTTGTAGAAGTGTGTTTCGACTTGAGTTTGACTTAAAAACAAATGAAATTTGGTTCCCCTAAGCCAGTTTCTTCGATGTCCATTGGATTTCTCGCGAGTGGCGAAAAATATTCAAATCGAGCTGGTGTTCTGCCGGTAACAAGCTTCTGTCGGTAACAAACTTCTGTCGATAACAAACTTCTGTCGATAATTAATTCTTCTGGTTATAAAAGTGTGTTTCGACTTGAGTTTCACTTAAAAACAAATGAAATTTGACTCTTCTGAGCCAGTTTCTTTGATGTCCATTGGATTTCTCGCGAGTGGAGGGAAATATTCACATCGAACTGGTGTTCTGTCGGTAAGAAGCTTCTGTTGGTAACAAACTTCTGTCGATAACAAACTTCTGTCGATAACAAGCTTCCGTCGAAAACAAACTTCTGTTCGACTTGAGTTTTACTTAAAAACAAATGAAATGAGATTCCCCTGAGCCAGTTTCTTGTTCGTCCATTGGATTTCACGCGATTTTCGGGAAATATTCAAACGGACCTGATCGGTCGGTAACAATCTCTGTCGATAATTGCTTTCGCTGATTATTAATGAGTATAAAAATGGTTTTGCGTGGAATCTTTGGTTATGTTTCGGTGGTATCGGATGTCGTTTGATACCTGACTGAATTCTCGGTGGACGTCGGGGTCAATTCACCGCGCGAGCGACGAAAAAAGAGGAGATTTGGTCCCGGGCGTGTAGGCAGAGGAAGAGGGAACGTTCCCTGGACTAGAAAAAGAGGGAAACCTGCTTGAGATGAGACGAGAATGACCGGGGGCAGCGCACGCGAATCCATAATGATACACCGTGCGGGGAACAGGGCCAGATATTGAGGGCCCGGTCCCGCTGGTAAAAGCCGGTGGACAGTCGCGCGCAAACTTCCAACGGGCCCAACGGACTTACTCATTAAAAACTTATCCTACACGATCTACGGGGCGAGGGAAACGCAAATATCGACGGAATTTATACACTGGAAATTTTCGATCGACCCTCGTACCTCTTGGCGGTTTAATTAGCGTGTAAAAAAATACAAGACCACGGGGCGAATGAAATATAAACTGTTCGGCGGTTTTATCGAAACGGGTGGCAACCGGAACTGGAAAATGGTACAACTTTGGAATCTGATATGAATATTTATTTTTGGGTTGGGTATATTGGGACACCCCTTATATTGAACACATATAAATTTAAAAAAAAAAAATTAGTTTATAGGAAAAATATTTCAATTTTAAATTTTAGAGAATTTTGGGAAAAAATTTATATTAAAACAACCCCTATATTGGAACGGGTTGTACATATTGGGACACCCCTTATATTATACACAAATAAATTTAAAAAAAATCAATTAATTCATAGGAAAAATATTTCAATTTTAAATTGTAGAGAATGTTGGGAAAAATTTATATTAAAACAACCCCTATATTGGAATAGATTGTACATATTGAGACACCCCTTATATTATACACAAATAAATTAAAAAAAAAATCAATTAATTCATGGTAAAAATATATCAATTTTAAATTGCACAGAATGTTGGAAAAATGATTCATAAAAATTCATATTAAAACATCCCTTGTATTATATATATATATATATATATATTGCAAAAAAAAAAGAAATTAATTAATTCGTTTAAATTATGTAAAATATTGGAATAATAATAATTCGTTTAAATTATGTAAAATATTAGAATGTTGGAAGTTGAAATATTGAATATTGAATATTGGAATGTTGTTGTTTCCAACATTCTAATATTTTACATAATTTAAACGAATTAATTAATTTTTTCTATAAATAAAATAAAAATTAATTGGTAATAAAAGTATACCAATTATAAAAACGATAAAAAGTATCCTTTTGAAGTTAGTTCATAAATTGTATTTTAATAGGATTTTTTTTTTTTTTGTAATTTCTTACCCTAGTTTTACATACGTTTCATTTAAACGAGTTTTTTTAGTGCACTCGGCTAGTTTATATTATATTTCGACGGTTTTTTGTTCTCGAATTTATCACTGGTCATAAATATCCCATGGGATTAACATCTAGATTATGTGGAGGTGTGGCTGAAGAATGGAACGCGCTACAAAGCATACGGTTTTCAACATAACGTACAGCGTTATACTTTGGGGGTGATTGTTTTGTTGAAAGTAATAATAATCGACGCTGTTTAATGGCGCACGATGTGCAGCAAGTTTCCTTATAAAATTCACTTATCTATATTGAATTTATCCGTAATTTAATCGGTAAATACAAGGCTATCCGGTCGAATAGCTGTCACACAACTTTGTACGATTACGAAACCTCCATCGTGTTTTACGATCGGTCGTAAATTACTAAAATATTACACTTTGTTCGATTTTCTTCGTATTCGTCCTTCTGCATCAAAATTATACACCTGTATTTTTGTAATTTACGAAAATACATTGTTTAAGATTTTTTTCTCGAATGAAATTTAATGTTGCCTCAATTTTTCTAATTTTTTTTAGAAATATTTCTTCTAATTTGTCCATTTGCATCAAAATTGTACTTTCATACTTTTGTAATTTACGAAAATACAAGTACGGAGCTTAAAATTCTTTTTTTTAATATGTATTTTAGTTTCGATTCTATTTTTCTAATTTTGTTTAGAAAACATTGCTTCTAATTTGTCCTACTGCATCAAAATTATTCATCTATATTTTAGTAATTTACGAAAATATATTATTTTAAATTCTTTTCTCGAACGAAATTTAATGTTGTTTCAATTTTTCTAATATTGTTTAGAAATAATTTATTGCAATTTGTCCTTCTGCATCAAAATTGTGCATCTATATTTTAGTAGTTTACAAAAATAGAGAATTTTAAATTCTTTTCTCGAACGAAATTTAATGTTGTTTCAATTTTTCTAATTTTGTTTAGAAATAATTTATTGCAATTTGTCCTTCTGCATCAAAATTGTACTTTCACATTTTTGTAATTTACGAAAATACAAATACAGACCTTAAAATTCTTTTTTTTAATACGAACTTTTAGTGTCGATTCAATTTTTCTAATTTTGTTTAGAAAACATTGCTTCTAATTTGTCCTACTGCATCAAAATTATTCATCTGTATTTTTGTAATTTACGAAAATACATCATTTAGAATTCTTTTCTCGAACGAAATTTAATGTTGACTCAATTTTTCTAATTTTGTTTAGAAAAAATAGCTTCCAATTTGTCCTTCTGCATCAAAATTGCACATTTATATTCTTGTAATTTACGAATACCCTAATACAGAATTTAAATTTCTCTTTTTAAACGATGAATTACAGTGTCATTTCAATTTTCTAATTTTGTTTAGAAAAAATTGCTTCAAATTTGTCTTTTTGTATAAAAATTGCACATTTATATTCTTGTAATTTACAAAAACACTAATATAGAATATAAAATTCTTTTTTTAAACGATGAATTTCAGTGTCATTTCAATTTTTCTAATTTTGTTTAGAAAAAATTGCTTCAAATTTATCCTTCTGCATTAAAATTGCACATTTATATTCTTGTAATTTACAAATACACGAATACAGAATCTAAAATTCTTTTTTTGAACGATGCATTTCAGTGTCATGGAAATATTTCTAATTTTGTTTAGAAACAATTGCTTAAAATTTGTCCTTTTGTATACAAATTGTGCATCTTATATTTTTGTAATTTACGAAACCACGAATACAGAATATAATATTCTTTTTTTAAACGATGAATTTCAGTGTCGATTCAATTTTTCTAATTTTGTTTAGAACAATATTTCATCAAATTTGTCCTTTCACTTCAAAATTATACATCTTATATTTCTGTAATTTACTAAAATATAATTACAGAATTTAAAATTCTTTTCTTAAACGATGAATTTCAGTATCATTTCAATTTTTCTAATTTTGTTTAGAAAAAATTTCCTCAGATTTGTCCTTTCACTTCAAAATTATATATTTATACTTCTGTAATCTATAAAAACACGAATACAGTATATAAAATTCTTTTCTTAACCCATGAATTTCAATGTCAATTCAATTTTTCTAATTTTGTTTAGAAAAAATTGCTTCACTTCAAAATTATACATCTTATATTGTTGTAATCTACAAAAACACAAATACATAGTATAAAATTCTTTTTTTAAACAATGAATTTCAGTGTCATTTCAATTTTTCTAATTTCGTTTAGAAAAAATTTCCTCTAATTTGTCCCTCCACTTCAAAATTATACATCTATACTTCTGTAATCTATAAAAACACGAATACAGAATATAAAATTCTTTTCTTAACCCATGAATTTCAATGTCAATTCAATTTTTCTAATTTTGTTTAGAAAAAATTCCTCAAATTTGTCCTTTCACTTCAAAATTATACATCTCATATTTCTTTAATCTTCAAAAGAAGAATATTGAATTTAATATTCTTTTTTTAAACAAAGAATTTCAGTATCATTTCAATTTTTCTAATTTTGTTTAGAAAAAATTCCTCAAATTTATCCTCTCACTTGAAAATGATACATCTTATATTTTTGCAATCTACAAAAACACAAATACATAATATAAAATTCTTTTTTTAAACAATGCATTTCATTATTATTTCAATTTTTCTAATTTTGTTTGTTTGCAAAAATTCATATTCGTGAAGCTACTTTATTTATTTAAAAAAAAAAAAGAACAAACACGCTGGAGGAACAGTTTCACCTGCAGAAAGCTCGGAATATAAACTGTCCGAACAAGTAAACCATTATTCCGATGGCCGTTCCAGCGAAATATCGCTATCCGTTCGTTTTATTTTGCGCGCATGCCACTCGTCAATTATTTGCATAAATTTTCGTATAATCGGGTAAATTTTTAGCCACTCGCATAATTACAGTACGCTCCAGGCTTCCAGGAACGTTGTTCACTCCGCGAACATAATTTTCCGAGTTTCGCTATCGATTACACACACGAAACGAGAATACGTGTGCAGCTTTTTTTTCCATTCAAAAAATTAAAGTTTATTGGTCATCAGAGTTCGGTTAAAAATAATTTATTCTCGCTTATGGTTTTCGAAACTGCATATCAACGCACCTGGATCTCACATTCAAGATCGTACGATTTTTTAATTATAATAAATATCGACTTTTTAGCCAAAATAAATTTAATTATTTATTATTGTATTTCAAAAATTTTCTGTGAATTTTTTTGGAATTATTTTGAGGGAAAATAAAATTGCAAAATAAGTTTCCCATTTCTGTTAAACAAATTTTAAATTCAATTTTTAATACCTCCAATTTTTTTGAAATATTTTGAGGGAAAATAAAATTGCAAAATAGTTTCCCATTTCTGGTAAACAAATTTTAAATACAATTTTTGATACCTCCAATTTTTTTTAAGAAGATTGCATATATTTTTTGGAATATTTTAATGTAAAATAAAGAATTTCGATTTTTGATAAATATATATAAATGACCAAACTATAAATAAATGTTTCGACAGAGGAATTAATGAACCCAGGACACGGAAGAATTAATGAACTCTGTTGCATTGTTGAGAACAATTTAGAAAGTGCATTTTAACGTGCAGTGCACGCAGACTTGCATATTGCACCCGTGGTGAGCACGTAGTTCCGTGACCATCGATCGAAATTGCCGGTCGATTGATAAATATCGATCCGCTGTTCGCGAAAGCTCCTTTAAAAAGTGCCGGCGAAATCGCCCGCTGGCAGGACCCGTTTTTTTTTATCCTTTCGCCTCTCTTTTCTGGCCCAATAAGTGAATTGTATTTAAAGAAAGTCCTGCCAGCGAGCATTGCGTAATTCCCAACGCCAAACTCTCGTTATAACGAACCAAATCCACCCGTTAATCAAATTCTATTCATCAATTTCATAATTATTACAAATTACCTGCTCTGTTTTACCGACAGGTGAGATTTACCGTTCGAGTTTGTTCAGAAAATAAACTGTTTCACCGACAGGTGAGACTTACCGATAGAGTTTGTTCAGAAAATAAACTGTTTTACCGACATGTGAGGCTTACCGATCGAGTTTGATCAAATAACAAAATGGTCGAACAAATCATCGAAAGTGAAAGTGAAAGTAAGGCTTCCCAAAAACCTGAAAACAACAAAAAAACTATGAAAAAATAACAAAATGGAGGCGTTCAGAGAACTCAAAATCTGTGTGTTTGTGATTTGCATACTCCAGTTATTAAATCAGAAAGATTCCCAAATTGTTGGGGGAACGAATTCCAAGTCGTCAAAGGCTGACAAGTAACGAGAGATAAAAAAAATGGCGGTGGGCTCGTGCGCGTTAAAAAACGAGATTTAATGAAAAGCGACAGGTGACAGGGCGTTCGAGAAGTGATCGATCGCCGTGAAGCTGATTAAATAGTCGCTAAATCATTTTTTCGTTTCCGCGGCCAGTACGCGAATGGGCGTCAAGCGGAATGAGTTACGCGCTGGGCCCCGTCTTCGTCTATTTTCTTTACCCCGTGGCTTCTCTTCCTGCCGGTTCCACCTTCGGCTCGTTTATTTTCACGAGGCAACAGTGTTTCAGTCGCTGAACGGAGGGTGCACCGTACGCCGTGGAAATAAAAGGCAGCCGCCTCGAGGAGCGTGTTTCACGATCCACCGGCTCTCGTCGCTCCGAGAAAAGGTTCCGCCACGCGGCTGGCCAGACAAAGACGAAGAACCGGGGTTCGGTGGGAACCGGAGAACTCGCTGCCGGGCTCCACGGTGCTCTAGCGATGGCCACCGATCGTCCTCGAACCACCTCCTGATCGCTACACCTTCGAGTGGAGTTCTCTATTACCGCTTCTAGACGTCTATTTCCTGCTGGGGACACTCTAAGTAGGACTACATTAGCCTCACAGTAGCTACACGTGTCGAAATTTTCATGATTCCATCAATATTTTACTTATTTTTCAGAGTTATCGACTGAGACCGATGTACAAGGGTTTTCGAGACGAAAAAATGGGTTAAAATATGGGTATTATTGGCACCAAAAACCCTAGTTAAGTAGGCCAGATTAGTCTGATTAAATGGTTTGAGATACTCATTGAAATTTCCAGAATTTTATTGCAAATTTTCTCATTTTTTTGTTTCAGAGTTATCGACAGAGCCTTCTTATCGACTGAGACTTCTTATCGACCAATGTACAGGGTTTTCGAGTCGAAAAAATGGGTTAAAATGGGTATTATTGGTACCAAATACTGAAGTTAAGTAGGCCAGATTATTCTGATTAAATGGTTTGCTATAGTCACTGAAATTTCCAGAATTTTATTACAAATTTTCCTATTTTTCTGTTTCAGAGTTATCGGCAGAGCCTTCTTATCGACCGTGCTTTCTTATCGACCTAGTCTTCTTATCGACTGAGCCTTCTTATCGACCTAGTCTTCTTATCGACCGATGTACAGGGTTTTCGAGTCGAAAAAATGGGTTTAAATGGGTATTATTATTGCCAAAAACTCAAGTTAAGTAGAGGCCAGATTATTCTAATTAAATGGCTTGAGATACTCACTGAAATTTTCAGAATTCTATTACAAATTTTCCTATTTTTCTGTTTCAGAGTTATCGACATAGCCTTCTTATCGACTGAGACTTCTTATCGACCGATGTACAGGGTTTTTCAGCCGGAGAAAATGGGTTCAAATGGGTATTATTGTTACCAAAAACTCAAGTTAAATAGATTCCACTTTATTATAATTAAATGGTATACTATACTCCCTAAAATTTCCACAATTCTAGTACAAATTTTCCTATTTTTCTGTGTCAGAGTTATCCACAGAGCCATCTTATCGACCGTGCTTTCTTATCGACCGAATCTTCTTATCGACCAAGCCTTCTTATCGACTGAGACTTCTTATCGACCGATGTACAGGGTATTCGAGTCGAAAAAATGGGTTCAAATGGGTATTATTGTCACCAAAAACTCAGGTTAAGTAGGCCAGATTATTCTATTTAAATGGTATACTATATTCACTGAAATTTCCACAATTCTATTAAAATTTTCCCCATTTTCCACTTTCAGAGTTATCGACTGAGCCTTCTTATCGACTAAGCCTACTTATCGACTGAATCTTCTTACCGACCAAGTCTTCTTATCGACTAACATACAGGGTTTCCCAATCACAGTAAAATGGTTTCGAAACGTGCCCAATTGTAACCAAAACCTACATTTAAATAGATCCCTTTATCCCCAAATAAATGATACACCATACTCCCTGAAATTTCCCACAATTCTACTAAAATTTCCCCCATTTTCCTCTTTCAGAGTTATCGACTGAGCCTTCTTATCGACCGTACCTTCTTATCGACTAAACCTTCTTATCGACCGATATACAGGGTTTTTCAATCACAGTAAAATGGTTTCGAAACGTGCCCAATTGTAACCAAAACCTACATTTAAATAGATCCCTTTATCCCCAAATAAATGATACACCATACTCCCTGAAATTTCCCACAATTCTACTAAAATTTCCCCCATTTTCCTCTTTCAGAGTTATCGACTGAGCCTTCTTATCGACCTAGTCTTCTTATCGACTGAGTCTTCTTATCGACCAAGCCTTCTTACCGACGGAATCTTCTTATCGACAAAGCCTTCTTATCGACCAACATACAGGGTTTCCCAATCACAGTAAAATGGATTCGAAACGTGCCCAATTGTATCAAAAACTCAAATTAAGTAGATCCTCTTATCCCCAAATAAATGATACACAATTCTATTAAAATTTTCCCCATTTTCCTGTTTCAGAGTTATCGACTGAGTCTTCTTACCGACCAAAATACAGTATTTTCCAATCACCAGTCCAATTGCAGCCAAAAAAAACAAAGTTTAGTACCCCCCCCCCCTCGCCAACAATTATTTTTCATCATTATTAAGTTATTTCCTCCCCCATGCTTCCAAGCAATATTAATCGACGTCAGACTGCATATTAGCGACGAGTTATACAATCTGTCGGGGGCTCGTAATCCACCAGCCAGCGAGTGTAACTTTAATAGTGGCGATAAAATTTAATTACAGCCACCGAGGATACCTAACTCTCGTTAATTCTCTTAATCATCATTGTTAATGAATTTTCTTACAGAGCGTGTGCAATAAACTTTACTGCTCATTACTTTTACCACTTTTCACGCACGAATAGTTGTGCAACTGGAGTAATAATTATAAATTTATTACAAAATTCGGATAAATAGGAAAACTCGTATAAATCGAAACAACAATAATTAATATAAATAAATTCGTTCTTTTTAGTATGTTAAAAGAATTTCATTATAAAATTCAGATAAATAGGAAAACTCGTATAAATCGAATCAAAAATGTTAACAAAAATAAATTCGTTCTTTTCAGTGTCTAAAAAAAACGAATTTCGAAATATTATTCCGTGGATCCGTACATTTTTCGTGCCCCTTGGTGACAGTATAATTTCAAGTATGCGAACCCTTCAGGTAGATGCGTGGACGGAGAACAAACGGAAGAAAACACGAGTAGAATGCAGCCACGTTGCGTGAGCACGTTGCCTCGAGTAAACACTACAATTATCCGGGGACTGGGAGAAAACGAATAAATCTGACGGCGCCCGGGAGAAGTGAAGACGAAGAGGAAGAGGAAGAGGAAGAAGAAGCCCAAGAAAATGCAGAGGGGGAAAGAAAACAGGTAAAAAGTAGCCTTTTCCAAGGTGAGAATATCTGAAAATTGATATCAATCACGTAGACTTTATAATTGTTCCATTTTAATTATTTATATCTCAAAAACTGTCGAATATTCAGAGATAATATTTTGTGTGCTTCAAGGGGGATCACTCGACTATGACTCTGCAAAAGTAGAGTAAAATCAGAGTAGAAACTCTCCCACTTTATTAACACTTTACCGACCGGTAACGGTTGATAAATCGGCTGTCGGTCGGTAAGCGTTGGCCGGTAAAACAGTTGATTGATAGGCTCTCAGCCGGTAAGCGTTGGTCGGTAAAACAGTCGATTAATAGGCTATCGGTCGGTAATGTGTTATATCAGTCACGTAGACCTCGTAATTGTCCCACTTTGATCATTCGTATCTCAAAAACTGTCGAATATTCACGGATAATATTTTGTGTGCTTCAAGGGGGATCACTCGACTATGACTCTGCAAAAGTAGAGTAAAATCAGAGTAGAAACTCTCCCACTTTATTAACACTTTACCGACCGGTAACGGTTGATAAATCGGCTGTCGGTCGGTAAGCGTTGGCCGGTAAAACAGTTGATTGATAGGCTCTCAGCCGGTAAGCGTTGGTCGGTAAAACAGTCGATTAATAGGCTATCGGTCGGTAATGTGTTATATCAGTCACGTAGACCTCGTAATTGTCCCACTTTGATCATTCGTATCTCAAAAACTGTCGAATATTCACGGATAATATTTTGTGTGCTTCAAGGGGGATCACTCGACTATGACTCTGCAAAAGTAGAGTAAAATCAGAGTAGAAACTCTCCCACTTTATTAACACTTTACCGACCGGTAACGGTTGATAAATCGGCTGTCGGTCGGTAAGCGTTGGCCGGTAAAACAGTTGATTGATAGGCTCTCAGCCGGTAAGCGTTGGTCGGTAAAACAGTCGATTAATAGGCTATCGGTCGGTAATGTGTTATATCAGTCACGTAGACCTCGTAATTGTCCCACTTTGATCATTCGTATCTCAAAAACTGTCGAATATTCACGGATAATATTTTGTGTGCTTCAAGGGGGATCACTCGACTATGACTCTGCAAAAGTAGAGTAAAATCAGAGTAGAAACTCTCCCACTTTATTAACACTTTACCGACCGGTAACGGTTGATAAATCGGCTGTCGGTCGGTAAGCGTTGGCCGGTAAAACAGTTGATTGATAGGCTCTCAGCCGGTAAGCGTTGGTCGGTAAAACAGTCGATTAATAGGCTATCGGTCGGTAATGTGTTATATCAGTCACGTAGACCTCGTAATTGTCCCACTTTGATCATTCGTATCTCAAAAACTGTCGAATATTCACGGATAATATTTTGTGTGCTTCAAGGGGGATCACTCGACTATGACTCTGCAAAAGTAGAGTAAAATCAAAGTAGAAACTCTCCTAATATTATTTATTTATGAATTGCATTAAATGTTTGTGGAGATATAATCGCTTTGGGTTGAAATGTTTCGTTTCTTGTGAGAAAGAGGAGCGAAACGAAAGGGCCCAGTCGACCCAGAACCGTGGAAGCTGAAGAGGGACGGTGTGGCACGCGCGTTACAGCATTCCCTTTGGCGGGGATCGCAAAAAATTATCGAGGAAACGCTACCGTACTTGGCGGCGGGTCCGAAACGAGTCGCTTGCTCGTACTTGCGACGATTACAACGGTACCGAGAGTACTACGACTCCTGTACGCTGGCCGGTGGCTACATTGAAGCCGCTGGAACGCGGTGAAAACGAAGAAGAACCGGCGTATACCATGTTCGGTAATTGTTACCACACTGCGCTCGACGGCTCATCGTCGCTCGAAAGTCTGGTGGGGAAGAAAAAAATCAGGCAAAAAGCGTGAATCGATGTTAAATGTATGCGCATGTTGCGTCTTGTACGCGTCTAGAAACGAACAGGTGGCGTATCGCAAGCTCAAATGGGCCACGCGAGAAATTAAACGCGAGAGTAGTGTGTGGAATGAACACGATTCCGGGGCGGATACGTGTTTTTGCCGGGCAGGATTGCCCACTTTCACGCAAAACCAGCCGAAGCATGGAAATTTGCTCGAAAATGTTATTTCGTGTACGAGTAATTAGCGTGGTGAAGAGGGAATTATGTGTTTGGGGCGTTGGTAAACGGCTGGTTAGATGTATTTTCTTGGTATTGAGCTGTTTGAACTTGTTTGAGATGGTTTGAACTTGTTTGAGAAGGTTTGGACTTGTTTGAGAGGGTTCGAACGTGTTTGACGCAAATTGGTACGTCTGTGATTAGATATTTCAAACATTGGGTCATGTGTATTTGCTTGATATCGAGTTTTGACGTTGTTTGAGAAGGTTCGAACGTGTTTGAAAAGGATTGAACTTGTTTGAGAAGGTTAGAACATGTTTGAGAATGTTTGAACTTCCAATCAAATTAGTACCTCAATGGATGGATGTTCTAAACAGAGTTGGTCAGAATTATTCTCTTGATATCGAGTTTTGGACTTGTTTGGGAAGGTTTGAACTTGTTTGAGAAGGTTAGAACATTTTTAAGAATGTTTGAACTTCCAATCAAATCACTACCTCGATGATTGGAAATTCTAAACAGAATTGGTCAGAAGTATCCTCTTGATATCAAGTTTTGGACTTGTTTGAAATGGTTTGAACGTGTTTGAGAAGGTTAGAACGTGTTTGAGAAGGTTAGAACGTGTTTGAGAAGGTTCGAACGTGTTTGATGCAAATTGGTACGTCTGTCATTGAAAATTCCAAACACCTAACCAAATGTATCTTCTTTACATCGAATTTTAAACTTGTTTGAACGTGTTTGGAAGTTGTTTGAGAGGGTTTGACCCTCGATGGAAGTAGATCTGTTGGTTTTGACCGCCAAAAACAGTATTTTTACACATTTCTACAGCATTTTTAGTACTCCCAGCAGTTCTTTACCGTTTTCGAGGCTCCATTCGGTTTGTAGGTTCGTGTGCCACGGGGCCAGTGGGCTCCCATGGAAAGTGTGCGTGCGCATACCCGAGGCACGCGAGCTTGCGCTTGCGCACCCGTCCGCGACTCGCATGCACGGAACCGTCCGCGTTTCGTTTGCAATTTCATCCGGTCCGGTGTTTGGTAAATCACTTTGTCCCTCAGAACATTTCAAATAAGATCCCTCTTTGTTCGTCTTTCATAAAAGGTGCTCATTAGGCTCCGATTTGAAATTCTAATTCCCACCACGGACACCTAACAATCACAGAGGGATTCCAGGAATCCCAGAACTGCATTTTGGTATTTCGAAGACAACGTGAAACGTTACACGATCGATTGACAAATCATATTTCCGTCGAATTACGAACAACGCGATCCGGTTAATTGGTTCTCTCGCAATTACGTGCTCCCCGCGATAACCGCGCGCTCGTGTGTACACAGAGGACGATTCTGCACGCGAGGACTCGATTAAAATCCCCGCGCCCTTCCAACTTGTCGGGACCACCTTGAGCATCCTCTCTCTCTTATATTAATAATTGCGCCGCCGAAACCTGTCCCGGTTTATACTCAGCGCCGGAGTATGCCGGGAGGAGCAACAGGCTGCTCGTTGCTGCTCGTCCAGGTACTCGTAATTGTCGGAGCCTCTCTTTGGATCCGCTCGCTGAATACCACACAAATACATTACGGCTTTATCGACGGGAATCCGCTTCTCTCGCTCGTCCCGACCGAATATCGCGCGCGTGCTTTTTATGGGAACGTAAGTGGCGTCAATGGCGTAGGACCAAGATTCTGCCGGTGATTAGAAACGACGGTCATTGTGCCTCTTCGGGTCGCGAGATTCCTCCGTTGCTGCATTTTTCAACTATTTTTTTGTTACTAGTTTGTAATTCGAGTTCTATTTCTTGGTGTTGGTATTGATATTGGCAATTGGAATTGGTAGTCTTAGTGATATTGGCATTGGTATTGGTATTTTCAGCGATATTGGCATTGGTATTGGTAGTTTTAGTGATATTGGCATTGGTATTGGTATTTTTAGTGATATTGGTATTTGTATTATTACTACTATGGGTATTGGTGTTGCTATTGCTCCTACTATTTTCATTGGTGTCGCTATAGTATTACTAATACTATTGCCATTGGTGTTGCTATTGCTCCTACTATTGTCATTGTTGTTGCTATACTATTTCTAATAATATTGTCGTTGGTGTTGCTATACTATTGCTAATAATATTGTCATTGGTGTTGCTATTGCTCCTACTATTGCCATTGTTGTTGCTATACTATTGCTATACTATTGCTAACACTATTGCCATTGGTGTTGCTATAGCACCTACTATTGTCATCGGTGTTGCTATACTATTGCTAATACTATTGCCATTGGTGTTGCTATAGCTCCTACTATTGTCGTTGGTGTTGCTATTACTATTCTCATTGCTATTGTTAGTTCCAATTCTGTTAATATTGCTATTACTATTCTCTATTGCTTTTCCCATTGCTATTGCTATTCCCACTGCTATTGCTATTCCTATTGCGATTACTATTTCGACTTCTATTGTCATTCCCATTGCTATTGCTATTTCCAGTGCTATTATTATTATTTCCCATTACTATTAACACTGCTATTGCTACTCCTATTATTATAATTTCCTATTATTATTTGATATTGCCATTTCCACTGCTACTATTGCTGGTATTGCTATTTGTTATTGGTAGTCCCATTACTATTGCTATTTCCACTGCTATTATTACTGCTATTACTATTTCTTATTGGTAGCCCCTTTACTATTGCTATTTCTACTGCTATTATTGCTGCTATTATTATTTGTTATTGCTAGTCCCTTTACTATTGCTATTTCCACAGCTATTGCTACTACTATTCCTACTGCTACTACTATTTCCTATTGCTACTGATATTCTCATTGCTATTGCTATTGCTATTGGTATTCCCATTGGTATTGTTATTGCTATTACGATTTGTTATTGCTAGTCCCTTTACTATTGCTATTTCCACTGCTATTGCTACTGCTATCATTATTATTTCCTATTACTATTAACACTGCTATTGCTACTGCTATTACTATTTCCTATTAGTATTTGCTGTTGCTATTTCCACAGGTATTATTGCTTTTATTACTATTTGTTATTGCTGGTTCCTTTACTATTGCTATTTCCACTGCTATTATTGCTTCTATTACTATTTGTTATTGGTAGTCCCTTTACTATTGCTATTTTCACTGCTATTAGTATTATTTCCTATTACTATTAACACTGCTATTGCTACTCCTATTATTATAATTTCCTATTATTATTTGATATTGCCATTTCCACTGCTACTATTGCTGGTATTGCTATTTGTTATTGGTAGTCCCATTACTATTGCTATTTCCACTGCTATTATTACTGCTATTACTATTTCTTATTGGTGGCCCCTTTACTATTGCTATTTCTACTGCTATTATTGCTGCTATTATTATTTGTTATTGCTAGTCCCTTTACTATTGCTATTTCCACAGCTATTGCTACTACTAATCCTACTGCTATTACTATTTCCTATTGCTACTGATATTCTCATTGCTATTGCTGTTGCTATTGGTATTCCCATTGGTATTGTTATTGCTATTACGATTTGTTATTGCTAGTCCCTTTACTATTGCTATTTCCACTGCTATTGCTACTGCTATCATTATTATTTCCTATTACTATTAACACTGCTATTGCTACTGCTATTACTATTTCCTATTAGTATTTGCTGTTGCTATTTCCACAGGTATTATTGCTTTTATTACTATTTGTTATTGCTGGTTCCTTTACTATTGCTATTTCCACTGCTATTATTGCTTCTATTACTATTTGTTATTGGTAGTCCCTTTACTATTGCTATTTTCACTGCTATTAGTATTATTTCCTATTACTATTAACACTGCTATTGCTACTCCTATTATTATAATTTCCTATTATTATTTGATATTGCCATTTCCACTGCTACTATTGCTGGTATTGCTATTTGTTATTGGTAGTCCCATTACTATTGCTATTTCCACTGCTATTATTACTGCTATTACTATTTCTTATTGGTGGCCCCTTAACTATTGCTATTTCTACTGCTATTATTGCTGCTATTACTATTTGTTATTGCCAGTCCCTTTACTATTGCTATTTCCACTACTATTCCTACTACTATTCCCACTGCTATTACCATTTGCTACAACTATCAATATTCTCATTGCTATTGCTATTCCCATTGGTATTCTCCCTGCTACTACCATTTGCCATAACTATTTCTCCATCGACTATACAACAAATCAACGAAAAACAATCATCACCAAACCTCATACGTTCCAATATTTATAACCAATATAAATTTACGAACAAACAAGAACTTAATCTTCATAATCAATCGTTTAACAACTCTGGCGAGCAGAAGCGTGTCCAAGTAGAGAATTTTATTTAAAAAAAATGGGAAACCAGCGCGTGGAAATCTCAGACGCGTTCGCTGAAAAGGGGGGGCGGTGATTCCCCGGGCAAAGTGGCCCTGCATCGACGACGCTCTAGAATAGCAACCGGGAGTCGCATTTTGCCTGGATCTCAATAGAACACCACCGAAGCTCTCTCCACGGTCCATAATTCCGCGGCGCGAGCCGTTTCTCTCGTTTTTCCACCGCAAAACTCCGCTTCCTTTATTTTTCACGGATTCCTCGACTCCTCCCCCTACCTCCCCGTATCTCCGTGAGGGGGGGTGACAAAGAGTCGCTGTCGAAGGAAGAGAATGAAGCACTGAATGGCGGCGGTCAATGCCGAGGCGTGAGACCCCAGGACACCGTGGATTGTCCTCGAAGAGAGAAAACGACCATGAATGGGGAAGAATGGGGCCCAAACGAGGCGAAGTTACCCGGGGGTACCTGTACTAGGGGAGAGGAGTGAATACGGGGGGAAGACGACCGCAGAAACGTAAAAACCTTCCCCCCGGGGAAATCGTGGCTACTGCGATAATATTTTCCTTCGAGCCTACCAAAACTAGATCCAGGCGTTTGGATACCCCCCACCTCCCCTTGTATATTCGATCTCGTTTCTCGCCAGGAGGATCTCGAACTTAATTTTCGGGGAAAATAAATATTTTTCAGGGCTAATTCCATCTGTGAGACACTTTGAGCATCGAGTGGTATTTTTCGGAATATTATTAGGTTATTTTTTTTTTTATTGTTCAGAGTATTGCAAATTAATTTTTCGGAATATTATTAGGTTAGATTTTTTGTTTTATTGTTCAGAGTATTGCAAATTAATTTTTTGGAATATTTTTAGGTTAGTTTTTTTTGTTTTATTGTTCAGAGTATTGCAAATTAATTTTCGAAATATTTTACACTATTTTTGGACGATTTTCTGGAGTCGTTCTGGTTATAGTTTTCAGTGATAATTTATGAATTTATCATGGAATTTTCAGATAAATACTCAAAAATTTTACTCTTTTTTTTTAATTCTGTTTTACTTTTATGTAGTTTTATGTTTCTGTTTACAATTTTTAATATTCTATGAGTGTATACTTAAAAATTATGAAATTTCAAATAGGCAAATACACAAAAGAGAGGGGAATTTTATTTTTTGAAAATAATTATGCTTCTAGGATTGAAACTTGATTCAAAAAAATTGCAAAAAATATTGAAAATATTGCAAAGGTGTAAAGTGATGAATTTTACAATTTTTATGGCAAATTTCTATAAACTAACTAATAGATAATTTGTTTAAATATTGAAAAGTGAGGTTAACCTACAAATATAATATTTTTTTTTATTTGTATGTAGTTTTGTACGTGTTTCTGTTTACAATTTTCACTGTTTTATGAGTTTATCCTTAAAATCACGAAATTTCAAATAGACAAATACACAAAAAGTACTATGCTTCAAATCACTCCAAAAAAATTGCAAAAAATATTAAAAATATTGAAAAATTGTAAACTGATGAATTTTACAATTTTTATGGCAAAGTTTCACTAAACAAACTAACCTTTAATTTGTTTAAATATTGAAAAGTGAGGTTAAGAAGCATAATTTCAACAAAAAACACGAACCTACGAATATAACATTTTGTTTTTCCCCCTAAATAACTGTTCCCCTTAAATGCACCAAAAAAGATTGCAATCGAAGGCCAAGAAAAACCAAGATGGCGTCAATTCGGTTGAAAAGGTGTAAAGTGATGAATTTTACAATTTTTATGGCAAATTTCTCTAAACAAACTAACCTTTAATTTGTTTAAATATTGAAAAGTGAGGTTAGG
Source organism: Colletes gigas (assembly GCF_013123115.1). Classification (NCBI taxonomy): domain Eukaryota; kingdom Metazoa; phylum Arthropoda; class Insecta; order Hymenoptera; family Colletidae; genus Colletes; species Colletes gigas. Next base: position 1,949,701 of record NW_025106663.1, read on the forward strand.
AAGCATAATTTCAACAAAAAACACGAACCTACGAATATAACAATTTGTTTTTCCCCCTAAATAACTGTTCCCCTTAAATGCACCAAAAAAGATTGCAATCGAAGGCCAAGAAAAACCAAGATGGCGTCAATTCGGTTGAAAAGGTGTAAAGTGATGAATTTTACAATTTTTATGGCAAATTTCTCTAAACAAACTAACCTTTAATTTGTTTAAATATTGAAAAGTGAGGTTAAGAAGCATAATTTCAACAAAAAACACGAACCTACAAATATAACAATTTGTTTTTCCCCCTAAATAACTGTTCCCCTTAAATGCACCAAAAAAGATTGCAATCGAAGGCCAAGAAAAACCAAGATGGCGTCAATTCGGTTGAAAAGGTGTAAAGTGATGAATTTTACAATTTTTATGGCAAATTTCTCTAAACAAACTAACCTTTAATTTGTTTAAATATTGAAAAGTGAGGTTAGGAAGCATAATTTCAACAAAAAACACGAACCTACGAATATAACATTTTGTTTTTCCCCCTAAATAACTGTTCCCCTTAAATGCACCAAAAAAGATTGCAATCGAAGACCAAGAAAAACCAAGATGGCGCCAATTCTCTCGTGAAGCTCGTGAGAATAATCAATATCGATGATTATCCAATGGTGTAATTGCTCTATCAGTTCTGTATGGTACGAGTAAATTAGTCGTGCTTCCGAAACCATTAAAGGCGACGAAAAAATGAGAAACAAAGGGGGTGGGGGGTAAATGGAAGAGCTACAGCAGTGGTTGGTTGCATTGCAAAGGCAATATGCTCGAGCAGAGCTAATAAGCAGCCGCATAGAGGCTGGCAGTGGCTAATGCCAGCCTAAATATACACGTCGACGGACGTGGAAGTTGAGGAGAGGCCTTAAGAAGGCCACGTGGATTAAAAAAAACACCCGGGGGACCCCCGGATGATCTGACTACGAGAATTAAGGGGATCCTCGTATCGCAACAAACCTAAATCCCGCTCATCCTTTATCGTTCTTCACCCCCCCTCCCCCTCCCCCCCTCTTGGCTTTTTGTTTTCTATTATTCACTTTTTTATTCATTTCATTCGCGTCTATTCTATTCATCTGAGAACTGATTGGATGTTTCGAGTTTGGATCGATTGCAATTGATCTCGAGTTTGGGAGATTTGGGAATTTTTGGTGATGAAATTCACTTCTATTATTCACTTTTTTATTCACTTCATTCGCTTCTATTATTCACTTTTTTATTCACTTCATTCACGTCTATTCTATTCATCTGAGAAGTGATTGGATGTTTCGAGTTTGGATCGATCGCAATTGATTGTAAGATTGTATCTACCTGTTAGTATTTTTGTTTCTAACATTTTCTATCATTTTCATGGTTTTTCTATGATTTATATATAATTCGTCAATTTCCAATATTTATAATAGTTTCCGATATCTTGGAATAATTTTTAATAAAAAAAAATAGGGATCAAATATTGCATTTTCCACTCTATCAGTGTATTAATAATTCATATCTTGCTTTAACTATTATATTTCCCCAAATATTGCATTTTCCACTCTATCAGTGTATTAATAATTCATATCTTGCTTTACCTATTATAGTTTCCCAAATATTGCAATTTATAGTTTCTTAAAAATAAAAATTCCCCATAAATCCCTAAACATCCCCCCAAATAATTAAATTTTCTATTTTCCCCCAAAATTAATGATTGACACTTTCCAAGTAAATTCCTCACCTCAAATAACAAATTTTCTAACCTGATATTTCATGAAGCTTCGATTTTATCAATAAAATTAAGTTAAATATTTAAATATTAAGTTAATATTTTGGAATAATTTTTAATAAAAAAAAATAGGAATCAAATATTTTTTATCACTCCATCAGTGTATTAATAATTCATATCTTGCTCTATTATATTTTTCCAAATATTAAGTGCAATTTATAGTTTCTCAAAAATTAAAATTCCCCATAAATCCCTAAACATCTATCAGTGTATTAATAATTCATATCTTGCTTTAACTATTATATTTCCCCAAATATTGCATTTTCCATTCTATCAGTGTATTAATAATTCATATCTTGCTTTACCTATTATAGTTTCCCAAATATTGCAATTTATAGTTTCTTAAAAATAAAAATTCCCCATAAATCCATAAACATCCCCCAAATAATTAGATTTTTTATTTTCCTCCAAAATTAATGATTGACACTTTCCAAGTAAATTCCTCACCTCAAATAACAAATTTTCTAACCTGATATTTCATGAAGCTTCGATTTTATCAATAAAATTAAGTTAAATATTTAAATATTAAGTTAATATTTTGGAATAATTTTTAATAAAAAAAAATAGGAATCAAATATTTTTTATCACTCCATCAGTGTATTAATAATTCATATCTTGCTCTATTATATTTTTCCAAATATTAAGTGCAATTTATAGTTTCTCAAAAATTAAAATTCCCCATAAATCCCTAAACATCTATCAGTGTATTAATAATTCATATCTTGCTTTAACTATTATATTTCCCCAAATATTGCATTTTCCATTCTATCAGTGTATTAATAATTCATATCTTGCTTTACCTATTATAGTTTCCCAAATATTGCAATTTATAGTTTCTTAAAAATAAAAATTCCCCATAAATCCATAAACATCCCCCAAATAATTAGATTTTTTATTTTCCTCCAAAATTAATGATGGACACTTTCCAAGTAAATTCCTCACCTCAAATAACAAATTTTCTAACCTGATATTTCATGAAGCTTCGATTTTATCAATAAAATTAAGTTAAAATCACGAGGTTGGGAGAACGTTAGCGTCGAGGAAGAGTCAGAACTGAAGATTGCGTCACGTGAATACAATCGAGCTTCAGTCAAGTTGGATCGCGGCGTAATCGTAAAAGACGGCTAGCTAGGCAAATATTTGTAGTCACTTCCTGCCTTGGAACTTTCTCACAGGCGTGGGATTCCAGCATATAGACGTAGGAAAATGATCTCTGGGAGGATCCAGTTCACAGGGGATCGCTCTTACCAAGAATGATCTACGAAAAATTTCAAATCCCATCAGCCATTAAAAATTCCAGCTTAATTATCCACATTTAAAGTTATAATCAAATATTGGGGGGTTTTAAAATTACATTAAATCGATATATAACGAAAAAATTTTTTTTGGAAAATTCTAGTTTTATTTGTGTTATTTAAAATCTGAGGGGGGTTTTAAAATTATATTAAATTGATATATTAGGGGAAAAAAAATTATATTTTTTGTTTTAAAATTGAGTGTTTGGAGAAAATTTTTAAATGGAGTGAAATGGGGAAATTATATTGAAATTTTTTTGAAAAATTCTAGTTTTATTTGTGTTATTTAAAATCTGAGGGGGGTTTTAAAATTATATTAAATTGATATATCATTGGGGGGAAAAAAAATTTTATCTTTTGTTTCAAAATTGAGTGTTTGGAGAAAATTTTTAAATGGAGTGAAATGGAGAAATTATATTGAAATTTTTTTGGAAAATTCTAGTTTTATTTGTGTTATTTAAAATCTGAGGGGGGTTTTAAAATTATATTAAATTGATATATCATTGGGGGGAAAAAAAATTTTATCTTTTGTTTCAAAATTGAGTGTTTGGAGAAAATTTTTAAATGGAGTGAAATGGAGAAATTATATTGAAATTTTTTTGGAAAATTCTAGTTTTATTTGTGTTATTTTTGAAAAGTCTACGCACTTGCAGTGTAATAATACTAGTTCTGTTTCTTGAGCCTTCGAATCCGGTATTCGAAGCAACAATGTTTGCATCGTTGTTGTAAATGTTCAATTATTTGAAATTATTTGAAATAAATGGAGCTTTGTTTGACATTAGAACTATCAAAGCAATCAAAATTCATCATTTCTAATAAAAATTGTAAAATTAATACTCGATTGGAATTTTTGAAAATTTGCTTAGAAATTTCTTCATCAATCACTTCAATTTGGTACAAATAAATACACTTAATGGTTTTGTAATACCAAAGCAGTCAAAATTCGTAATTTCTAATAAAAATTCCAAAATTAATGCTCGTCTGAAATTTTTGAAAATTTTCTCAATATTTTCTTCATCAATCATTCTGATTTGTTACAAATAAACACACTAATGATGGTAATTTTTATTTTGTATTATCAAAGCAGTCAAAATTCGACATTTCTAATAAAAATTCCAAAATTAAAACTCCCCTGGAATTTTTGAAAATTTTCTCAATAATTATTCTTCATCAATCATTTTAATTTGGTGCAAATAAATACACTAATGGTGGTAATTTTTGTTTTATATCACCAAAGTAGTCTAAATTCATTATTTATAATAAAAAATTTTAAAATTAATGCTCGACTGGAATTTTTGAAAATTTTCTCAATAATTTCTTCAACAATCATTTTAATTTGTTGCAAATAAACACACTAATGGTGGTAATTTTTATTTTGTATCACCAAAGTAGTCAAAATTCATCATTTATAATAAAAAATTGTAAAATTAATCCTCGGCTCTAATTTTTGAAAATTCACTTAATAATTACTTCATCAATCACTTAAATTTGATACAAATAAACACACTAATGGTGGTAATTTATGTTTTGTATCACCAAAGCAGTCAGAATTCATCATTTTCAGTCAGAATTCATAGTAGTAATTTTTGTTTTATATCACCAAAGTAGTTAAAATTCGTCATTTCTAATAAAAATTCTAAAAAAATTACTCAACTGAATTTTTGAAAATTTGTCGTCGTTGTAAATATTTAATTATCGAATATTTTGAAAGGAAAGGAGCTTTGTTTGACATTAGAACTACCAAAGCAGTCAAAATTCATCATTTATAACAAAAATTCCAAAATTAAAACTCCCCTGGAATTTTTGAAAATTCACTTAATAATTTTTCTTCATCGATCACTTAAATTTGATACAAATAAACACACTAATGGTGGTAATTTATGTTTTGTATCACCAAAGCAGTCAGAATTCATCATTTCTAATAAAAATTCGAAAATTAATACTCGACTTAAATTTTTGAAAATTCACTTAATAATTTCGTTATCAATCATTTTAATTTGGTAGAAATAAACACACTTAATGGGTTTGAATTACCAAAGCAGTCAAAATTCGTCATTTATAACAAAAATTCCAAAACCAAAACTCCCTTGGAATTTTTGAAAATTCACTCAATAATTTCTCCACGTATTTCAATATCTCTGCTACAAATACACTATAATAGTGACTAGTTCTAGGATTAATTTTCCAGAATAACGGTCCCCAAAAGTCTACGCCCCAAGCGTCCTCTTTTTTTCACGGTTGTTTAATATATCCAGTTTTTGCGACCTCACAGGAAGGGAACCAGGTGGTCCCAAAGTGTTAAGGTTAAACTTTCTTCAATCTGGTACAGTGATACGCCGGATTTGTATCGGCGAAAATGATAATCAAGATGAGGCGTTCGATAGAGCAAGGAAAGGCGGGGCAAAAAATCGGTTTCGGCGGAGTTCGACTTATCTGGTGGTTGTTTTTTCTTAAATTGGGCCTGGGACCAACGATCGGGGAGTATTTAACGCCTCTTACATCGTTATATCGTGAGGGGGACGGACCCCCTACAGTTTCTACTCATCTTCCACCGGATACTCAATGTTTCCCCACAGATTCTATTGTTTTCTCGATCGAATCTCTCATAATCTCTTCCAAGCAATACCGTTAATAATTCTGTCAATTTTTTAGGGAAGAAACAGCTCAGGTACCTTCTTAACACCCTCAAACTAATTACTCAACAAATATAAGTTGGGAATAATATATTGGGTTGATGGAAAATTAACAATAATTTCTTTCTCTACGAATTTACTCAACAAAAGAAAAATATAAAAATACACTCCAAAAATTTGTTAAAAAAGTCCACTCATAAATAAGAATAATCACCAACTCAATTTTCAAATAAAAAATTTTCTAGAAATTCGAATAACGTGGAACAATTTTGTTATCAAATTCCATTATTTTCTTTGAAATTTATTTTCCATCATTCTCTACATATTCCTCAATTACACAACGAATAATAACCCTCTGTTTGCCAAGAGAAATAAAACACACACATTAAATTAAATTTCACTCCAATGAAAATTAAAATTTCTACAATTTGAGATCTTCCCAAAAATAATTCCATTTAAATGCAACGTAACAAACAATCATCACTATTCCCATTGCAATTGTGCAGAGCATCCTGTGCAACCAACTAAATTGTTTTCACCTTGCACTGAAAAGATACGCGGCCAAAGTAGAATTTAACGAGGTAAGCCCAGGTAAGATGGTTTTTCCGCAACAAAGCGCAGAAAAAAGTGGGGGGAAAACGAAAGAAAGACGCCAACATTCATGCCCCGGAGTCCCCGGCCCTCCCCCTGCTCGCAGTCAGTACTAGCAAACGAAATGAAAGGAAAGGCATGGTAATTGAAGTTAAACGAGATAGCCAGCCATTCACGAGTTACGGGATCGTGACAATGAAGCTCGCTCTTCGTTGAACGGTCGCCTCGGGCGACAGACAATAGCTCCGCTGGAGTTTATACCGTGTCGAGGAGTAACGCTGGTAACACTCTATGGTCATCCTCACAGTCTACGTGAACTGTTCCCTGTTTCGTTCACAAAATCCTTCCGTGGTCCTCGATTCATCCTCCTGCTCTGCCCTCAACCTTCTAGACCCCGCGTTTCCTCCAAAAATTTATCGAAACACCTTCATAAGGGGGGGTACAAGTGAAAATGGGGTCGAAAAAGAGGAGTGAGTCTTCATTTGACACTGTGAGTCTGCTCCAAATACGTTTCTCCGTAAACTGAAGACTACATCCCCCTATTCTAGCTGAAGAGTCATCGCTGGTAACACTCTATGGTCATCCTGGCAGTCTACGTGAACTGTTCCCTGTTTCGTTCACAAAATCCTTCCGTGGTCCTCGATTCATCCTCCTGCTCTGCCCTCAACCTTCTAGACCCCGCGTTTCCTCCAAAAATTTATCGAAACACCTTCATAAGGGGGGGTACAAGTGAAAATGGGGTCGAAAAAGAGGAGTGAGTCTTCATTTGACACTGTGAGTCTGCTCCAAATACGTTTCTCCGTAAACTGAAGACTACATCCCCCTATTCTAGCTGAAGAGTCATCGCTGGTAACACTCTATGGTCATCCTGGCAGTCTACGTGAACTGTTCCCTGTTTCGTTCACAAAATCCTTCCGTGGTCCTCGATTCATCCTCCTGCTCTGCCCTCAACCTTCTAGCCCCCGCGTTTCCTCCAAAAATTTATCGAAACACCTTCATAAGGGGGGGTACAACTGAAAATGGGGTCGAAAAAGAGGAGTGAGTCTTCATTTGACACTGTGAGTCTCCTCCAAATACGTTTCTCCGTAAACTGAAGACTACATCCCCCTATTCTAGCTAAAGAGTCATCGCTGGTAACACTCTATGGTCATCCTGGCAGTCTACGTGAACTGTTCCCTGTTTCGTTCACAAAATCCTTCCGTGGTCCTCGATTCATCCTCCTGCTCTGCCCTCAACCTTCTAGACCCCGCGTTTCCTCCAAAAATTTATCGAAACACCTTCATAAGGGGGGGTACAAGTGAAAATGGGGTCGAAAAAGAGGAGTGAGTCTTCATTTGACACTGTGAGTCTGCTCCAAATACGTTTCTCCGTAAACTGAAGACTGCATCCCTCTATTCTAGCAAAAGAGTCATCGCAAACGTGACGTTTATAGTCGCCCAGAGACAGATAGCCATCGAGTTCCTAACCTAAATCACTGGATAGTCCTCAGCTGGGCTGGTTTTTATTCGTGGCTGGAGATTTTATCCCAGATTCCTGGGGATCCCCCGGGACCATCAGGGCCTGTGTCCCAGGCTTTGTCTTCCGTTTGGGGGGGACAATGGCGGTGGTCGACTCTATCTCGACATCAGAACCACCGCAGAGGCAAACTTAACCAGTAAAAACTAGGTCTCGTTATCTTTCCTCCGCCATCTTTATCGTTTCGTGGAAGATGTCTTCGAAAAAAGAGAAATTATTATATTTGGGGGTTGATACAACCCTCTGCAAAGCTTCAGTCAACTTTCAAAACACTAATAGAAATATATCTGAATTTGACACTGTTCACCATGTTTCCCCCCACTGTTAATGAAATCGTCGCGTAGACGACCGGAAGTCACCCTGAAAAGCGTCCCCCCGGGGTCCACAGAATGGAGGAATCGTGACAGAGGGCGATTTTATAAGAGATCGTGGCGGGCGGTCGTCGTTCCTTTCCACTTTGATTCAATTTTAGCGGTCGCAGCGGTGAGTTTTCCGGTCGAAAGGTGGTTCCACGTTTTACGAATTCGCCACGAGGATCGTGGGTGGTCGTGGGGCGCGGGGCTTCCTCGAGAATTCCTCTCCTTTCGGGTGGAATTCGATCGCAAGAGATACGATCGCGACGCTGACGATCGACGGGATCGCCCTAGGCGAGCTGCTCCGGTCGTTTCGCTACCAAGGCATTTATGGTCGACATACCGGTGAAAATATCTGCCCCCACGGTTCGTTGACCGACTTAATCGCGAGATATTTCACTAAAAATTGATTCAATATCGAGCTAATGAGAGGAACTTTTATAATTGTCTCTTGGAATAATTTTAGTTGTCAGATTAAGATGTGGTGAGAGTATCATCAGTGTATTGGCGACGTTCTCCCGATGAAAACGAGTACAAACACGACACCTTTCGGACGATCTTTTATTTTACATAATTGAGAATTTTTCAAAAATAGTTTGAGTGAAACATAACGTGGTAACAGTGTTATCAATGTATTAGCGAGATTCTCCCGATGAAAACGAGTACAAACACGACACCATTCAAACGATCTTTCATTTTACATAATTGAGAATTTTTCAAAAATAGTTTGAGTAAGTCAAAATGTAGTGAGAGTATTACCAACGTATTAGCGAGATTCTCCCGATGAAAACGAGTACAAACACGACACCATTCGGACGACTGTTTAATTTTACATAATCGAACATTTTTCAAACATAGTTTGAGTAAGTAAAAATATGGTGAGAGTGTTATCAATGTATTCGCGAGATTCTCCCAGTAAAGACGAGTACAAACACGGCACCATTCAAACGATTTTTAATTTCACATAATTCAAAATTTTCTAAAAATAATTTAAGCAAGCCAAAATTGAAAATAATCCGAATGGTGTCGTGTTTGTACTCATTTTCATCGGGAGAGTCTCACCAACACACTGAAGCTACTCACGTTACATTTTAATCTGACCAGCAACATTTCAGTAAAATTTTAATTATCAAATTTAAAATTATTAACGCTATATTTGGAAGTCAATTGCAAAGTGACTCAAAAATATGTTAATTTAGCATAAAATTCAGTGATTATTTAAATAGCGTGCAATGTTATAGTTTTGGTGGCAGCGTGAGAAATGGAATTACGGTTTTAATTATTCGATGGAGCGTGTCAGTTATTGCGCGTGCACGCGTTTACGCTGACGGTGAAGCGTGATTGTAAAAGGGCGAGGAGGAGGACTGAAACCGCAGCAGGGAACAGCGAACGACGCGGAATATATTATAGACTCGTTCCTTCCGACCTGGCACTCGGTTAAAATCTCGCTTTCGAGATAAACGATGAGTAAAATGCTGCTGAAACGGACTTGAATAAATTACAGGCGCGTCGTAATTAACATATCATCTCTTGTAAACTCCGTTCGCGTGCGTCTTTCCGGGAAAATTTATTATTTCCACTGTCGAGGCTCCACTGGGGGGACGCCTGATAATCGCTGATGGGGAAAACTGTAACCAATTAACAGCCACTGTACATATTCACTCTCAAATATTTCATGCAAATTATAATTCACAAAATATTGTTATTTTCACTCTGAATATTTTTTAAGTGCAACTAATTTTAGAATTTTTTTTTTTAAATATCGTGAATTATTATAGCCACTGTGTTTGTTTATTTATCAAACATTTCACGTAAATTATTTTTTAGCTCTGAAAGAATATTTTCTAATTGCAACTAGTTTCGTAATATGTTTATTACTTTCGAATATATCGCGCAAATTATGCTCGGATTTTTTTCATTCTAAAATATTTTCTAATTGCAACTACTTTCGTAATATGCATTCTAAAAACTATCGTGAATTTATATAACCATTAATCCTGTTTGCTTTCAAATATTTCAAATTAAATTACGGCTTGCAAAATTGTTATAACTATGAAAGAATATTTTCTAATTGCAATTAGCTTTGTAATATTTATTTTAAAACTAATTGAAATAATAGTTAACGATAGTGTTGGTAAAAATTGTTCGTGGCAACGTTACGAATGCTCGAAGCCACAAACGAGATGCAAAATGGCGGCTGGCGTTTATTTTATATGGTTGGATTTTTAATCAAGTTGCCGCGGGTGGCGTAGAATTGAAAAAAATGTTAACAGAACGAAAGCCAACTGAAATTATACGCTCCCTTCTTGCTGCAGCCTGACTTAACATGACAACTCTGCTTCGGGCTACATCTACATAATAAGCACACCCACTACAAAGATAACCTAAGAAACGAACGATTAAAATCACTAAAAAATATTACGACGAAGACGCGTTTGGCAACGTTAATTTTTCTTGCACAAATTCTTTTTCTAGATGTGTAGAGTTCTGTTCATTTTGGGAAGCTTTATAATCAAATTCAAAATGGCGGGCATGTTTCCTTGAATTTAAGTTTGCAATGTGTGTTAAATTAAATATTATGAGAAATTGGTATGATGAGAAATTGGCGAGAATTTTTTAGGAAAATTAATAGAGATAACTGGCTATAGTTGTAATAGAATAAGTATCAAACCTAACCTAAAAAAATCGATTGATTAAAATGGCTGAAATATATTATAATGAAGGTGTTGTCACGTTAATCATATGGTGCACAAATTTTTGTTTTCGACGCGTAGAATCTTGTTAATTTGGGAAGCTTTTAAGATCAAATTCAAAATGGCGGATATGTTTCCTAGAAATTAACTGCCTTTAACGCCTTTAAAATTGAATACTAAGCTTCCATAAGAAGCATTTAGAGTTTATAAAAAGAAATTAACCCATAAAATAAGTACCCAACAGTTTTAAAAATCGAAACTGACATAATTAGCAATTAATTAGTAATTGAAATTGAAGAAATATCAAAGCTAACCTAAAAAAAGAAAATTAACGATTAAAATGGCTGAAAAATACTACGAAAATTTTTATTTTCAACGCGTAGAATCCTATTACTCGAAGGCTTCCAATACAAAATTCAAAATGGCGGATATATAACTCCACCTCACGCCTAAATATTAATACCAAGCTTCCAAAATAAGCATTCAAAAAATTAAAAAAAGGGAAAATCAACCCAGAAAATTTGCTTCCAACAATTTTAAAAATCGAAACTAATATTATAACTAGCTATAATTAAAATTGAAGCAATATCAAAGCTAACCTAAAAAATAAAACGAACGATTCAAATGACTGGAAAATATTACTAAAATTTTCATTTTCAACTCGTAGAATACTGTCAATCGAAGGCTTCCAATACAAAATTCAAAATGGCGGATACGTAACTCCCTACCACGCCTAAAAATAAATACCAAGCTTCCAAAATAAGCATCCAAAAAACCAAAAAAAGGGAAAATCAACCCAAAAAATGTGTCAACAATCCCAAAAATCAAACAATCAACACTATAATTACCCACAATTCCACAATTACCCACAATTACCCAAAAATTCCAACACATTCCCCAAGAGCAGACCAATTTTCAAAAATCTCGAACTATACGCGAAACTTTTAGTCTTCAGTGTACTTTTATCGAGTAATTCGATCCCGCGAGGTGTCTCTTGTCGATGCATCGCGAATTTTGACGCGTTTCACGGTCTACTTTTGCCCCGGCGTCCGTGCAACGCGTGTTCGCCACAAGCACGCATCGGTGAAGATTAAAAGAAATCGCCGGAGTTCCCCGAACTGGACGCACAGCGGTGTTATAAATCTCGAAATTTAAATCCAATTTAACGCCGTCCTCACGAGGGGGACGAGGGTGTTGGTAACAAGGCACAACGAGTGTCCACCGGTTGTTCTTCCCCCCTTGGGTGGATCCTTACCAGCTAGACGGATCTCTCGTACGGTTAATGCACCCTCGTGGAAGGACCTCGTCCTTTTAACTCGTTCGCCAGTCCCCGCGATTCCATCGTTCCTCCGTACGTCTTCGCGAGTCCTCGCGTTCCTCTTCGTGTACCTCGTGTGGTTCACCCGGGCGTCATCGATGCGGATAAGAGGATTTACTTGGCTCGAATGATCCACCAGCCGTGGTTCACGAGTAACCCATACCCACGTTACGCCGCTAATGCGTTAACGCGATAATCACGATACCCAAACTGACGAATTTTCGCGTCGAACGTGTCCTTCGAGACGCGATTTTTACGACACCACGGTTAATCCTTTTTGGGGGGAGTATAATCGATCGCACAAGTATTTTATAAGTTCGAGGTGTTTGAATGATAGTGAATTATTGGTTTTTTTGGGGGAGGGGAAATTAAGGTTTTCAAATTGGGAATTTTTGGGATACTTAAATGATACTAAATGGTATTTAAATGTTACTAAATTATTGGTTTTTTTATTGGGAAATTAAGGTTGTCAAATTGGGAATTTTGGGGTAGTTAAATGAGAGTGAATTATTGGTTTTTTTGGGGGGAAATTAAATTTTTCAATTTTGAATTTTTGGGGTATTTAAATGATACTGGATTATTGGTTTTTTAATTGGGGAAATTGCATTTTTTAAACTTGGAATTTTGGGATACTCAATCGATACTAAATTGTTAGTTTTTTTATTGGGAAATTAGATTTTTCAAACTTGTAATTTTGGAATACTTAAATGATACTAAATTATTAGTTTTTTGAATTGGGAAATTAAATTTTTGAAACTTGGAATTTTGGGATACTTGAATTTTACTAAATTATTAGTTTTTTTTAATGGGAAATTAAATTTTTCAAACTTGGAATTTTGGGGTATTTATTGTTCACCTCTCTGGGTATAATTAATCACATAAGTATTATTTTCTAAGTCAAAGGTATTTAAATGATACTAAATTATTAATTTTTTTTATTTGGAAATTAAATTTTGCAAACTTGGAATTTTGGTAAATTTTAACTTTATATTAGCTTTCAATTCAACAGGTATCAGATTCTATATTAAAAATTAAAAAAACACATAAATATTATTTCCTAACAATGATTATTAAATTCATAAAACATATATTTTAATTAAAAAAAAAATCGTATTCCAAGATAATCGACAACATGAAATTTTGATTCTATACCATTGCAAACTACACAATATAAAATTTGTTTAAATATTTTCAACTCCATAAGTCAAATTAAATAATTCCATACACAAAAATAAAAGGAATACAAAAAAAGAAAAATTCTAAATGAAAAGCATATTAAAAAGATCGCCATTGATACATATAAAATAATAATAAAAAAAAAGGAACAAGAACGATCCTCCAAAGTGGATAAATTACAAGGATTAATAAACGCATGAAATTTGGGGGGGGAAAAATTTATTTTCGCGACATCTGGCGCACGCTTCGTCGACCACTATTTATACACGTTGGCGTATTAAACGATATTCTTTAAAACGCAGCCGACTGTGCGATCAATCGCGATCAATGGTACAACTTTCCAAATTAATGTTCGCATTAATTTCATTTAAAACTGGCTTCCTTGTAGAAAGTTCCGTAATAAAGGTGAAAACATCTCAAGTTCGCGCGAGTGACAGATTTTTCTGTTACGATCATTCATTTCTGCACTTTCGGAACACTCGATGTCGATTAAACGTTCGCTGGAACACGGTCCTTCGTATTTTTTAGTCGAAAATCATTCGAAAACAAATTATTTTTTCTTGTTTTATTCAAAGACAAAGGTTACTTGCAATTGATACTTAAAATTTTTTAATTCTTTAACAAATTTCACAAGTAACCTTTGTCGTTGAATGAAACAATAAAAAATAATAATAATAATAATTGCAAAGGACTATGAGTTTCACAGAGTTTTTAATTTTGATTTGATATCGTTTAAATAGTCAATTCTTCGATTCAAAAATTGCATAAAAATATGAAGTAAGTTGAGCTAACAAGGTTCCAATTTTTTTATAAAATATATTTCCCCAAAAATCAGTGATTTATTTAATTCAGAATTAGTTTCTTTAATCTACTAATAATTTCATGGAGTATAATGATCGAGTTCAAGGAACAAATTGCATTTTTTTGTTAATAATAGTATATGTAATAATATAATAATAGTCTACTGGGACCATTTTTCGAAAAATTGGAAACTTCTGGTAGGACAATTTACCAAAACGTTAGAAATGACGATAAACAAAAGATGATATGATGTTGGAGGATAAATTCTTGCTTTGAAAGCGAGCGCAGGAGGGCGGAGTCCTTCCCCATTATCCCTGTCAATGTCCTTGTGGTTTTTGAGTAAATAGCCTGCTCCGGAATTACAGTAATTTTTATGTCGAAAGTCTTCCTCGATTTTCGGAACCGCAAAACACGTAAATCAGAATCGGTGGACGCGAATGCACTGTAATCAGAGGCTAAACGCAGAGTGTTAATAAGCATAACATACTACCAACTATACTTTGTCACTATGACGATCCCTTAAGTCATCAATAAGTAGAATTGACTCGTTTATAAATTATTAGCAATTTTAACTCGAGTTTCTCAGAAAATTTTGGTTAAAATTCTTTATTCTTACGAATTTTAAGTTTTTATAAAAATACTATTAACTATACTTCGTTGCTTCGATGGTCCCCTAAGTCACCAATAAATAGAATCGAGTCGTTTATAAATCATTAATAATTTTAATTCGAATTTTGTTGTCAGAAAATTTTGGTAAAAATTCTTTTTTAAAAAACACGAATTTAAATTTTGTATAAAATACTACCAACTATATTTTGTCACTTTAATGCTCCCCTATCGACTGACCAATAAATATAATCGATATCTGCTTATTCATTATTAGTAATTTTAATTCGAATTTCGATTGTCAGAAAAATTTTGATAAAAATTCCTTTTCCTTAAATGTTAACTTTTTTTCCATAAATCTATGGTCAAGAAATTTTCCCCAAATATTAAATATCTTGAACCATATTTTCCTGAAATATTCAGGCAATGTTACGAATATTTTCGGGGCAGTAGAGACGAAATTATATATCGAGACAGTTGAGACACACACTTAGTTTTTACTCGGTGTTTAAATTTTACGATTGTAGGTTAATGGTTTCCGTGAGTATGAACATCAATGTGCAAGATTGACCCACTTTGTACGAAATACATCTGCAATATCGCGTCCGTGGTCCAAGTAGTCTGTCATTAGGCGTGTTCCTTAGCTATATTTTTCGTACACATAACTAATTTCTCCGTTGACTAATTATTATTTGCAAAAATTCATCAAAATATATTCAAATAAATATATAATAATTTTTGTTAGTATCAATATTTAAAATAGATGGAAATTTGCTGTGATAATTCAAATGTAATATTGATATTATATTGATACTGTTTGTTTATAATTTCGAACTAAAATTTAAATTCACTCTGTATATTTAATTTATAATATGCATATGTGGATCTGATTGTTATTAAATTCTCTCGAATATTATGCAACGCAATATTATTTGCATTTTCATTTTCATTTTCAATATTCATTTTCGATGTGAAAATTAAAAAAATTAATTTTGGATGCCAAAATTACGGGACAAAATTGATAAATTAAATTTGTTCATCCCCCATGTTTATTTCTTTTATTGTTTAAAATCTCTTCTTTCGAAAACAGAGTTTGTTTATAATAAAGTAGAGAATTCTTCGTTTATGGATCAATAAAACGATATAAATAAAGCTTCCCTATATATCGAATAACAATGCTCGAGTTGTATTTAGAATTTACTCTTCTTAACAAAGTATGGAGACAGATAGTCTGATAAAAATACGAAAAAGACACAATGGTATCATTTTTCACACAGTCGAGAGAGCTTCGAATGATTTATCAGTTATGTGTGCTCGTATTTATCTCGAATTATCTCAATTTTCTTGCATTCAATTTTTATCGACGTACCTTTATTATTTAAACCATTTTTCAATTCTTTAATCAATGTAAAGGGTAATAATTTGGATAAAGTTAGACATTTTAAAAATGAAAATATTGAATACCATCTTCATAATGGCAATTAAAATAATTTATATTCAACTTGTCATTTGGTATACCTTGATTTTATTATTTAAAAAATTCTTCAATTATTTAACCACTGTAAATGGTAATTAAAATAATTTATATCGAACTTGTCATTCAGTATACGTTGATTTTATTATTTAAAAAATTCTTGAATTTTCTAATCACTGCAAAAGGTAATTAAAATAATTCATATTGAATTTGTCATCCATTGCACCTTCATTTTATTATTTAAAGAATTCTTGAATATTTTAATCACTGCAAAAGGCAATAATATAGATAAAATTTGACATTCTAAAATAAAAATATTGAATACCATCTTGACAGTGGCAATTGAAATAATTCATATTAAATTTCTCATTCAGTGCACTTTTATTTTATTATTTAAAAAATTCTTCAATTCTTTAATCACTGCAAAAGGTAATAATTTGGATGAAATTTGATATTTTAAAATAAAAATATTGAATACCATCTTCACATTGGCAATTAAAATAATTTATATTCAACTTGTCATTTGGTATACCTTGATTTTATTATTTAAAAAATTCTTCAATTATTTAATCACTGTAAATGGTAATTAAAATAATTTATATCGAACTTGTCATTCAGTATACGTTGATTTTATTATTTAAAAAATTCTTGAATTTTCTAATCACTGCAAAAGGTAATTAAAATAATTCATATTGAATTTGTCATCCATTGCACCTTCATTTTATTATTTAAAGAATTCTTGAATATTTTAATCACTGCAAACGGCAATAATATAGATAAAATTTGACATTCTAAAATAAAAATATGGAATACCATCTTGACAGTGGCAATTGAAATAATTCATATTAAATTTCTCATTCAGTGCACTTTTATTTTATTATTTAAAAAATTCTTCAATTCTTTAATCACTGCAAAGGGTAATAATTTGGATAAAGTTTGATATTTTAAAATAAAAATATTGAATACCATCTTCACATTGGCAATTAAAATAATTTATATTCAACTTGTCATTTGGTATACCTTGATTTTATTATTTAAAAAATTCTTCAATTATTTAACCACTGTAAATGGTAATTAAAATAATTTATATCGAACTTGTCATTCAGTATACCTTGATTTTATTATTTAAAAAATTCTTGAATTTTCTAATCACTGAAAAAGGTAATTAAAATAATTCATATTGAATTTGTCATCCATTGCACCTTCATTTTATTATTTAAAGAATTCTTGAATATTTTAATCACTGCAAAAGGCAATAATATAGATAAAATTTGACATTCTAAAATAAAAATATTGAATACCATCTTGACAGTGGCAATTGAAATAATTCATATTAAATTTCTCATTCAGTGCACTTTTATTTTATTATTTAAAAAATTCTTCAATCCTTTAATCACTGCAAAAGGTAATAATTTGGATAAAGTTTGATATTTTAAAATAAAAATATTGAATACCATCTTCACATTGGCAATTAAAATAATTTATATTCAACTTGTCATTTGGTATAACTTGATTTTATTATTTAAAAAATTCTTCAATTATTTAACCACTGTAAATGGTAATTAAAATAATTTATATCGAACTTGTCATTCAGTATACCTTGATTTTATTATTTAAAAAATTCTTGAATTTTCTAATCACTGAAAAAGGTAATTAAAATAATTCATATTGAATTTGTCATCCATTGCACCTTCATTTTATTATTTAAAGAATTCTTGAATATTTTAATCACTGCAAACGGCAATAATATAGATAAAATTTGACATTCTAAAATAAAAATATTGAATACCATCTTGACAGTGGCAATTGAAATAATTCATATTAAATTTCTCATTCAGTGCACTTTTATTTTATTATTTAAAAAATTCTTCAATCCTTTAATCACTGCAAAAGGTAATAATTTGGATAAAGTTTGATATTTTAAAATAAAAATATTGAATACCATCTTCACATTGGCAATTAAAATAATTTATATTCAACTTGTCATTTGGTATACCTTGATTTTATTATTTAAAAAATTCTTCAATTATTTAATCACTGTAAATGGTAATTAAAATAATTTATATCGAACTTGTCATTCAGTATACCTTGATTTTATTATTTAAAAAATTCTTGAATTTTCTAATCACTGAAAAAGGTAATTAAAATAATTCATATTGAATTTGTCATCCATTGCACCTTCATTTTATTATTTAAAGAATTCTTGAATATTTTAATCACTGCAAACGGCAATAATATAGATAAAATTTGACATTCTAAAATAAAAATATTGAATACCATCTTGACAGTGGCAATTGAAATAATTCATATTAAATTTCTCATTCAGTGCACTTTTATTTTATTATTTAAAAAATTCTTCAATCCTTTAATCACTGCAAAAGGTAATAATTTGGATAAAGTTTGATATTTTAAAATAAAAATATTGAATACCATCTTCACATTGGCAATTAAAATAATTTATATTCAACTTGTCATTTGGTATACCTTGATTTTATTATTTAAAAAATTCTTCAATTATTTAATCACTGTAAATGGTAATTAAAATAATTTATATCGAACTTGTCATTCGGTATACGTTGATTTTATTATTTAAAAAATTCTTGAATTTTCTAATCACTGAAAAAGGTAATTAAAATAATTCATATTGAATTTGTCATCCATTGCACCTTCATTTTATTATTTAAAGAATTCTTGAATATTTTAATCACTGCAAACGGCAATAATATAGATAAAATTTGACATTCTAAAATAAAAATATGGAATACCATCTTGACAGTGGCAATTGAAATAATTCATATTAAATTTCTCATTCAGTGCACTTTTATTTTATTATTTAAAAAATTCTTCAATTCTTTAATCACTGCAAAAGGTAATAATTTGGATAAAGTTTGATATTTTAAAATAAAAATATTGAATACCATCTTCACATTGGCAATTAAAATAATTTATATTCAACTTGTCATTTGGTATACCTTGATTTTATTATTTAAAAAATTCTTCAATTATTTAACCACTGTAAATGGTAATTAAAATAATTTATATCGAACTTGTCATTCAGTATACGTTGATTTTATTATTTAAAAAATTCTTGAATTTTCTAATCACTGCAAAAGGTAATTAAAATAATTCATATTGAATTTGTCATCCATTGCACCTTCATTTTATTATTTAAAGAATTCTTGAATATTTTAATCACTGCAAAAGGCAATAATATAGATAAAATTTGACATTCTAAAATAAAAATATGGAATACCATCTTGACAGTGGCAATTGAAATAATTCATATTAAATTTCTCATTCAGTGCACTTTTATTTTATTATTTAAAAAATTCTTCAATTCTTTAATCACTGCAAAGGGTAATAATTTGGATAAAGTTTGATATTTTAAAATAAAAATATTGAATACCATCTTCACATTGGCAATTAAAATAATTTATATTCAACTTGTCATTTGGTATACCTTGATTTTATTATTTAAAAAATTCTTCAATTATTTAACCACTGTAAATGGTAATTAAAATAATTTATATCGAACTTGTCATTCAGTATACCTTGATTTTATTATTTAAAAAATTCTTGAATTTTCTAATCACTGCAAAAGGTAATTAAAATAATTCATATTGAATTTGTCATCCATTGCACCTTCATTTTATTATTTAAAGAATTCTTGAATATTTTAATCACTGCAAACGGCAATAATATAGATAAAATTTGACATTCTAAAATAAAAATATTGAATACCATCTTGACAGTGGCAATTGAAATAATTCATATTAAATTTCTCATTCAGTGCACTTTTATTTTATTATTTAAAAAATTCTTCAATCCTTTAATCACTGCAAAAGGTAATAATTTGGATAAAGTTTGATATTTTAAAATAAAAATATTGAATACCATCTTCACATTGGCAATTAAAATAATTTATATTCAACTTGTCATTTGGTATACCTTGATTTTATTATTTAAAAAATTCTTCAATTATTTAATCACTGTAAATGGTAATTAAAATAATTTATATCGAACTTGTCATTCAGTATACGTTGATTTTATTATTTAAAAAATTCTTGAATTTTCTAATCACTGCAAAAGGTAATTAAAATAATTCATATTGAATTTGTCATCCATTGCACCTTCATTTTATTATTTAAAGAATTCTTGAATATTTTAATCACTGCAAAAGGCAATAATATAGATAAAATTTGACATTCTAAAATAAAAATATTGAATACCATCTTGACAGTGGCAATTGAAATAATTCATATTAAATTTCTCATTCAGTGCACTTTTATTTTATTATTTAAAAAATTCTTCAATTCTTTAATCACTGCAAAAGGTAATAATTTGGATGAAATTTGATATTTTAAAATAAAAATATTGAATACCATCTTCACATTGGCAATTAAAATAATTTATATTCAACTTGTCATTTGGTATACCTTGATTTTATTATTTAAAAAATTCTTCAATTATTTAATCACTGTAAATGGTAATTAAAATAATTTATATCGAACTTGTCATTCGGTATACCTTGATTTTATTATTTAAAAAATTCCTCAATTCTTCAATCACTATAAAAGAATACTAATATCAATAAAATTTGACATCCTACATAATTTAAAATACAAACATTGACTACCATCTTGACACAAACAATTAAAATAATTCCCATTAAATTTCTAATCCAGTACACCTTCATTTAATAATTAAAAAAATTCCTCAATTCTATAATCACACCAAAAACCTAACAATATCACTAAAATTCAACATCCTACCCCATTTAAAATAAAAATATTAAATACTACCATGGACACCAGCAACGAAAATAATTCATAAATCAGTTTCGTAAATGTTTAGTTTCCTCCATTGTCCGCGATATCGGTTCCTCTTCGTAAAATCGAACAAACGATCGAACGATACCTGGTCCAAGGGACTTATACCTAAGACTATATCGGGGGCCCCGTTAGGCTACGCGAGTAACCCGAATCTACCTGAAACCGAAATGACACTAGTTGCAGCTCGTTTATTGAAGACGAGGATCGATTCCACAATCGAAACGCCATTGCCCAGCTATGGGTACCGTTACTATTCAACAATGATACAGTCCTGGAGGACTCTGCCTCGGTTTTTCGAGTAATCGCGGTTTGTACCTGACTACTACGAAGTCAGGTGTAACGTAAATTTCGTTGAATCTTGGCTTGGAATAAATCTTGGGTCAGTTTAACGCCTCTTCGTTCCATTTGGCTCGTATTTCATCCCTCTACCAACTCTCAATAAAAAATTTAAGGGTAGAATGTTATTGAAGACACCAATTTAATGGAAAATATGAAAATATGCAGACTTGACACTACATACATATATAGTGTTTAGATACTCTAAGATAATTATCGATGCTAGAACTACCGAAATAATCAAAATTATTCTCAATTTTTAGTAGAAATAGTAAAAAATTGACTCGACTGGAATTTTACAAATTTATAAATTTACTGTTCGTTTTCTCCTCTACCAACTCTCAATAACTCTCATCTGCTATGCAATTATCCTAAAAATGACACAAGTCGAAAACAAAAAATTTTAAATATTCATTTTATAATAGAGAAATTTTTCAAAATTGTTAGTTTGGGAAAATGAAACACTTTATCAATGCAATTTATCCTAAAAATGACCCAAGTCGAAAACAAAAAATTTTAAATATTCATTTTATAATAGAGAAATTTTTCAAAAATTGTGATTTTGGGAAAATGAAACACTTTCGATTATTCATAACGTTGTCCAATATATTTAACGAATTAATTTTCAATATATATGTACAAAAAACATTCATTTTATTCCACCTCGAATGAATGCAATTTATCCCAAAAATGACGCAAATCAAAAACAAAAAATTTTAAATATTCATTTTATAATATAGAAATTTTTCAAAAATTGTGATTTTGGGAAAATGAAACACTTTCGATTATTCATAACGTTGTCCAATATATTTAACGAATTAATTTTCAATATATATGTACAAAAAACATTCATTTTATTCCACCTCGAATGAATGCAATTTATCCCAAAAATGACGCAAATCAAAAACAAAAAATTTTAAATATTCATTTTATAATATAGAAATTTTTCGAAATTGCGATTTTGGGAAAATGAAACACTTTCGATTATTCATAACGTTGTCCAATATATTTAACGAATTAATTTTCAATATATATGTACAAAAAACATTCATTTTATTCCACCTCGAATGAATGCAATTTATCCGTTTTAATTTCCATTCGAATACAAATCGTTTACAAGTCGTTACAATCCACGTTGTGGTTAAATAATCGTCGAAAATTTATAAATACCCGAATCGTTGATAACGTTCGTAAAATTTACAATCAGTTCTTCCAGCGTCGCGAGACTTTACGAAAAAAAAAATGAAATATTGTAAATTTTCGTTCGATACGGTTAAAAATGGGAAGAAAATCGTGGTATCGAACGTTTGAAGATCGTTTTGCAAAAAGGCACTCTGGAATGCTGCGCCCTTCTAGGGCGCGATTTAATGTCGATACGACATTCTTGGGTTCTCTTATTTACAGCAATCGTCGTAGGGAAAGGTTGCTTAAGTGTTTAGGTGTGTCGAGAAACAAAGGGCTAATCTACAGACAAAAACGACGCGCTTTTAAACAAAATTACATCTGTACACTATTATTGATATGACTAGATCACAGTTAGTGGAAACAGCCGCTGTTTGTCCTCTCCTTGGTCCTTTCTTTCGCCCACTGACTTCTGAAACAGGAGAAAAATAGTTGAAAGAACAGTTCAAATTGTTTTTTATTTATTTTTTTTAGTTATCGAGTGATTTCAACGATCGCCAACGATTTCAGCCATTTGTACGTGCGTGGATACCAGTTTATAAATTTATTCCCGTACGAAATCGGGAGTGGAGGTCGGGTAGGAGACGGTACAGGTATACAGGGGATGATTTCAGGTAAGGGCGGTTTTACTGGAAGGGACTTTCTGCCGGGACAAAACGAAAAAGAAGAAATCGAAGGAGCGGAGCACCGACAGAGACGAAAGAATGGCGTAGTACCGGTTGAAAAACCCACAAAAGGGAGACTGAAATATCCTGAAAGATGCATTCAGGTTAAACGCAGCAGGGGAAATCGTCTCTCGCCCGAGGGAGAGGAGTAACGAACCGAGAAATGAAATGTTCACGGGAACGTTACGAATTTACGTAAATCAAAATTATCGAGCAATCTGAGAACCACTGACAGTCGTCATAATCGAGCAAGAGTTCTTCTTTGTTAAGAAAAAATATTGTCATTTGAGAGAGGTGATAAGGGAGGAATTTCTGAAAATCAAAATTATTAGGTAATCTGAGAACCACTGACAGTCATCATAATCAAGCAAAAATCCATCACATTAAACAAAAAATTGCAATTCAAGATAGGTGAAAAGTTACGAATTTTGGGAATCAAAAGTATCAAGCAATTTGAGAATCACTGGCAGTCATCCTAATCAAGCAAAAATCCATCACATTAAACAAAAAATTGCAATTCAAGATAGGTGAAAAGTTACGAATTTTGGAAATCAAAAGTATCAAGCAATTTGAGAACCACTGGCAGTCATCATATCATAATCAAACAAGAATCCTTCTTTGTTAAGAAAAAAAATTGTAATTTGAGATAGGTGAAAAGTTACGAATTTTGGAAATCAAAAGTATCAAGCAATTTGAGAACCACTGACAGTCATCATAATCGAGCAAGAATCCTTCTTCGTTAGAAATAAAAAAATTGTAATTCAAAAGAGGTGAAAAATTAGGAATATCGAACGTGAAAATTATCGATAAATTTGAGAACCACTGACAGAGTCACATATAATCAAACAAATGCATCACAGTTTTCCAAAAAAAAAAGAAGAATTCTACTCCAAGAGAAGTGAAAAGTTACGAGTTTCGAAAGTTAAAATCATCGACCAATTTGAGAACCCCTGACAGAGTCACTATAATCAAACAAATGCATCACAGTTTTCCAAAAAAAAAAAAGAATTCTACTCCAAGAAAAGTGAAAAGTTATGAATTTCGAAAGTTAAAATTATCAATCAATTTGAGAACCACTGACAGAGTCACTATAATCAAACAAATGCATCACGTTTCCAAAAAAAAAAAAGAATTGTATTCCTAGAAAAGTGAAAAATTACGTGTTTCTAAAGGCAAAATTATCAATCAATTTGAGAACCACTGACAGAGTCACTATCAAACAAATCAAACAAATGCATCACTGTTTTCCAAAAAAAAAAAATTCTACTCCAAGAGAGGTGAAAAGTTACAAATTTCTAAAGTAAAAATCATCGACCAATTTGAGAACCACTGACAGAGTCACTATAATCAAACGAATGCATCACAATTTTCAAAAAACAAAGAATTCTACTCCAAGAGAGATGAAAACTTACAAATTTCTAAAGTAAAAATCATCGACCAGTTAGAGAACCCCTGACAACGATTATAATCGAACTATATCGAACGATCGTTCGATTATAATCGAGTGCATAAAATTAAAAAAAAAAAGACTTGTATTCCTAGAAAAGTGAGCAGAATTTTTCGAGACAGTTTCTGTCGAGGTGGTAAAAATTGAAGAGAAGCGAAGATCGAAGGAAAGTTCGAGGGGTGTTGGAGGGATGATAAAACGGTAGAAGAACGCACAGACGTAGAGGGGACGCGTGTTGGTGCAGAGTGAAAGAAATCGCGCACAAAAGCGTCGCTTCTCGAATGTATACTCGGTGCCCCTTTGAATGGAGTCTGCGATTTGAATGGCTGGAGTTTCAGCGAGGGGTCGCGCGCGCCATTGTGATGGGGCAAGGTCACAAATCTGGTCGGGGAAACTTCTTTGAACTTCCTCGGTAACGCGGATGTTACCTCACGGGGACAGAATTTACGGTCGACGAGCGAGGGAGGTGAGAAACATTTAAAAAAAAAAAAAAAAAACCAGTCTCGACGTTAAACAACCGAAAAACCATACGAAAATTAATTTTTCAAACTTAAAACACTGGAAAACCTCAATTTTCGAAAACTCGAACAGTGGAAAATTATTTACAATTTTTTATATATAAATTGTAAAAAATTTACTGGAGTGAGATTTTTACAAAAAATTTTCTTCTATATATATGCAAAAATTAAGAAAAAAATATTAGAAATTGAAGACACTAATTTAATGGAAAATATGAAAATATACAGACTTGACACTATATAGTGTTTAGATAATGAAATAATCCTATCTAAATTCTCAAATAATTTATTAATGCTAGAACTACCGAAATAATCAAAATTATTCTCAATTTCTAATAAAAATTGTAAAAAATTGCCTAGACTGGAATTTTACAAATTTACTGTTCGTTCTCTTATAAAAAAATTCTAATTCAAAATTTCTAATAAAAATAAACACAAATGCTCAATGGACCAGCCACTAAAACACACTAAAGACACCAAAACGACCAAAAGTGGTAAAAACTACTAAAAACATACCACAATGTACTAAACCAAATCTTGAAAAAAGGTCAAAATCAAAATTTCTGAAATAGTACAGTTCCTCCTAACAAAACGAACAACCTAACATTCTCCGATTTTAAATACACCATAATCGAGCAGTTCAACCATAAATAATACCGTGAATCACCAGTGACACTAACCTTGGTTGAAAATCAGGGATGAAAAGGCGTAGGCCTTCACGGGCTCATTGACTCTGTTGCCACCAGGAGATAACGTCCAACAGTTCCTCGTCTTCCGGGCTCATGGGCTCGTAATTATCGTAACCGTCTGAGTGTGTCGCGTAGAGGGTGCCCGATGTGCCCCCGTAGCCCTGGCTGCCTGCTGAGGATCCCTCCGAGACGAAGCTGGGCGTCGGTGAGCTGGACGCCTCCGAGCAGGGTGCAGGGACGAACGTGGGGCTGGGATTCTGTCTGAGATGACTGTGATGTCTGATCTCGTTGTTGACGTTCCCACGGAGTCTCAGTTCCGGGGAATGATGGCTGGACTCGACTCCCAAACCGTTCCCGGAGCCACACGTGGACGAGGACGAGGAGGAGGTGGACGAGGGCGGCGAGGAGGTCGGCGAGGACACACTGGCGATGTCCGAACCACTGTCGTGCTCCTCCAGGAGACGCTGTAGACTCCTGATGTACTCCACGGCCATCCTGAGGGTCTCCACCTTGGACAGCTTCTTGCTCCCAGCCCTGGACCCGCCGTGAGTCCCAGCAGTGCTCCCCCCGAGTGCCTGCGCCACGCTTTGGGGTATGTGTTGCCTCAGAGTCGCGAATCCATTGTTCACCTGCTTGACACGATTACGTTCACGCGCGTTTCTTCTAGCCACGGAGGCTGGCTGATGGGGGACCGTGCCGTAGGGCCCCGTCGGCTGCCCGTAGATCTTTGAACGTTTGCAACCGTGTTGCTGCATCGTCTTGATGTCGTTGGCCGACATGCTGCTGGTGGAGACGATCACGTTCCCCCGGTGAGTTTGAGCACTGGTCGTCGATGAACCATGGAGATTATGGTGATGATGCTGTTGCTGTACGCTCAACATGATGGGCAATACGTTCCCCTCCTTGGATCCCACTAAGGTCATATCACTGATCCGATTCCCCCACCCCCACCCCCCCACTACGAGAGAAGGAGTGCACGGCAGCGCGTGCCAGGTGACCTTCGAGAATAGAGTCCTCCGTGTATCCGACTACGGGCTACCGGTCGCCGTGGCAGCTTGACCCTCTTTTGCAAAGCGTATACGCGACGAACGCGAGGAAACGATATACCGGCGGTTAGGTTAAACGTGGAGAAACTGAACTCCGCGCCCTAACGATGCAGATGGTACGGACCTGGCTCCCGAAATGCCTTGCAAAGAAGGGTTCGAGGCCTTATATAGCCAGGGCGGGCACGCGCCTATCCCCTCCATGGGGCCCCATACTCGATCTCCGGGGCCCTAAACCCCCATCGTCTCCCCCTCCCTCCCACCCTGCCGGCTTGCAGCGCCTCATACCCTTGCGACTCCCCACCAACGACCGTCCCGGAGGCCCTACGACGCCCGAGATTCTCATCTTCGCTCGGTCGCCCTCTATTTGCTGATCTCCCCTTATCGAAACGATAACTTTCACGATTCTCAAGCATTCTCAAGGAATAAATTTGGAAAAATTCGTTTCGTCGTGCTGGGGATAGCTTGGGACTGGGGCCCATTTTGTTAGAAAAATTTAAATAATCACAGGGTAATATATTTTAACTGTTTAGTTCGTCGTCCAAGTGAATTCATAAAACGATCACAAATTGGGGTTGTTAAATGGGCATTAGAAGTTGGGCATTACAATAGAGAAGTATATTCAGGATTAAATGTACGCTTGGTAAAAATGGAAACAAACACAAGTGCCCTTCGTGGCCACCTGTATGGAAACATCACCCTAAAAATTGGTGCCCGCGTGAGAGACACTGGGACGCATGTGAGAAGGGTCCACATCCCCACCGAGCGTGTCTCGGGGATCGAAATTTGAACAGTTACCGGGAGAAAGAAAAGCTGGTCCATCGAGCGAGCCCGGTCCGAGAGAGACCCAGGCTCGAAGAAGAAGAAGAAGTAAGAAGTAAGAAGCTGGTGGAGGGTGGAGGAGGCGAAGAGAAGAGAAGCTACGCAGCGAGGATGGCTGTGACCGCGGGGTAGGGGGGCATACGTGGGCCCAAGTGGTAGGGAAGTTGGGGGCAGCGCATCAGTGGCGCGGAAGAGGGCAGGGGGTGTAAGACGTGAGCCGTTCTCCCCACCAGCGTTCCGTGGCGCGCGCCGATCCCCATCCGTCGACTCTATCCCCACCACTGTGGCTCCGTCCGTAGGAAGCGTGCGCGTGCGTGCGTGTACTGGGGCGCACGCGTGCTCGCCAGGCCGCGTGCTTGAGGGGACCGTGGACGGGGGGGAGTATGTGCGCGCGCAGGGACGCGCGTGGACCCGGCTCCGTGCGCGCTCACGCGTGGAACAGGTATATGCCCTGTTCTTT
Source organism: Colletes gigas (assembly GCF_013123115.1). Classification (NCBI taxonomy): domain Eukaryota; kingdom Metazoa; phylum Arthropoda; class Insecta; order Hymenoptera; family Colletidae; genus Colletes; species Colletes gigas. The sequence continues at coordinate 1,977,936 of NW_025106663.1, forward strand.
TCTCCCTTTCTTTTTCTTTTTTTTATCTTTTACCGGCGCTCTCCTCCCTCCTTTCTTCTTTTTTCCGCCGTCTCTTTCCCCTTTATCTTTCTCGGTCTCTTTCCGTCCGTGCCGCGCTATCTTTTTCTGGATTGAAAAACCGCCGCGCGAAGGGGCACCTCGAGGGCCACTGGACGTTATCCCTTTGCGCGTAGACTCTGTGATAAATATCCCGAGAGACCCGACATCCTACGACCTTACTACTCGACAGATAAAGAACGCTTTCACGCTCCACGCTAATTATTTGGTACGCTATAGAACACACCAGAGGGGAGGGGGGTGGACAGTTATCAAAATACAAATTTATTACTTTATATTACGAGTTTAAAAATGGTTTTTGGGTCGATAGGAGAATTTTGTAATTGAGATATAGCATTAATCTTAGTTACTTTAAATTGGAACATCTGGGGTCCTCACACAGGGGGGATGAAAAACACCCAAAATACAATTTTACTACTTTAATTTGCAATTAAAAAAATTCTTTTTTTGCTGGTTTTGGGCTCGTTTGGAGAATTCTATAATTGAGATATAGCATTAATAATATTATTTATTTCAAATTTAAATGTTCTATAAATGCTATACAGGGTGATTTGCTTTGCACTGAAAAGTCTTGCAGGGGTGTTTCACACACACGTACAAATTTACATTTTTATAAATAGAATTAACTAAATGAGAACTTCCTAGAGGGTTGTCAGTATAATTAACAATTTCAAATAATTTTTTCTTCCAAAAATCAAAGTACAATAAAATAAATTCCATTTATGGGAGTCACTGTTAAAATGGGTGCACGAAAAGTGGACCAGTGCCTCGTTTTAAAGCACAGTCCTCCTTCAAGGGGTCAATTACCCGCAGGTAGTTTACCCTGCGAGTCCTTCCTCCTCGGGATCGGCCGTTCGTTGCTCAAGGATCGTAGCTGCGAGACGTGGAAGCCCAAACGAAGATTTACGAGTCTGTCGGGGGGCATTCTTCGTACGAATTCTCGCTGCGCGACAAATTCCCGACCGCAGAGTCGCAGGTACCGCCATTATTATCGTTCGTAGAGCTTCTCTCGGTACGGTAACCTGTTTCGAGGAAGGTAACACCACCGGGGAGCATGATCCACTCGCGATCCCGTTACAGAAACTACTAATTTCAGCTGGTTGGGATGCACAATGATCAAAGGAACTCCAAAGCTCAGATTTCTAGCCCATCGAGGGCTTTAAACTACTTTTGTAACTAGAAATTCCCTAGATTCTGAGGATGACAGGCTCCATAAAAGTGGAAAATGAACATTTTGGAGGATACAGAGTATTCCAAGCCTCAGAACATGTCAAATCTACAAGTGGAAGTGTCCAACATTGTGAGATCCATCTCTATGATGATGCTTTCCCCATGGAAAGTGAAAAGTGAGATGAAAAAATTCCCCCAGAGCGCTGATAGTGCTCACATGGCCTTATTACCTTGAACCTTCAGATTTCTAGCCCACCGAGGGCTCTAAACTACTTTTGTAACTAGAAATTCCCTAGATTCTGTGGATGACAGGCTCCATAAAAGTGGAAAATGAACATTTTGGAGGATACAGAGTATTCCAAGCCTCAGGACATGTCAAATCTACAAGTGGAAGTGTCCAAGATTGTGAGATCCATCTCTATGATGATACTTCCCTCATGGAAAGTGAAAAGTGAGAGGAAAAAATTCCCTCAGAGCGCTGATAGTGCTCACATGGCCTTATCACCTTGAACCTTCAGATTTCTAGCCCATCGAGGGCTTTAAACTACTTTTGTAACTAGAAATTACCTAGATTCCGAGGATGACAGGCTCCATAAAAGTGGAAAATGAACATTTTGGAGGATACAGAGTATTCCAAGCCTCAGAACATGTCAAATCTACAAGTGGAAGTGTCCAAGATTGTGAGATCCATCTCTATGATGATACTTCCCTCATGGAAAGTGAAAAGTGAGAGGAAAAAATTCCCTCAGAGCGCTGATAGTGCTCACATGGCCTTATCACCTTGAACCTTCAGATTTCTAGCCCATCGAGGGCTCTAAACTACTTTTGTAACTAGAAATTACCTAGATTCCGAGGATGACAGGCTCCATAAAAGTGGAAAATGAACATTTTGGAGGATACAGAGTATTCCAAGCCTCAGAACATGTCAAATCTACAAGTGGAAGTGTCCAAGATTGTGAGATCCATCTCTATGATGATGCTTTCCCCATGGAAAGTGAAAAGTGAGAGGAAAAAATTCCCCCAGAGCGCTGATAGTGCTCACATGGCCTTATTACCTTGAACCTTCAGATTTCTAGCCCATCGAGGGCTTTAAACTACTTTTGTAACTAGAAATTACCTAGATTCCGAGGATGACAGGCTCCATAAAAGTGGAAAATGAACATTTTGGAGGATACAGAGTATTCCAAGCCTCAGAACATGTCAAATCTACAAGTGGAAGTGTCCAAGATTGTGAGATCCATCTCTATGATGATGCTTTCCCCATGGAAAGTGAAAAGTGAGAGGAAAAAATTCCCCCAGAGCGCTGATAGTGCTCACATGGCCTTATTACCTTGAACCTTCAGATTTCTAGCCCATCGAGGGCTTTAAACTACTTTTGTAACTAGAAATTACCTAGATTCCGAGGATGACAGGCTCCATAAAAGTGGAAAATGAACATTTTGGAGGATACAGAGTATTCCAAGCCTCAGAACATGTCAAATCTACAAGTGGAAGTGTCCAAGATTGTGAGATCCATCTCTATGATGATGCTTTCCCCATGGAAAGTGAAAAGTGAGAGGAAAAAATTCCCCCAGAGCGCTGATAGTGCTCACATGGCCTTATTACCTTGAACCTTCAGATTTCTAGCCCATCGAGTGCTTTAAACTACTTTTGTAACTAGAAATTCCCTAGATTCCGAGGATGACAGGCTCCATAAAAGTGGAAAATGAAAATTTTGAAGGAAACAGAGTATTCCAAGCCTCAGAACATGTCAAATCTACAAGTGGAAGTGTCCAAGATTGTGAGATCCATCTCTATGATGATGCTTTCCCCATGGAAAGTGAAAAGTGAGAGGAAAAAATTCCCCCAGAGCGCTGATAGTGCTCACATGGCCTTATTACCTTGAACCTTCAGATTTCTAGCCCATCGAGGGCTTTAAACTACTTTTGTAACTAGAAATTCCCTAGATTCCGAGGATGACAGGCTCCATAAAAGTGGAAAATGAACATTTTGGAGGATACAGAGTATTCCAAGCCTCAGAACATGTCAAATCTACAAGTGGAAGTGTCCAAGATTGTGAGATCCATCTCTATGATGATGCTTTCCCCATGGAAAGTGAAAAGTGAGAGGAAAAAATTCCCCCAGAGCGCTGATAGTGCTCACATGGCCTTATTACCTTGAACCTTCAGATTTCTAGCCCATCGAGTGCTTTAAACTACTTTTGTAACTAGAAATTACCTAGATTCCGAGGATGACAGGCTCCATAAAAGTGGAAAATGAACATTTTGGAGGATACAGAGTATTCCAAGCCTCAGAACATGTCAAATCTACAAGTGGAAGTGTCCAAGATTGTGAGATCCATCTCTATGATGATGCTTTCCCCATGGAAAGTGAAAAGTGAGAGGAAAAAATTCCCCCAGAGCGCTGATAGTGCTCACATGGCCTTATTACCTTGAACCTTCAGATTTCTAGCCCATCGAGGGCTTTAAACTACTTTTGTAACTAGAAATTACCTAGATTCCGAGGATGACAGGCTCCATAAAAGTGGAAAATGAACATTTTGGAGGATACAGAGTATTCCAAGCCTCAGAACATGTCAAATCTACAAGTGGAAGTGTCCAAGATTGTGAGATCCATCTCTATGATGATGCTTTCCTCGTGGAAAGTGAAAAGTGAGAGGAAAAAATTCCCCCAGAGCCCTGATAGTGCTCATATGGCCTTATTACCTTGAACCTTCGACCAAAGAATTTATTCCGTAATTATATTCTTGAGCCCCAGCGTCCAAGAGCTGTCCACCTCGCCGCTAATTATCGTGAAATTAATTACCACTCTTGAGTTGGAGGGCTGAGCGATGCCAAGGGCCAGAGACTCGAATTTCATGCTCTAACCTTCGAAACTTGGTACTCCACAATGTGTTAGACTCGATCACAGAGATTAGAACGTTTCTTTGCCTCCAAAACATTGCAGAATTTCATTTGCAGTGTCTCAAATCTAGGCACACTGATTGCAAAACACGTACAGAGCGAATAAAGACATTTCAGTTTCTTCAGTTCCAAGATTCCCGGGTCTGAAGGCTTTCGTTGGGCTTTTTTTTGGTCCTTTAATTAGTCGGCGTCGGTCTCATTAAGGGGGGACCCATAACAGCCGATTCTCATCGATCTCGAGCCTCGATCCTCCGTGAGAAAGTGCGGAGTCATAATAACGTCTCGGATAAAGAAGCTGGAATCGACCTTTCCTTGCACCAGACATGGCTGTATTTATTCTTGTTATTATCGAGGAAGAGTGGTGTTCAAAGGAAACCTTCAGTGTCCATCATTTCATCCCCAAATGGTAATAGACAAGCTTACAGTGGAGATTAATGCAGTGCAAAGGTCTATCTTTGGGGGTATCGTTCCTATTGACTTCATAAAATCAGTTAAAAACCTAACAGAGCATTGTTTTTTCATAACAAAATTTTGCTGGTATCTTTAACACAACCCCCGGAGGCAATACTGATGTCAAAAGGGGGTTAATAATTCAGTAGAAGATTGAAATGGCGGTTCAGAGGATCGCAATGCATAGGTCTTGGGGGTATCGTCATTATTGACTTCATAAAGTCAGTTAAAAACCTAACAGAGCATTGTTTTTTCATAACAAAATTTTGCTAGTATCTTTAACACAACCCCCAGAGGCAATATTGATGTCAAAAGGGGGTTAATAATTCAGTAGAAGATTGAAATGGTGGTTCAGAGGATCGCAATGCATAGGTCTTGGGGGTATCGTCCTTATTGACTTCATAAAATCAGTTAAAAACCTAACAGAGCATTGTTTTTTCGTAACAAAATTTTGCTAGTATCTTTAACACAACCCCCAGAGGCAATATTGATGTCAAAAGGGGGTTAATAATTCAGTAGAAGATTGAAATGGTGGTTCAGAGGGTCGCAATGCATAGGTCTTGGGGGTATCGTCATTATTGACTTCATAAAACCAGTTAAAAACCTAACAGAGCATTGTTTTTTCGTAACAAAATTTTGCTAGTATCTTTAACACAACCCCCAGAGGCAATATTGATGTCAAAAGGGGGTTAATAATTCAGTAGAAGATTGAAATGCTGGTTCAGAGGATCGCAATGCATAGGTCATGGGGGTATCGTCATTATTGACTTCATAAAATCAGTTTAAAACCTAACAGAGCATTGTTTTTCCATAACAAAATTTTGCTGGTATCTTTAACACAACCCCAATAAGCTATATTGATGTCAATAATTCGACACAGGATTAAAATGGCGGTTCAGAGGATCGCAACGCGTAGGTCCACCTTGGTAATATCGATTTCCACGTGTAGGCATTCCACTACCGGCTGACATATGTTGTACAATAATGCACAGGTACCTCTCCGGCCTAGTGGGGGTCGAGGGAGAGAATTTATGCGTGTATACACTCACGAAGGACCGTGTAGGGTTGCTACCCATAACCTAAACGGCGACGCATATGGCGCTCCGGTGAATGCGTCCTCAGAACGTTAACAGGTACAGATATCGGTAAAGCACCAACGTATACAGCATATGTCGTTGCAGGTTCACTGAATTCCTGTCACCACTTATTTTTTCCTTTTTTCGTCACGCTACACGCGCATGGGCGACTGATTTCTCTGAATTTATTCGATCTGTAGCGATAGCGAGGGAATTTACATGGGCAGATGGTGAATTAAAATTGACCAAACCGATCATTCGCGGTTATTAGAAGCTTAGAAAAATCTGGAGGAAAGGAAACTCTCATCAGTTTGATGGGGAATAGTGTTTTAAATGGACAAAGTTTCATGTTTAGATGTGGTCTTTTTTATTATTAACGATCTTTCCTTGAATTATCTTCACTTTTAATGCGCCAAACCGATCATTCGCGGTTACTAGAAGGCTAGAAAAATCTGAAAAAAGTACCTTTTCTCTTTGATAGAATAATATTTGCAAATGGACAAAGTTTCATCCACAGATATGGTCTTTTTTATTATTAACGATCTTTCCTTGAATTATCTCCACTTGTAATTAACCAAACCGATCATTCGCGGCTACTAGAAGGGTAGAAAAACCTTTTCACTTTGATAGAATAATGTTTTAAATGCACAAAGTTTCATCCTCAGATATGGTCTTTTTTATTATTAGCCATCTTTCTTGTCACCACTTTTAACTAACCAAACCGATCATTCGCGATTATTAGAAGGCTAGAAAAATCCGGAGGAAAGGAAACTCTCATCACTTTGATGGAATAATGTTTTAAATGGACAAAATTTCATCCTCAGATATGGTCTTTTTTATTATTAACGATCTTTCCTTGAATTATCTCCACTTTTAATGCACCAAACCGATCATTCGCGGTTACTAGAAGGCTAGAAAAATCTGAAAAAAGAACCTTTTCTCTTCGATAGAATAATATTTGCAAATGGACAAAGTTTCATCCACAGATATGGTCTTTTTTATTATTAACGATCTTTCCTTGAATTATCTCCACTTGTAATTAACCAAACCGATCATTCGCGGCTACTAGTAGGGTAGAAAAACCTTTTCACTTTGATAGAATAATGTTTTAAATGGACAAAGTTTCATCCTCAGATATGGTCTTTTTTATTATTAGCCATCTTTCTTGTCACCACTTTTAACTAACCAAACCGATCATTCGCGATTATTAGAAGGCTAGAAAAATCCGGAGGAAAGGAAACTCTCATCACTTTGATGGAATAATGTTTTAAATGGACAAAATTTCATCCTCAGATATGGTCTTTTTTATTATTGACGATCTTTCCTTGAATTATCTTCACTTTTAATGCGCCAAACCGATCATTCGCGGTTACTAGAAGGCTAGAAAAATCTGAAAAAAGTACCTTTTCTCTTTGATAGAATAATATTTGCAAATGGACAAAGTTTCATCCACAGATATGGTCTTTTTTATTATTAACGATCTTTCCTTGAATTATCTCCACTTGTAATTAACCAAACCGATCATTCGCGGCTACTAGTAGGGTAGAAAAACCTTTTCACTTTGATAGAATAATGTTTTAAATGGACAAAGTTTCATCCTCAGATATGGTCTTTTTTATTATTAGCCATCTTTCTTGTCACCACTTTTAACTAACCAAACCGATCATTCGCGATTATTAGAAGGCTAGAAAAATCCGGAGGAAAGGAAACTCTCATCACTTTGATGGAATAATGTTTTAAATGGACAAAATTTCATCCTCAGATATGGTCTTTTTTATTATTGACGATCTTTCCTTGAATTATCTCCACTTTTAATGCACCAAACCGATCATTCGCGGTTACTAGAAGGCTAGAAAAATCTGAAAAAAGTACTTTTTCTCTTCGATAGAATAATATTTGCAAATGGACAAAGTTTCATCCTCAGATATGGTCTTTTTTATTATTAACGATCTTTCCTTGAATTATCTCCACTTGTAATTAACCAAACCGATCATTCGCGGCTACTAGTAGGGTAGAAAAACCTTTTCACTTTGATAGAATAATGTTTTAAATGGACAAAGTTTCATCCTCAGATATGGTCTTTTTTATTATTAGCCAACTTTCTTTTCACCACTTTTAACTAACCAAACCGATCATTCGCGATTATTAGAAGGCTAGAAAAATCCGGAGGAAAGGAAACTCTCATCACTTTGATGGAATAATGTTTTAAATGGACAAAATTTCATCCACAGATATGGTCTTTTTTATTATTAACGATCTTTCCTTGAATTATCTCCACTTGTAATTAACCAAACCGATCATTCGCGGCTACTAGTAGGGTAGAAAAACCTTTTCACTTTGATAGAATAATGTTTTAAATGGACAAAGTTTCATCCTCAGATATGGTCTTTTTTATTATTAGCCATCTTTCTTGTCACCACTTTTAACTAACCAAACCGATCATTCGCGATTATTAGAAGGCTAGAAAAATCCGGAGGAAAGGAAACTCTCATCACTTTGATGGAATAATGTTTTAAATGGACAAAATTTCATCCTCAGATATGGTCTTTTTTATTATTGACGATCTTTCCTTGAATTATCTTCACTTTTAATGCGCCAAACCGATCATTCGCGGTTACTAGAAGGCTAGAAAAATCTGAAAAAAGTACCTTTTCTCTTTGATAGAATAATATTTGCAAATGGACAAAGTTTCATCCACAGATATGGTCTTTTTATTATTAACGATCTTTCCTTGAATTATCTCCACTTGTAATTAACCAAACCGATCATTCGCGGCTACTAGTAGGGTAGAAAAACCTTTTCACTTTGATAGAATAATGTTTTAAATGGACAAAGTTTCATCCTCAGATATGGTCTTTTTTATTATTAGCCATCTTTCTTGTCACCACTTTTAACTAACCAAACCGATCATTCGCGATTATTAGAAGGCTAGAAAAATCCGGAGGAAAGGAAACTCTCATCACTTTGATGGAATAATGTTTTAAATGGACAAAATTTCATCCTCAGATATGGTCTTTTTTATTATTGACGATCTTTCCTTGAATTATCTCCACTTTTAATGCACCAAACCGATCATTCGCGGTTACTAGAAGGCTAGAAAAATCTGAAAAAAGTACTTTTTCTCTTCGATAGAATAATATTTGCAAATGGACAAAGTTTCATCCTCAGATATGGTCTTTTTTATTATTAACGATCTTTCCTTGAATTATCTCCACTTGTAATTAACCAAACCGATCATTCGCGGCTACTAGTAGGGTAGAAAAACCTTTTCACTTTGATAGAATAATGTTTTAAATGGACAAAGTTTCATCCTCAGATATGGTCTTTTTTATTATTAGCCAACTTTCTTTTCACCACTTTTAACTAACCAAACCGATCATTCGCGATTATTAGAAGGCTAGAAAAATCCGGAGGAAAGGAAACTCTCATCACTTTGATGGAATAATGTTTTAAATGGACAAAATTTCATCCTCAGATATGGTCTTTTTTATTATTGACGATCTTTCCTTGAATTATCTCCACTTTTAATGCACCAAACCGATCATTCGCGGTTACTAGAAGGCTAGAAAAATCTGAAAAAAGTACCTTTTCTCTTTGATAGAATAATATTTGCAAATGGACAAAGTTTCATCCTCAGATATGGTCTTTTTTATTATTAACGATCTTTCCTTGAATTATCTCCACTTGTAATTAACCAAACCGATCATTCGCGGCTACTAGAAGGGTAGAAAAACCTTTTCACTTTGATAGAATAATGTTTTAAATGCACAAAGTTTCATCCTCAGATATGGTCTTTTTTATTATTAGCCATCTTTCTTGTCACCACTTTTAACTAACCAAACCGATCATTCGCGATTATTAGAAGGCTAGAAAAATCCGGAGGAAAGGAAACTCTCATCACTTTGATGGAATAATGTTTTAAATGGACAAAATTTCATCCTCAGATATGGTCTTTTTTATTATTGACGATCTTTCCTTGAATTATCTCCACTTTTAATGCACCAAACCGATCATTCGCGGTTACTAGAAGGCTAGAAAAATCTGAAAAAAGTACCTTTTCTCTTTGATAGAATAATATTTGCAAATGGACAAAGTTTCATCCTCAGATATGGTCTTTTTTATTATTAACGATCTTTCCTTGAATTATCTCCACTTGTAATTAACCAAACCGATCATTCGCGGCTACTAGAAGGGTAGAAAAACCTTTTCACTTTGATAGAATAATGTTTTAAATGCACAAAGTTTCATCCTCAGATATGGTCTTTTTTATTATTAGCCATCTTTCTTGTCACCACTTTTAACTAACCAAACCGATCATTCGCGATTATTAGAAGGCTAGAAAAATCCGGAGGAAAGGAAACTCTCATCACTTTGATGGAATAATGTTTTAAATGGACAAAATTTCATCCTCAGATATGGTCTTTTTTATTATTGACGATCTTTCCTTGAATTATCTTCACTTTTAATGCGCCAAACCGATCATTCGCGGTTACTAGAAGGCTAGAAAAATCTGAAAAAAGTACCTTTTCTCTTCGATAGAATAATATTTGCAAATGGACAAAGTTTCATCCTCAGATATGGTCTTTTTTATCATTAACTCTCTTTTCCTCGAATTATCTCCCCTTTTAATGCACCAAACCGATCATTCGCGGTTTCTAGAAGCCTAAAAAAATCCCCCCAAAATGGAAACTCTTTCCCCTTCGATAGAACAATATTTTAAACGAAGAAAGCTTCATCCTCGAACAATCTTTTTCATTATTAGCCATCTTTTAACGAGCTTTTAGCAGTGGGGGGTGGGTGTTAACCACCTGTAGTACGCTGGGGGGACTTTGATCGATACAATCGAGTACCGAAATCCCGAGACGAAGTATTTGCAATTTGCAAATCGATCGGTATCATTCCGCAGAAACACCTTGTCACGTAAATGAATTTATCGTTCCACGGGTCGGGGATGCACCTCTCGCTTGGCGACCGTACGAAAGCCCTGGCATTGTTCCAACAGGTTTACCTTCGGAGGGTATAAATCGTCGAAGATAAATTCGCGATAACTGGCGTTCCTTCGTCCCGGGATTTTTCATCGCTCTCCGCGCGAAAGCATATTTCGCAGGTGTAATATACACGTATCGAAACATCAAAGAGGCTTTAATTAGCCAATAAAGTATGCGAACGCTACGGGATTTAATAGATCCTATAGATTTTTCCGCGTTGAACGATGATCGAGGCGGGAATCTGGTTTTGCGTGGCGTCGGAACGTGGCAATATAATTTATTGTTGTGCACAGCTTTTTAGCTACACGTGCTATCGTGAAAAATAACCGAAAATAATTTTTAAGGAATAATTTAAAATTTTTAAATTCGACCAAAAATTTGTCCATTTGTTTTTGAATTTTAGTAAATTTTGTGGACGTTGTATGGAAATTTTGTTTAATAGTTTTTTGTAGGTATATGTGAGCTCTATTACAGAAATAAATTTCATTTAAATATAGTCACTATTGTAGGAGTTATGGTCGTTTGAAAAGTGGACCGTGTTTTTGGGGTTTTTTTTTATTTTTTGGGGTCAAGGAATAATTTTTGTAATTTTTTCGGAATTTGTATATATTCTAAACTAGAATACGCGTTGATTAGATTTTGAAATATTTAAATATGCATGAAATTTCAGGGAAATATTTATGGTCAGGCATTATAGTTTCGGTAAAGAATTTTTTTCTCCAAAGTGCGCAGGAATTCAAGGGTATGTCTATTGACCATAATTGATTGTAATTGAACCCTGGAGCTAACAATATTTTTTTTAAAACGATTTGAAATTTTTTAATTTTGTCGAAAAATTTCTCCATCTTTCTGAATTTTTTTTCTCGAAAGTTCGTAGGATTTCGGGCATATGTCTATTGACCAAAAATGATTGTAATAGACCCTCGGACGCAAAAATAATTTTTTCAAAATGATTTAAAATTTTTTTTGTCGCGGAATAATTTGTCCATTTTCCTGAATTTTTTTCTCGAAACTGCTTAGGATTTCGAGTGTATGTCTATTCACCAAAAATACTTGTAACTGACCCCTGTAACTAAATATATTTTTTTTAGTTGAATTTGGAATTTTTTAATTTCGTCTAAAAATTTCAGTATCTTCTGGAATTTTTTTCTCGAAAATGCGTAGGATTTCGGGGACATGTGTATTCACCAAAAATGATTGTAATTGGCCCCTGCAGACGATAATAATTTTTTCAGAAGGATTTGAAATTATTTTTTTTCGCCGAAAAATAAGGGCACCTACCCCCTATCGATTTTTCTTAGAAATTCGTTTTTGTTTTTTAGTAATTTTGTTTGACGCCCTATAGAAAAGTCGCCTAATACTTTTTTTTAGGTACCCATGAGCCCCACTTCAGAAAAAAGTTTCATTGAAATATATTCACTATTGTGGGAGTTATGGCTGTTTGAAAATTGGACCATTTTTATCGGGCTTTTCTCATTTTACATGGTGAAGGATCAAATTTCTGAATATTTTTACAATTTCTACATATTCTCCACTAAAATACGCGTCGATTGCCTCGTTGAACATTAAAATCCTTCAATCCGTTCAGAAGTTATGACGTTTTAAAGTTATGCATGAAATTTCAAGGTACCATTTTGGGTCAGGCATTATAGTTTCGGTAAAGAATTTTTTTCTCGAAAACGCGTAGGAAATCGGGGGTATGTCTATTCACCAAAAATGATTATAATAGACCCCTGCAACTAAAAAGAATTTTTTTAGAACAATTTGAAATTTTTTAATTTTTCTAACTATTTCGCACATACTCGAATTTTTTTCTCGAGAATGGTTAGGATTACGAGGGTATGCCTATTGACCAAAAATAATTGTAATTGACTTCCGCAGCTAAGAATATTTTTTTTAGGACGATTTGAAATTTTTTTTTTCGCGAAAAATTTATCCATCTTCCTAAATTTTTTTCTCGAAAGTGGGTAGTATTTCGGGGGTATATCTGTTCACCAAAAATACTTGTAATTGACCACTGTAACTAAATATAATTTTTTTAATTTAATTTGAAATTTTTTAATTTCGTCGAAAAATTTCAGTACATTCTCCAATTTTTTTCTCAAAAATGGGTAGAATTGCGGGGGTATTCGTAATGACCAAAAATGATTGTAACTGCCCCCTGTAACTAAATACAATTTTTTCAGTTCGATTCGAAATTTTCAAATTTCGTCTAAAAATTTCAATTTATACTCGAATTGTTTTCTCAAAAATGGGTAGAATTTCGGGGGTATTCATAATGACCAAAAATGATTGTGACTGGCCCCTATAACTAAATATAATTTTTTTAGTTCGATTCGAAATTGTTTAATTTCGTCTAAAAATTTCAATTTTTACTCGAATTTTTTCCTCGAAAATGGGTACGTTTTCGAAGGTACGCCCCTTCACCAAAAATAATTGCAATTGACCCCTGCAACCAAAAACAATTTTTCCCAGAACGATTTAAAATTCTCAAATTTCTCCACCCAACCCCCAGTCAATTTTTCTTAAAAAATACAATATATTATAGTCTCAACTGCTAGATCCTTTCAGTTTTGACTTCTTCATTTCTCTAAAATATAATCCCTAACAATCATCAAAGAATATTGGAGGATAAAATATTCCAATCATTCAAAAATTCCAAAATTCCAAAATTCCACATAATCGAAACTCCGCCATAATTTATTGCTACGAAATAAGAATTTCTCCACAATCGACTGGTCAGATCGTCCCGCGCGTGTCTACCGTTCGCGTGATCGGAAAACGCATCCTCGACACGTGCATAGTTGCAATTCGTCGGCGGAGGAACGCATTCGCGTACAATGTTTATTTAACTGCAAAACAACCACGATTTTACGGCTCCATCGGCCCGCTAGCACACCGCCGCGCTGATTAATGATCCTGGACACGTCGTTCCTAGCCAGTGGGGTTGTCGTTTTCCATGCCTCGTGCACGACCTTGTCGAGTTTATCACTGGGGGGACCGTCTTTTCCAGGAACCACGCGAGACCAGAATCGCGTGGCTATGCACCTTCGTCCACAGCTACTTTCCACACCTGAAATCCGGGGAGGTGTCGATTCAATCGACAAGTTTCGATGTTTCTCGCGTCTGTTGTTTTATTGCTGTTGAGAATGCCAAAATTACCATTGTGACGTTAAAAAAATTAATTCCCAATTTAAAACTTCTCAAAAAATACAATTCATAAATTTTAACAAGCTCACAACTCAAATGAACCAAATTCTAGATCACCCACTTTAAAATGGCCTAAAATCAAAATTTCCCCCAATAATACACAGCCTTAATCTCTCAATGAACATACTAAAAAAGTTACTATCGATTCCATTGGTCCCAAAAAAAATGGAGTCTCACGTAGCAGAGTCCAGAAATGTGTTTAACAATGTAATACAACTTATTTTCTACCGGCGATTCGATAAAGTATTTCTCCTTGTATCTTGTGGCCATTGTCGTTAGTGGTACCCCATGGATGACGGTGGTGAGTCGCCTCGATTTATCTCCGATCTTCAAAGATACGCGCGGTAAAGGATATTTGTGATGGCATGTCGTCGCGCTGGGATCGATCAATGGCGGCTACACGAGCTCCTCCGCGAGCCAGAGATTTATCGGATGACTCGTTCAAGACTTTCCTTGTCGGTCAGCGGAGCATCGGTTCGATAATAATGCTTTTCATCGCGCCGGACAGTGGGCAGGGCCCACATTTTTCCACAATTTTTTAACAAACATCAACAATCCAATGACTCATTGTCAATGGTCTCACGAAACATTCGATCATTTAATTCAAAAAATTGCTATTCAACATTGAAACATTTTTTCGAGCTCATTTTGGGGACTTTTTCAATATATAATATTGTAAATATATTACTCGATCATTTTTTTATTTATTCATGCCTTTAGATTATCTTCAATTTAAAATTACTAGTTTCAAAATCAAAAAATTCTATTAAAACATTTTTTCAGGCCCATATTGGGGCCCTTTTCAGAATCAAAAATATTCCCCAATTATTTTTGAATTTATTCATGGCTTTAGAATTTATTCAATTTAAAATTACAAGTTTCAAAATCAAAAAGGGGAAAAAATTCCATTAAAACATTTTTTCGGGCCCATTTTGGGGCCCTTTTCATAATCAAAAATATTCCCCAATTATTTTTTCATTTATTCATGCCTTTAGAATCTCTTCAATTTAAAATTACAAGTTTCAAAATCAAAAGGGGGAAAAAATTCCATTAAAACATTTTTTTGGGCCCATTTTCGGGGCCCTTTTCATAATCAAAAATATTCCACAATTATTTTTTCATTTATTCATGCCTTTAGAATCTCTTCAATTTAAAATTACAAGTTTCAAAATCAAAAGGGGGAAAAAATTCTATTAAAACATTTTTTCGGGCCCATTTTGGGGCCCCTTTCATAATCAAAAATATTCCACAATTATTTTTTCATTTATTCATGACTTTAGAATCTCTTCAATTTAAAATTACAAATTTCAAAATCAAAAAGGGGAAAAAATTCCATTAAAACATTTTTTTGGGCCCATTTTGGGACCCTATTCATAATCAAATATATTCCCCAATTATTTTTTCATTTATTCATGCCTTTAGAATCTCTTCAATTTAAAATTACAATTTTCAAAATGAAAAACACAAAAATTTAAACACAATTTAAAATTACAATTTTCAAAATTAAAACACCCAATTTCTGCAACCTAAAATTCACAACCCCTACATTCATTTCAACACCAAAATTCAAAAATCAAAAATAAAAAAATTCCAAAAAATTCCATCAGATACTCAAAATTTTGCTTCAAGTTACAAACTAAAAATTTCGAAAATTTATTTACAAATGTGCCTAAAAATACTCTCTATGCTCTCTTCATTGACTAAACAGGGCCCAATTTCACCTAGATCGAGTCTCTCTCGATGAATGGGTCACCTTTTCGCGCCATGAGTTGCGCACAAAACGATTCCTGACCTGTAATTCAGGGATCACTGGGGTTCGAACTTTTGTCGAGCCCGATGGGGGCATTCCCGAGGAGCGCCAGGACCGTTTGGATGGTCTCGCGTGTGCCTCGTCCTTCGTGCCCGCAGCCTTTGTTCGTTCGCGTGAAAAATGATTCCGCGAATGATCCGCCAGAGGGGGGAAAAAGAGCCTCGGAATTACACGAAGGACAGGACGGAGTCGTACGATAAATCTTTGGCTCTCTCGAGTGTGCGCCTGGGACGATCGATCGCCTCGTGACAACTACGGATGTTTTTACGCGAAACCGAAAGATAAGATTCCCGGTCGATGTTTTTTCCCTTCCTTTTCCCTCCTTGACGTCTCAACGGTGAATCCAACTCGAACAATTTTCCACGACTCGAGGCCAGCGTCGCGACATTGTACAGCTGCCCGTCAAGATTCGAGATAATATTCGCAGCGAAGAAAAAGAGGATAAAACGAAGGAAAGCAAACTTTTGGTCGGGGGAAATTGTAATGGGAGATTCTCCAGGTCAAAATGAGACGAAAATCAAGAATAGTAATTTTTTAATTGAGGCTTCGTTTAAGAGTTATTGACAGTTACGCCTGGGGATAGGCAACTTGCGTAGTTAGGGTACCTGAGTAGAGGTGCAACTGTTAATAACTTTTTAACGGAGCCTCGATTGAAAAATTGGTATTCTTGATTTTTTACTCCTTTTGGACTCTAGAATCCCCCATTAAAATTTTTTTCAAGATTGACGCTTCGTTAAAGAGTTATTAACAATTTCGTCATAGATAAGTTGCCTTTCTAGGGGTGCAAGTGTTAATAACTTTGTAACGAAGGCTCAATTTAAAAATTACTATTCTTGGTTTTTGTTTTATTTTGACCTGGAGAATCCCCCGTTAAAATTTTTCCCAAGTATAACATAATACAAAAATTTATTTTTTAAGTATAAGGACAAGTTTGTGTAAAATAATTATTTGCAGCAAGATTTCTAGGTTTTTTGGGTGCTCGAGAGCCATATAACGGTAAATAATAAATATTTGCCTTACGCGCCAGATTTATAAACGAATAATATCAGCAATCAGATAAGCTCCGCCACGCGAATGCCCTTTTACCTTTTTCCACGATCGATTGCGCGGAATTTTACCTCTGTTGAGCCTCGAAGGAAGGCTGTTTGGTCGCTTTACGACTTCCCGGATTAAGACCGCCCTTGTGGAGGGGGGATCTTTGAAGGAAAATCTCAGTCGCGTCCATCAGGATAGAGAATCTCTACAGTTTTCTTTTTTTTTTTTTTATTTTTATCTCGATTGTCAACGGCTTCTTTGACCAGCCCGCCTCAGGGAAGTGTCAGGCATTCCAGACAGCTTCTAGATAACCATAATTACTGGTATTTGAATTAAAGGGGCACTCAAGGCGAAAGAATAGTTTCAAAATGGGGAATTTTGATTTTTTATTTGGAGTTATGTCAAAGTTATTACGTTTTTCGGTGGAAAAATAGAGTATAGTAGTATAGGTGTTTTTGGAGGTTATGTTATTTTTATTTGAAACACTTTTTTGTATGAGAAATTATTTATGAATTATTTCAAATTGTTACAAAAATTAAGTAAGATTTATTTGAAATTTATTTTGGATTAAATACGATAGTATAGGTTTGAAAAAATTATTTTAGATTAAATACAATAGTATACTATGTAAGAAAAATTATTTTCAATTAAATACAATCGTCTATTATTTATGAAAAATTATTTTTAATTAAATACAATAATATATTATGTATGAAAAATTATTTTGAATTAAATACAATAGTATAGGTTTGAAAAATTATTTTTAATTAAATGTAATAGTATATTATCTATGAAAAATTATTTTTAATTAAATACAATAGTATATTATCTATGAAAAATTATTTTGAATTAAATAGTAAAAGTTTGAACAATTTTTTTGAATGAAATACATTAGTATAGGTTTGAAAAATTATTTTGAATTAAATAGTACATCTTTGAACAATTTTTTTGAATGAAATACAATAGTATACATTGGGGAAATAATTTTGAATTAAATAGTACATTTTTGAACAATTTTTTTGACTGAAATACAATAGTATAGGTTTGGGAAATAATTTACAATTAAATAGTACATCTCTGAACAATATAATGATGAAAATAAAATTTGTATGGATCAATTTGATTATTTTAAATAATTCAGTGGGCCAAAATGGTCGTCTACTGTATAAAAAATACTTCTATAATTGCTGTATAATATATACGCTTATGTAACGATGAAAATAAAATTTGCATGTATCAATTTGATTATTTTAAATAATTCAGTGGGTCGAAATGGTCGTCTACTGTATAAAAAATACTTCTATAATTACTGTAGAATATATACAGTCACGAATGTGGTGAAAATAAAATTTTAATGTGTCAATTTGGTCATTAGAAATAATTCAGTGGCTTAAAATAATCGTTTACTGTTTAAAAAATACTTCTATAATGACTGTATAAATCCTCTATAGTTCAAATGATGTTTAACCAATTTCACTGTTAAAAAGTGAATTTGAAAATTACGATAGGCGAATAAATTTTGATTAACCATAACTTGATACCATCGACGATAAACAACGTAACTGATAAACTTTCCATGCAAATAGGGTGCTGTGAAAACGCAGTTCTAAAACAACAGCCTTTTCAGGCTGGCCAAGGATGACGAAGTGGTAGCGGCGACGCGAAAGTCGTCGTTTTTTCGTTGGAACCCATCTTTGGTAACCGACTCATTATCCGCCTGGGGATAATTACTATCGGTCAAGGTGTAATTAACGAGATACCGGCGCTAAGAACACTGGAGTAGACGCACTATACCAGTCTTATCTTTCAAATCTTTCTATCCGCTCTTCCCCTTCTCGTCCCTTTCCTACTTTCGACGCTCCCTTTAACACGATTTCGCCCTAATGTCCCTTTTTGCCACCACTACATTCCCTCCAGAGCCTCCAGGGTTTGTTCCTCGTTGCTCATCAAGATTATCAACGTTTTTAACAC
The DNA here is from genome assembly GCF_013123115.1 of Colletes gigas. Lineage (NCBI taxonomy): Eukaryota > Metazoa > Arthropoda > Insecta > Hymenoptera > Colletidae > Colletes > Colletes gigas. The sequence continues at coordinate 1,996,627 of NW_025106663.1, forward strand.
CTCGCAACATCGTCGAATCTCTCGTGACGTTATTTAAATAGTTTTAGTAATATGAAACGACGATAGGGGGCGGGTCGATCGATCGATATCCGATATTAAGAACGTTTCATACGGAATTTGTACTTTTTATGATTCCTGATACAAGAAATATGCATTTTTAGGTGTTGCAATTAGAAAACTGTGTTTTGAAGCCTCAAAGAACTATTCAAGCTAATAAAATTTACACTGAATTGTTTAAAATGTACAAATTGAGGCGCACAAATTTCATTTTCACCACAAACCTAATAATGATCGATGTGATCTTAATGTAAAAGGTAATTTCTAACTGTAATTTTGAAAATATTGTAAACCTTGACTGACTTTGATTTTATAACGAGTTGGCGCGAAAATTAAATTCTATGCTCGAAGAATGAGTGGCGTTTGAAAGTGATGGGCAATTCCATCGGGTCCTGGGCACACAGTATGTGGCCATTTTAAGTAGTACAACTCGAGAAGCAAATTTAATTCTATTTCGAATCCTCGTCGATTCTTTTAGACTTGCAACCAGGTGTTGCTGGTCTCGCGAGACGCTGATGTCTATATGTGTACAGGGTGTTGCGGATGAAACGGACCATCCTGACCCATTAAGAAGCGGATCGCGTTCAGTTACCTTTTAGAGCTCATTTGCATACGTAATCTAAATACATCGACCATCAGCTCGAATCGTAACTCTGGAAGTTTCGCTTTTCTCGGATTATACGCTTTTATTCGACCATCAAAGCTTTATCAGAAGTATATGTATCGCTGGAAGTGTAATTTAATTCGAGAATATTTAAATCGAATGTCAAATTTTACTTTTGTTGGCGAATGAAATCGACAGTTTTATTTCATATTAAATGTCGGTCGACTTTTCAAGTTAAATTTATTTTTACTATTTGATAAATTTTATTTGAACTAAATACCAAAGTAATATTTACGAATTTCCTGGTGAAAGTTTTATTTGAATTTAGAAATTTGAGAATTTAAATTTCTTTAAATGAAAGTGTATTTCGATTGATTTTCGTCTAAAATTCATCTTTAAAATTCGTTAATTTCTATCTAAGTTACATTCGCCTACGTGAATTTCTATGGAAGATTGAATTTGAATTTAAAAATTTGAAAATTTAAATTTCTTTAAATAAGTGTGTATCTCAATCGACTTGAAAATTTATCTGCACCATTGCTTTATTTTTCTATAAATTGAATTTACCTGGGTGAATTTGTTTAGCAATAAATTCCTATAGAAAGTTTAATTTGAATTTAAAAAATCCCAAAATTAAAATTTTTTTAAATAAAAGCGTATCTCGATTGATTTTCATCAAATTAAAATTAAAATTGATTCATTGTCGTGAGCAAGGATCGATGGTCTCGTTAAAAACACGAGACATTAAGGTGTCTCGTCGTCCATTAAGACACCTCGTACTTTATTATCCCTGTACGCGCGTGAGTTGACCCGTAGGAGCTCACAAAAAGGAAGAAAGTTATTTAAACGTTTTATTATAACACCCGATAGGTGTATCCCAGTCGTTGTAAGAGACTGGCGGGGCAAGGTCGTAGGTCATCAGCAAAACAAAGTGTCGGGTTCGTGTACGCAAGTCCTTGCCCAGGGGGCCTTGACATCTCCTGGCTGTTTAACCTTACAGGGCAGACATCATTTCGCAAAACTACTACGACCTTGTTGTTTTCTCTCTTTTCGTTCAAAATTCTGCCTCGTTATGGTATACGCTTTCACGGTTTACGGTTCACGCCCATTCATCGAACGAGGATTTCTCTCGACGCGTTGCTAACACATCGAGAGGCGATCCTACATCCGCCATCTTGCATCCTGGTTGTACCAAACTTGTCTAAATTAACCTCTCGATGCACCATTTTGATTGCAAATTATTTGTCAAATTTTGGAGATTTGATTAGAAATTAATTTTTGAATTGTAGGTTATTTTATTGCAAATTATTTGTCAAATTTTGGAGATTTGATTAGAAATTATTTTTTCTATGTAAATTATTTTATTGCAAATTATTTGTCAAATTTTGGAGATTTGATTAGAAATTATTTTTTCTATGTAAATTATTTTATTGCAAATTATTATTCAAGTGTTGGTTATTTGATTAGAAATTATTTTTTCTATGTAAATTATTTTATTGCAAATGATTTTTCAAATTTTGTAATTTTATTTTCACCACATACATAACTGTATATGTTATAAAGTGATTATAGAAGTAATTGTTAAACAGTGTATGGTAATTTTGACTCGACTAAGAGTTTAATTGCCTTGGAAATAAATTCCCCAAAAAAGAGAAACAATTCTACAATAATAGGAATATTTCGACGTTCGAGGCGGTTAAATAATAAAGTATGGAAACAAAGGATACAAAAGGTATAATTCCTGATCGAAGTGGGGAAGGAAACGGAGTAGTAAATACAGAGAAGCAAGAAGCCCGGTTGGAAACAAAACGGCAGGTGGAACCCCGCTCGAAATTCACTCGCGAAGCAGAAAAAGGATTTTCAAGGTTGGGGGAAAGTGATGCAATTGGATCGCCCGGAATGATATTTACTTTCTCGTGAAAACTTTTACCAAATTCGACTGAAACTGCAAACTATCCAACTACCAATCCACAATATTTAATCACTATAACTTAGGGGGTCATCATTCTAACACAAAACCCTTATGAAAAATCAATCATTTTCATTTCAGATTCAAAAAAATATTTTTCAATTATATTAAATTCATGAATTTATGGAAAATTTTAATTCTCAAAAAGACAACAGAATTAATTTAAATTGTTGGGGTGAGAAAACTCTTTTAGAAAGCTCCAATTTCATAAATTCTATTAATAAAGATATTAATCTTCATATCTTTAATTTATTTAACTGAAATATCAGTCGAATTTGGTCAGAAAAAATAAATTGTAATTGTTCATAACTCGACCAGTTGATAATCAATACTATTTTTTTAAATTTGATTAAAAATTAAATTTCATTGAAAATTAATATCTTCATAGTTAGACTGGTGATTATATTTATTCATTTATGTTAAATTTGAATTCTCAAAAAAATTAAAACAAAATACACTTACCCAAACAAAAATATAAATACCTCAAAAAAGATACAAATTAATTCTCAAATAAAAAATATAATATCTCAAGGGTTGATCCATCAACATTACCAATATATTATTTACTATTTTTTTTACATAAACAAAACACGTATGCATAAATCGAGCTTCGTGAAAAGTTCGATTTCTCAATATTTTCGAGCCTTTCAAACACGTTCGGGATAAAATACGATTGAATCGCGTAAAAACAACGCGAAAGTGTATTCGTACCAATTATTTTCTTAATGCTCCGTGAACTAGCACCTTATCGAGCATACCTGTCGATCCTCTCTTATTATTGGCCGTATAAACTGCCACGTCGCGTAAAATTCACTGATAAGGATTCGAATTCACCGCGCGATTAATCCGTAAAGAAAGCGTTCCCCGTTTACACTTTGTGACCGACAGAGGGCGAGGGGATTTTTCGCGAACTTTAATTAGCCAAGATAAGACGAGACACGCGAGTACGTATTTATTTCTCCCTCTTTCCTCCCCCTCCACCTGATCGGTTACTTATTTTCAATTCAGAATACATGTAGATGCGGGCCTCCGAGGGTACCAATTACCGTTGGCCAGCTGCCGCGATGAAACGTTACGTTCGCGAATATGTTTTGATTTTTGACTGGTACTGGAGAATATGACTGGCCAGATATTTAACTATGACCTGCACGACACTGGATGTGCAAGAATAATTGACGTAGAAGGCTCGAAAGATAGCGTGGGGCGTTGTTTGTAGCGCCCAGATGCGGTATTTCAAGATGGCTGCCTTGAGAAAATTGCAATTTTAATTATTTTCAATTGTATAGAGTGTTTTGAGAGTATTTTGAGTGTTCAAGACTGAATGTTCAAGAATAATTGACGTGAATGTCTCGAAAAATAATATAGTGCATTGTTAGTATCCCTCAGACGCAGAATTTCAAGATGGCCGCCTCGAGAAAGATTCAATTCCAATTATTTTCTATTGTATAGAGTGTTTTGAGAGTATTTTGAATGTTCAAGGCTGGATGTTCAAGAATAATTGACGTGAACGTCTCCAAAAATAGTGTGGTGTGTTATGTGCATTCCCCAGACACGGTATTTCAAGATGGCTGCCATGAAACAATCGTAATTTTAATTGTTTTCAATTGTGTAAAGTGTTTTGAGTGTATTTTGAATGTTCAAGAGTGAATATTCAAGAATAATTGACGTGGAGGGCTTCAAAAATAGTGTGGTGCGTTGTTAGTATCTCTCAGATGCAATATTTCAAGATGGCTGCCTTGAGAAAATTGCGATTTTAATTATTTTCAATTGTATAGAGTGTTTTGAGAGTATTTTGACTGTTCAAGACTGAATGTTCAAGAATAATTGACGTGAATGTCTCGAAAATAATATAGTGCATAGTTAGTATCCCTCAGACGCAGAATTTCAAGATGGCCGCCTCGAGAAAGATTCAATTCCAATTATTTTCTATTGTATAGAGTGTTTTGAGAGTATTTTGAATGTTGAAGGCTGGATATTCAAGAATAATTTACGTGAACGTCTCCAAAAATAGTGTGGTGTGTTATGTGCATTCCCCAGACACGGTATTTCAAGATGGCTGCCATGAAACAATCGTAATTTTAATTGTTTTCAATTGTGTAAAGTGTTTTCAGTGTATTTTGAATGTTCAAGAGTGAATATTCAAGAATAATTGACGTGGAGGGCTTCAAAAATAGTGTGGTGCGTTGTTAGTATCTCTCAGATGCAATATTTCATGATGGCTGCCTTGAGAAAATTGCGATTTTAATTATTTTCAATTGTATAGAGTGTTTTGAGAGTATTTTGAGTGTTCAAGACTGAATGTTCAAGAATAATTGACGTAAATGTCTCGAAAAATAATATAGTGCATTGTTAGTATCCCTCAGACGCAGAATTTCAAGATGGCCGCCTCGAGAAAGATTCAATTCCAATTATTTTCTATTGTATAGAGTGTTTTGAGAGTATTTTGAATGTTCAAGGCTGGATGTTCAAGAATAATTGACGTGAACGTCTCCAAAAATAGTGTGGTGTGTTATGTGCATCCCCCAGACACGGTATTTCAAGATGGCTGCCATGAAACAATCGTAATTTTAATTGTTTTCAATTGTGTAAAGTGTTTTCAGTGTATTTTGAATGTTCAAGAGTGACTATTCAAGAATAATTGACGTGGACGGCTTCAAAAATAGTGTGGTGCGTTGTTAGTATCTCTCAGATGCAATATTTCATGATGGCTGCCTTGAGAAAATTGCGATTTTAATTATTTTCAATTGTATAGAGTGTTTTGAGAGTATTTTGAGTGTTCAAGACTGAATGTTCAAGAATAATTGACGTAAATGTCTCGAAAAATAATATAGTGCATTGTTAGTATCCCTCAGACGCAGAATTTCAAGATGGCTGCCTCGAGAAAGATTCAATTCCAATTATTTTCTATTGTATAGAGTGTTTTGAGAGTATTTTGAATGTTCAAGGCTGGATGTTCAAGAATAATTGACGTGAACGTCTCCAAAAATAGTGTGGTGTGTTATGTGCATTCCCCAGACACGGTATTTCAAGATGGCTGCCATGAAACAATCGTAATTTTAATTGTTTTCAATTGTGTAAAGTGTTTTGAGTGTATTTTGAATGTTCAAGAGTGAATATTCAAGAATAATTGACGTGGATTGCTTCAAAAATAGTGTGGTGCGTTGTTAGTATCTCTCAGATGCAATATTTCATGATGGCTGCCTTGAGAAAATTGCGATTTTAATTATTTTCAATTGTATAGAGTGTTTTGAGAGTATTTTGACTGTTCAAGACTGAATGTTCAAGAATAATTGACGTGAATGTCTCGAAAAATAATATAGTGCATAGTTAGTATCCCTCAGACGCAGAATTTCAAGATGGCCGCCTCGAGAAAGATTCAATTCCAATTATTTTCTATTGTATAGAGTGTTTTGAGAGTATTTTGAATGTTGAAGGCTGGATATTCAAGAATAATTTACGTGAACGTCTCCAAAAATAGTGTGGTGTGTTATGTGCATTCCCCAGACACGGTATTTCAAGATGGCTGCCATGAAACAATCGTAATTTTAATTGTTTTCAATTGTGTAAAGTGTTTTGAGTGTATTTTGAATGTTCAAGAGTGAATATTCAAGAATAATTGACGTGGAGGGCTTCAAAAATAGTGTGGTGCGTTGTTAGTATCTCTCAGATGCAATATTTCAAGATGGCTGCCTTGAGAAAATTGCGATTTTAATTATTTTCAATTGTATAGAGTGTTTTGAGAGTATTTTGAGTGTTCAAGACTGAATGTTCAAGAATAATTGACGTAAATGTCTCGAAAAATAATATAGTGCATTGTTAGTATCCCTCAGACGCAGAATTTCAAGATGGCTGCCTCGAGAAAGATTCAATTCCAATTATTTTCTATTGTATAGAGTGTTTTGAGAGTATTTTGAATGTTGAAGGCTGGATATTCAAGAATAATTTACGTGAACGTCTCCAAAAATAGTGTGGTGTGTTATGTGCATTCCCCAGACACGGTATTTCAAGATGGCTGCCAGGAAACAATCGTAATTTTAATTGTTTTCAATTGTGTAAAGTGTTTTCAGTGTATTTTGAATGTTCAAGAGTGAATATTCAAGAATAATTGACGTGGAGGGCTTCAAAAATAGTGTGGTGCGTTGTTAGTATCTCTCAGATGCAATATTTCAAGATGGCTGCCTTGAGAAAATTGCGATTTTAATTATTTTCAATTGTATAGAGTGTTTTGAGAGTATTTTGAGTGTTCAAGACTGAATGTTCAAGAATAATTGACGTAAATGTCTCGAAAAATAATATAGTGCATTGTTAGTATCCCTCAGACGCAGAATTTCAAGATGGCTGCCTCGAGAAAGATTCAATTCCAATTATTTTCTATTGTATAGAGTGTTTTGAGAGTATTTTGAATGTTGAAGGCTGGATATTCAAGAATAATTTACGTGAACGTCTCCAAAAATAGTGTGGTGTGTTATGTGCATTCCCCAGACACGGTATTTCAAGATGGCTGCCAGGAAACAATCGTAATTTTAATTGTTTTCAATTGTGTAAAGTGTTTTCAGTGTATTTTGAATGTTCAAGAGTGAATATTCAAGAATAATTGACGTGGAGGGCTTCAAAAATAGTGTGGTGCGTTGTTAGTATCTCTCAGATGCAATATTTCAAGATGGCTGCCTTGAGAAAATTGCAATTTTAATTATTTTCAATTGTATAGAGTGTTTTGAGAGTATTTTGAGTGTTCAAGACTGAATGTTCAAGAATAATTGACGTAAATGTCTCGAAAAATAATATAGTGCATTGTTAGTATCCCTCAGACGCAGAATTTCAAGATGGCTGCCTCGAGAAAGATTCAATTCCAATTATTTTCTATTGTATAGAGTGTTTTGAGAGTATTTTGAATGTTGAAGGCTGGATATTCAAGAATAATTTACGTGAACGTCTCCAAAAATAGTGTGGTGTGTTATGTGCATTCCCCAGACACGGTATTTCAAGATGGCTGCCAGGAAACAATCGTAATTTTAATTGTTTTCAATTGTGTAAAGTGTTTTCAGTGTATTTTGAATGTTCAAGAGTGAATATTCAAGAATAATTGACGTGGAGGGCTTCAAAAATAGTGTGGTGCGTTGTTAGTATCTCTCAGATGCAATATTTCATGATGGCTGCCTTGAGAAAATTGCAATTTTAATTATTTTCAATTGTATAGAGTGTTTTGAGAGTATTTTGAGTGTTCAAGACTGAATGTTCAAGAATAATTGACGTGAATGTCTCGAAAAATAATATAGTGCATTGTTAGTATCCCTCAGACGCAGAATTTCAAGATGGCCGCCTCGAGAAAGATTCAATTCCAATTATTTTCTATTGTATAGAGTGTTTTGAGAGTATTTTGAATGTTCAAGGCTGGATGTTCAAGAATAATTGACGTGAACGTCTCCAAAAATAGTGTGGTGTGTTATGTGCATTCCCCAGACACGGTATTTCAAGATGGCTGCCATGAAACAATCGTAATTTTAATTGTTTTCAATTGTGTAAAGTGTTTTGAGTGTATTTTGAATGTTCAAGAGTGAATATTCAAGAATAATTGACGTGGATTGCTTCAAAAATAGTGTGGTGCGTTGTTAGTATCTCTCAGATGCAATATTTCATGATGGCTGCCTTGAGAAAATTGCGATTTTAATTATTTTCAATTGTATAGAGTGTTTTGAGAGTATTTTGACTGTTCAAGACTGAATGTTCAAGAATAATTGACGTGAATGTCTCGAAAAATAATATAGTGCATTGTTAGTATCCCTCAGACGCAGAATTTCAAGATGGCTGCCTCGAGAAAGATTCAATTTCAATTATTTTCAATTGTACAAAGTGCTTTGAGGATCCATTTAATGTTCAAAACTGAAAATTCCAGAATAATTGACATAGATTTCTAAATAAACAATGGCTGAATAATTTCCATCCCTCAAACACAATACTTAAAAATGATCTCAGCTCCTAAACACTTTCTAAAATCAAAATCTCGATTTAAACCCCCAAAAACAATATTAAAAACTATTTTATAAAATTAGACACCTAAACATTCAATTTCAGAAATCCTCTGAGTGTTAAAAAATAATTAACGTGTTCAACAAATGGACCAAATAAAAAAAAAACTTCATTAAAATTAAACTAGCCTTAATTTCTAATCAAATAATCTATATTTTCCTAACTTTTACTATTGCAAATTAATTCCCACATAATTTCTAACAAACTTTTAAAAATTTAATCAAAATTCCTGAGAAATCATAACGAATGCACACTGATACCAAAATCAGATTTATAGCACATTTTTTGGCAGGTTTTTTACATAAAATAAAAACGAAAAAATACAGTAAAAATTATCGAGGAATTTTGAGGAGTATTTTCCTCCTCCCCCCCTAAAAAAAAAACAATATTAAATTTTTCTATAGAAAACGATGCACGGAAGTGTCAAGCATCGACCTTCCAACGCGTAACATGCCCCTCGTTACTGGTTTAACGTGTTTTTAATATCGGTGTAATCCCGAATATACGACTTCCACTTGTGCAAACACTGCTTCCACATCGACACTTGGAACGATTACTTTATTATGGTCGATATTTGCTGTGAAATGTGTGTCAGAACAGTGTTGATAATGTCATGTTACGGTCCACGGTTCGGGGTCCAAGTATTTACACGGATAATTCGTGTACCCGGATAACTGCTATTTCATAATCAATAAATACATCATTAAATCGTCGAAATTGGTACAGGAATTGGAATAGGGAGATCAATAATTCGAGAATTACTAAAAACTCAACTGTGTAAATGTGTACAATTTTATTTGATTAATAATATTTCATAAAAGTTGCAATTTTTCAAGTTGTAAATTTACAGAATTTTATTAGAATAATATATTGGATAATAGTTGCAATTTTTCAAGTTGCAAATTTATAGAATTTTATTAGAATAATATTCCATGAAAGTTAGTATTTCTCAAGTTATAAATTTATATAATTTTATTAGAATAATATTCGATAGAAATTACATTTTTCAAGTTACAAATATATAGAATTTTATTAGAATAATAGTTGATAAAAGTTGCCATTTTCAAGTTACAAATATATGGAATTTTATTAGAATAATATTAGATAAAAGTTACAAATATATAGAATTTTATTAGAATAATATTAGATAAAAGTTGCCATTTTCAAGTTGTAAATGTATAGAATTTTATTAGAATAATATTAGACAAAAGTTATCATTTTCAAGTTGTAAACATATAGAATTTTATTAGAATAATATTAGATAAAAATTACAATTTTCAAGTTACAAATATATTGAATTTTATTAGAATAATATTAGATAAAAGTTGCCATTTTCAAGTTGCAAATTTATAGAATTTAATTAGAATAATATTCCATGAAAGTTAGAATTTCTCAAGTTATAAATTTATATAATTTTATTAGAATAATATTCGATAGAAATTACATTTTTCAAGTTACAAATATATAGAATTTTATTAGAATAATAGTTGATAAAAGTTGCCATTTTCAAGTTACAAATATATGGAATTTTATTAGAATAATATTAGATAAAAGTTACAAATATATAGAATTTTATTAGAATAATATTAGATAAAAGTTGCCATTTTCAAGTTGCAAATTTATAGAATTTTATTAGAATAATATTCCATGAAAGTTAGAATTTTTCAAGTTATAAATTTATATAATTTTATTAGAATAATATTAGATAAAAATTACATTCTTCAAGTTACAAATATATAGAATTTTATTAGAATAATATTCGATAAAAGTTGCAATTTTCAAGTTACAAATATATAGAATTTTATTAGAATAATATTCGATAAAAATTACAATTTTCAAGTTACAAATATAAACATATAAAAGTAACAATTTTATCGAATATTATTCTAATAAAATTCTATGTGTTTGCAACTTGAAAATTTTAACTTACATTAAAAAACAATTTAATTGTAACTTTTATTAGAATACAATTTTAGAATAAAATTATAGATGTTTGATTTTATTAGATTAAATTGGAACAATCCAGAGGAGGGTCAATAATTGAAGAATGACTAAAATCTTGTAACTAGGAAATTGTAACCAACATTAAAAATCTTCGAGTGATTTAATTCGATAAAATCGGTAACTTTTGTCGAATAAAATTGCATATATTTGCAGTTGAATTTGAAATTTTGCAAACATCGATCAAAGAGACACGTGATGTTGTCAACATTTGGTCATTCCAGTCAGTGAAATAAACGCAAGTTTGATTTCGACGAGATCTTGACGAAGAATTCGTTGGACATCGTGTATCCATCGATACTTTGAAACGCGGAGGAGTTTTACGGCCATAAACGTTTCCAGGAAAGTATACAGACATTTCAGACGCTTGTATTCCCGTCCAAGCAGAGGAATACGGGCGTGTGCTTGATCGTGATCGAGCACGCACGCGGGAAAGAAGCATCGTGCAAAGAATTCATCTTTGCCCGATGAACCTGCACCTGTCTTTGGCTCAGAAGCTCGTTTACTGTCGCGCGCGTTACATCAGACCTTCCCAACCGAGCCCCAAACACACGCGAGACCGTCTCTGAAATAGTAAACCCTCCATACTCTTCGATAAACGCTAAAAACTTCCGTTCAATTAGCAAAATCGATCAGATCAAATCAGAAACACTTAAATAATGTCTTTTTGAATCAAAATTGCATGTAAAATGATGTGTGTTTGGTTGATTTGGCATCAATTTTAATTCTTGGACCGCCGCCATATTGGATTTCGATGTGGTTAGAGAAATTAATTGGATTTAAATCGTAGGTTAAGGGGTTAGGTTTGTTAAATCAATAATAAGGTGGATATATTGAAGAATATTGGAGTCGATTTTAATTTGTGATCGCCGCCATATTGGATTTCGATGTGTTTATAGAAATTATTGCAATTAAATTGTATTTCAAGGGGTTAATTATCTAAAATTAGTGACGAGGCGATTATTTATACAAATTATACTAAATAATATGGTGCAACTACGAATTAGAGATGTTTATTAAGCATTGTTTATCTGTTTGCTTATATTGGAGTCGATTTTAACCTGTGACCACCGCCATATTGGATTTCAATGTAGGTAACAGGAATTATTTGCAATTAAATCATACGTCAAAGGGGTTAGGTTTGCAAAATCAATAACGAGGCGATTATTCATAAATATTGCATTAAATAATACCATGCAAATTCGAATTAGAAATGTTTATTAAGTAATGTTTATTTGTTTGCTTATATTGGAGTCGATTTTCACCTATGATCGCCGCCATATTGGATTTCAATGTGGTAACAGAAATTAATTGGATTTAAATCTTACGTTAAGAGGTTAGGTTTGCAAAATTAGTGACGAAATGATTATTCATAAACATTCCAATAAACAATACAATGGAAATTCGAATTAGAAATGTTTAGAAAGTGTTTGCCTAGTTTAATAGTTGCTACCTATGCTCGTCGCCATATTGGAATTGACTGTGGTAACAGAAATTATTTGGAATTAAATAGTATATGGCCAGAAACCTATTTGGACTTAAATAATCTACGTTTGAACAATTATTTGAACTAAAAAATAGTCTACATTTGCAAAATTATTCGAAATTAAATCGAAAAACATTAAATAATCCCCTTTCAAACTAAAATTGCTCACAAAACATGTGAATTTGTCTAGTTTGCCATCAATTTTAGTTCGAAGACCGCCGCCATATTGGAATTCGTAGTTATAACAGAAATTATTCGAAATTAAATCGTTTGTCAAGAGGTTAAGTTTGTAAAATCACAAATAATGGATTAAATAATCCCCTTTCAAACTAAAATTGCTCACAAAACATAAGTTTGCCTAGTTTGCCATCAATTTCCATTCACAATTCGAAATTAAATCGTTTGTCAAGAGGTTAAGTTTGTAAAATCACAAACATTGCATTAAATAACCCCTTTTCAAACTAAAATTACTGACAAAACAACATGTATTTGCCTAATTTGCCATCAATTTCAATTTTCAAGCAACCGCCATATTGGAATTCATAATTATACCAGAAATTATTCGAAATTAAATCGTACGTCAAGAGTTTAAATCAGATCAAATCCCAAACTCTTAAATAATCCCCTTTCAAACTAAAATTGCTCACAAAACATGTGAATTTGTCTAGTTTGCCATCAATTTTAGTTCGAAGACCACCGCCATATTGGAATTCGTAGTTATAACAGAAATTATTCGAAATTAAATCGTTTGTCAAGAGGTTAAGTTTGTAAAATCACAAATAATGGATTAAATAATCCCCTTTCAAACTAAAATTGCTCACAAAACATAAGTTTGCCTAGTTTGCCATCAATTTCCATTCACAATTCGAAATTAAATCGTTTGTCAAGAGGTTAAGTTTGTAAAATCACAAACATTGCATTAAATAACCCCTTTTCAAACTAAAATTACTGACAAAACAACATGTATTTGCCTAATTTGCCATCAATTTCAATTTTCAAGCAACCGCCATATTGGAATTCATAATTATACCAGAAATTATTCGAAATTAAATCGTACGTCAAGAGTTTAAATCAGATCAAATCCCAAACTCTTAAATAATCCCCTTTCAAACTAAAATTGCTCACAAAACATGTGAATTTGTCTAGTTTGCCATCAATTTTAGTTCGAAGACCGCCGCCATATTGGAATTCGTAGTTATAACAGAAATTATTCGAAATTAAATCGTTTGTCAAGAGGTTAAGTTTGTAAAATCACAAATAATGGATTAAATAATCCCCTTTCAAACTAAAATTGCTCACAAAACATAAGTTTGCCTAGTTTGCCATCAATTTCCATTCACAATTCGAAATTAAATCGTTTGTCAAGAGGTTAAGTTTGTAAAATCACAAACATTGCATTAAATAACCCCTTTTCAAACTAAAATTACTGACAAAACAACATGTATTTGCCTAATTTGCCATCAATTTCAATTTTCAAGCAACCGCCATATTGGAATTCATAATTATACCAGAAATTATTCGAAATTAAATCGTACGTCAAGAGTTTAAATCAGATCAAATCCCAAACACTTAAATAATCCCCTTTCAAACTAAAATTGCTCACAAAACATGTGAATTTGTCTAGTTTGCCATCAATTTTAGTTCGAAGACCACCGCCATATTGGAATTCGTAGTTATAACAGAAATTATACGAAATTAAATCGTTCGTCAAGAGGTTAAGTTTGTAAAATCAGAAACAATGCATTAAATAATCCCCTTTCAAACTAAAATTGCTCACAAAACATAAGTTTGCCTAGTTTGCCATCAATTTCCATTCACAATTCGAAATTAAATCGTTTGTCAAGAGGTTAAGTTTGTAAAATCACAAACATTGCATTAAATAACCCCTTTTCAAACTAAAATTACTGACAAAACAACATGTATTTGCCTAATTTGCCATCAATTTCAATTTTCAAGCAACCGCCATATTGGAATTCATAATTATACCAGAAATTATTCGAAATTAAATCGTACGTCAAGAGTTTAAATCAGATCAAATCCCAAACACTTAAATAATCCCCTTTCAAACTAAAATTGCTCACAAAACATGTGAATTTGTCCAGTTTGCCATCAATTTTAGTTCGAAGACCGCCGCCATATTGGAATTCGTAGTTATAACAGAAATTATACGAAATTAAATCGTTCGTCAAGAGGTTAAGTTTGTAAAATCAGAAACAATGCATTAAATAATCCCCTTTCAAACTAAAATTGCTCACAAAACATAAGTTTGCCTAGTTTGCCATCAATTTCCATTCACAATTCGAAATTAAATCGTTTGTCAAGAGGTTAAGTTTGTAAAATCACAAACATTGCATTAAATAACCCCTTTTCAAACTAAAATTACTGACAAAACAACATGTATTTGCCTAATTTGCCATCAATTTCAATTTTCAAGCAACCGCCATATTGGAATTCATAATTATACCAGAAATTATTCGAAATTAAATCGTACGTCAAGAGTTTAAATCAGATCAAATCCCAAACTCTTAAATAATCCCCTTTCAAACTAAAATTGCTCACAAAACATGTGAATTTGTCTAGTTTGCCATCAATTTTAGTTCGAAGACCACCGCCATATTGGAATTCGTAGTTATAACAGAAATTATACGAAATTAAATCGTTCGTCAAGAGGTTAAGTTTGTAAAATCAGAAACAATTAATTAAATAATCCCCTTTCAAACTAAAATTGCTCACAAAACATAAGTTTGCCTAGTTTGCCATCAATTTCCATTCACAATTCGAAATTAAATCGTTTGTCAAGAGGTTAAGTTTGTAAAATCACAAACATTGCATTAAATAACCCCTTTTCAAACTAAAATTACTGACAAAACAACATGTATTTGCCTAATTTGCCATCAATTTCAATTTTCAAGCAACCGCCATATTGGAATTCATAATTATACCAGAAATTATTCGAAATTAAATCGTACGTCAAGAGTTTAAATCAGATCAAATCCCAAACACTTAAATAATCCCCTTCCAACCTAAAATCCCTCACAAAATATCTATTTGCCTACTTTGCCATCAATTTCAATCCCCAAACCGCCGCCATATTGAAATTCATAATTGTACCACAAATTATTTGCAACTAAACTGTACATCAAGAGGTTAGGCTAGCAAAATCAGTCATATCAAATCCCAAACACCTAAATAACCCCCTTGCAACCTAAAATCCCTCCCAAAACATCTATCTGCCTACTTTGCCATAAATTCCAACCCCCAAACCCCCTGCCACATTAAAATTCCCTCTCTAATCAGAAGTTCCCCCCAAAAAATATCAAAGACACAGACGTATCATAGTCGTACAATCACACAACCCTCTTTCTAGCTATCAGAAGCCATCGAGTCCACGATATCAATCTCTGTATTTGGCTGGTAGCTCCCCCTCCCCTACCCGGTGTCCAGAGAAGTTAGGCAAGGTGTCGACGGTGGCTGTAGGACCGTTGGGTGACTGGCGAGGTGCAGGTGACGAGTCCGGTGGTCCTCCCGGGACGCAGTACTCCGTTAAAATCGTGTGAGTGCGTGCGTGTCACCGCGTTCCTGAACAATGAGGCTCCTACAACGCGTGTGGAGGTTCAGACGAGGATGGAGGATCGCAGGGTGGACGCACACGCTGGTTTTGGAGGGGGCCAGAAGGGGGGGAATCGAGGGAAGGGCGAGGAGGAACGGAGAGTAGTAACGTCACGGAGAGGACCTGTGAAATGGTATCCGAAGAGAGCCCAGGCGGAGGGCGCGTGGCATCGTGGCGACTGCAGCTGCCGGTTTCGTTCTCTGCATATGCGCGTGCGAGCGACCGCGCCGATTCCTTTCCTCTTTCATCGCCTCCCCGTCTCTCCTGTCCTCTTTACGCGCGCGTGTGCCTACCTACGGCTGATACCGTGGCGCGCGCCAACGCTCATTAACGCGAAACTCCGTCATCAAGCTTTCCCGCGATCCCTGGCGCCACACACCGCGACCTTCGCATCCTGGAAAGGATATTTCGGTAGTTTTGTGTTACGAACTGGGGAAATTCGAGATTTTTTGTTGGGTTTGGGTATTGGGAGATGGAATAGTAGGGTGGGGGGATAGGATGATGACATACTGGTAGCCTAGACCTAAGTTAGGTAGCACACACTAGGGTATTTGCACCCAAAAAATGGAATTTTGTTAGTTTTGCTGAGACTACGACCTGAAAATTCGAGAATTTGAGAATTTTTTTTTGGTTTTGGCTATTGGGAGCTGAAATACTAGGGTGAGGGACAGGATGATGACACAGTGATAGACCAGAGCTAAGTTAGGTAGCATACACTAGGGTATTTGCATCCAAAAAATGGAATTTTGTTAGTTTTGTGAGGGTGCAAACTGAAAATTCGAGAATTTGGGAATTTTTTGGTATTTTTATCTTTTGGAAGCTGAAATACTAGGGTGGGGGACGTGATGATGACACACTGGTAGCCCAAACCTAACTTGGGCACAACACATCAGGGCATTTGCATTCAAAAAACGAAATTTCATTACTTTTCTAAGCGTCCAAACTGAAAATTTGTTGAGAATTTGATAATTTGTGAATTTTTTGGTATTTTTATGTATTGGAAGCTTTGATATTAATGTGGGGGACGCGATGATGACACACTTGTAGCCTAGACCTAACTTAGGCACCACAAACCAGGGTATTTGCATCCAAAAAACGAAATTTTCCTACTTTTCTGAGGATGCAAGCTGAAAATTCGAAAATTTGAGTATTTTTTGGTATTTTTGTCTATTGGAAGCTGAAATACTAGAGTGGGGGACGATGATAATGATACTCTGATAGCCCAGACCTAACTTGGGCACCACAAACCAGGGCATTTGCATTCAAAAAACGAAATTTTGTTACTTTTCTGAGACTACGAACTGAAAATTTGGGAAATTGAGAATTTTTTGGTATTTTTATCTATTGGAAGCTGAAATACTAGTGTGGGGGACGTGATGATGACACACTGATAGCTCAGACACCACACACCAGGGGATTTGCATAAAAAAAATGAAATTTTGTTACTTTTCTGAGGATGCAAACTGAAAATTCGAGAATTTGAGACTTTTTTTGGTATTTTTGTCTATTAGAAGCTAAAATACTAGGGTGGGGGACGTGATGACGACACACTGATAGACCAGACCTAACCTACACACCACACGCCACACACCAGGGCATTTGCCTTAAAAAAAAACGAAATTCCGTTACTTTTTTGAGAGTTCAAACAGAAAATTTGAGAATTTTTTCTTATTTTTATCTATTCGAGACTTAAATACCAATGGAAGTAAATGGTAGTAAATACTAAATTCTAAATATATTCTGTTATATCATTTTCTAAATTCTAAATGTATTCTTTTATATTATATTCTAAATTCTAAATTCTAAATATATTCTTCTATATTATCTTCTATATTCTAAATTCTAAATATATATTCTTCTATATTATCTTTTATATTCTCAATTCTAAATATATTCTTGTATATTATCTTATATAGTCTAAATTCTCTATATTATTTTTTATATTCTAAATTCTAAATATAGTCTTCTACATTATCTTCTAAATTCTAAATGTAGTCTTCTATATTATCTTCTAAATTCTAAATATATTCTTCTATATTATCTTCTAAATTCTAAATATATTCTTCTATATTATCTTCTAAATTCTAAATATAGTCTCCTATATTATTTTTTATCTTCTAAATTCTAAATATATTCTTCTATATTATCCTCTATAGTCTAAATTCTCTATATTATTTTTTATATTCTAAATTCTAAATATAGTCTTCTATATTATCTTCTATAGTCTAAATTCTCTATATTATTTTTTATATTCTAAATTCTAAATATAGTCTTCTATATTATCTTCTAAATTCTAAATATAGTCTTCTATATTATCTTCTAAATTCTAAATATATTCTTCTATATTATCTTCTAAATTCTAAATATAATCTCCTATATTATCTTTTATATTCTAAATTCTAAATATATTCTTTTATATTATCTTCTAAATTCTAAATATAGTCTTCTATATTATCTTCTAAATTCTAAATATATCCTTCTATATTATCTTTTATATTCTAAATTCTAAATATATTCTTCTATATTATCTTTTATACTCTGAATTCTAAATATATTCTTCTATATTCTAAATTCTCTATTCTCTTAATTATAAAATAGTCCATTACCTGCATTTTATATCAAGAAACATATATATTTTGTCAAGTATCATGTCAGAAATGAATACATAGAAACATACAATAAACAACACACGATAGAGAGAGACAAAGCATCGACGCGATCGCGAAGGACCTAATCAGTGGTGGGGGATTAAGCTGAGCGTGCGCAGGATTCTCTTCTCGTATCGCTACCTAGGTGGCAACATGTCTGCTCGCACTAGTAGCGGAGCCCCAGCAATAATACACTAAGAATCTCGAAATATAATCACTCCTCGACATCAATTATACAATTTCTAATCATCATAGCCGCCATATTTGCGATATATTCAGTGCAACATTACGGGAGTGATCACAGCGAGATGCATAATTGGGAAAAACATCGAATCTTTTCTTCGTTGGAAGAGTGAGACAGAGCTACAGTGTGACCTTCGAGAACATAAACAGTTGAGCTGCGCCAACATCTCGTCGACTAGCAATGGAATTCGTTAACAGAGTAACACAGTATCTTAATATTTAGTCATTTTTCAATAACAATTGTAGAATTTATAGTAGAATTTATCGTCATAGCTGTCATATTTGTAATATATTTAGAGGTTAGGATTGTTAAAGTAGATTACATTCAAATAACATTCCAAGCTATTTTTAACATTTTAAGCTTGTTCAATTTTGTAAAATATTTTCTGTTAATAGCTTACAAGTGCTCATATTGTGATACAAAATTAAAATTAATAAAATTAACCTCGTTCAAATAACATTTCACATTTTTTTCTACAATTTTCGTATTTTTAGCTTGTCTAATTATTTTGTAAAATATTATCTGCTAACAATACAAAGGCGTAGAATTTTTTAATTTACATACAGACTCAATTTAGATAGTATAAAATTTTGATTTTAGACCATTGTAAGCTGCATAACCTACAATTTTTCCCCGTATTTATTTTTGCAACCTTATTATAATTTGCACATTCTATCCAAAATTTCCCTCAACGTCATAACGAGAGAATTAATTTTTCTAATATTATAGTGTTAAATCCTGTCACCCATATGTGGCAGTCAAAGTGTCAAGGGGGGGGGGGCGTAGAATTTTGAAATCTACATATACTAGATTTTATTATCAGAGTAGACTTTATTATAGAAGTAGTAATTTATGGATGGTTTTTCTCGTTGTTTTTCTCTAACCTAAACGGTGTTCACACGTTAGTTGTAGGGGGCGTGAGCGAAGCATCCGCCACGGAATATTTTGTCCCAGAGGGTTGACCCCTTTGGAAGTTTGCAAGGAAATTATGCGCCGGGTCTCGTTAATGCAGATTAAACCTTTTTCGAATGGGGAGGTGGGGGGATTGTTGCGGTTATAGCGGCGAAATAAATCATGCTGTTCTATCGTTGTACACTTCCCGCGTTTTAAGGCGTTGTCCCGCCCGGGGGCGACGTATCGCCATTCCCTGCAACCGTTTTTCATAACGTTGCCTTAATTAACGCGAGCCATCTGACGCGGTTGGCTGATGTGTTTTGTAATACCCGGCGAAAATTTTGTAATAAACTCCACCTGGAGTTCTCGTCCTTTTTATTATTTTATGCCCCCCCCCCCGAAATATTTTCGAAAATTTGTATCTTTGCTAAATTTTTCAATGATTAATAATAGTTACACACATTTTCGAAAATTTGCAACCACGTTTGCTAAATTTTTAAACGATTAATTATATCGTATATATGCAATTAGGCGAAAAGAAAGTAATTATAAACGTAATTACACTGAGGGGAGAATGTAATTCGAGGGAAAATTTATGAAATTGTTTATTCGATAATATAAATAATAGTTAGATAATAATAGAATTTAATGTTATTTGGGTGAATTTAAAAATTCAGTTGGAATGTCAACTTTTTGTAGATAGTTTTGAAATTTATTTATTTTTTTGTTTTATCTTAATTTATTGTTTCAATTTTTCATTTATTATTCTTAGTTTATTTTTAAATTTTATGTTACAAATTTATGAAATTGTATTGGAAAATATTCGACGCCACGAACAATACATAAATAATAATAAAATTCAATATTATTCTTGGAAATTTAAAAATACATTTAAATTGTCAATTTTCGTTCATAGCTTCGAAATTTATTTAGAAACTCCACCTTATTTAACCTCAAAATTTATGAAATTGTTCATTCGATACCATAAACAACACACAATTAATAATAAAATTCAAAATTATTCCTACAAATTCAAAAATATATTTGGAATGTCTACTTTCGTTCATAGCTTCGAAATTCATTTAGAAACATTGCTTTATTTTACTTCAAAATTTATGAAATTGTCCATTCGATACCATAAACAACACACAATTAATAATAAAATTCAATATTATTTGTGCAAGTTCAAAAATTCATTTGGAATGGCAACTTTCGTTCGTAGCTTCGAAATTTATTTGGAAACTCTACCATACCTAACCTCCAAATTTATGAAATCCTCTTAGAAAAAATTCGACGCCACGAACAATACATAAATAATAATAAAATTCAATATTATTCTTGGAAATTTAAAAATACATTTAAATTGTCAATTTTCGTTCATAGCTTCGAAATTTATTTAGAAACTCCACCTTATTTAACCTCAAAATTTATGAAATTGTTCATTCGATACCATAAACAACACACAATTAATAATAAAATTCAAAATTATTCCTACAAATTCAAAAATATATTTGGAATGTCTACTTTCGTTCATAGCTTCGAAATTCATTTAGAAACATTGCTTTATTTTACTTCAAAATTTATGAAATTGTCCATTCGATACCATAAACAACACACAATTAATAATAAAATTCAATATTATTTGTGCAAGTTCAAAAATTCATTTGGAATGGCAACTTTCGTTCGTAGCTTCGAAATTTATTTGGAAACTCTACCTTACCTAACCTCAAAATTTATGAAATCCTCTTAGAAAAAATTCGACGCCACGAACAATACATAAATAATAATAAAATTCAATATTATTCTTGCAAATTTAAAAATTCATTTAAATAGTCAATTTTCGTTCATAGCTTCGAAATTTATTTAGAAACTCCACCTTATTTAACCTCAAAATTTATAAAATTGTTCATTCGATGCCATAAACAACACACAATTAATAATAAAATTCAAAATTATTCCTACAAATTCAAAAATATATTTGGAATGTCTACTTTCGTTCATAGCTTCGAAATTCATTTAGAAACATTGCTTTATTTTACTTCAAAATTTATGAAATTGTCCATTCGATACCATAAACAACACACAATTAATAATAAAATTCAATATTATTTGTGCAAGTTCAAAAATTCATTTGGAATAGCAACTTTCGTTCATAGCTTCGAAATTTATTTGGAAACGCTACCATACCTAACCTCAAAATTTATGAAATCCTCTTAGAAAAAATTCGACGCCACGAACAATACATAAATAATAATAAAATTCAATATTATTCTTGCAAATTTAAAAATACATTTAAATTGTCAATTTTCGTTCATAGCTTCGAAATTTATTTAGAAACTCCACCTTATTTAACCTCAAAATTTATGAAATTGTTCATTCGATGCCATAAACAACACACAATTAATAATAAAATTCAAAATTATTCCTACAAATTCAAAAATATATTTGGAATGTCAACTTTCGTTCATAGCTTCGAAATTCATTTAGAAACATTGCTTTATTTTACTTCAAAATTTATGAAATTGTCCATTCGATACCATAAACAACACACAATTAATAATAAAATTCAATATTATTTGTGCAAGTTCAAAAATTCATTTGGAATGGCAACTTTCGTTCGTAGCTTCGAAATTTATTTGGAAACTCTACCTTACCTAACCTCAAAATTTATGAAATCCTCTTAGAAAAAATTCGACGCCACGAACAATACATAAATAATAATAAAATTCAATATTATTCTTGCAAATTTAAAAATACATTTAAATTGTCAAATTTTCGTTCATAGCTTCGAAATTTATTTAGAAACTCCACCTTATTTAACCTCAAAATTTATAAAATTGTTCATTCAATGCCATAAACAACACACAATTAATAATAAAATTCAAAATTATTCCTACAAATTCAAAAATATATTTGGAATGTCTACTTTCGTTCATAGCTTCGAAATTCATTTAGAAACATTGCTTTATTTTACTTCAAAATTTATGAAATTGTCCATTCGATACCATAAACAACACACAATTAATAATAAAATTCAATATTATTTGTGCAAGTTCAAAAATTCATTTGGAATGGCAACTTTCGTTCGTAGCTTCGAAATTTATTTGGAAACTCTACCTTACCTAACCTCAAAATTTATGAAATCCTCTTAGAAAAAATTCGACGCCACGAACAATACATAAATAATAATAAAATTCAATATTATTCTTGGAAATTTAAAAATACATTTAAATTGTCAATTTTCGTTCATAGCTTCGAAATTTATTAAGAAACTCAATCTTACCTAACCTCAAAATTTATGAAATTCTCTTAGAAAAAATTCTACACCACAAACAACCCAAAATTAATAACAAAATTCAATATTATTTTCAATATTATTATTCGAAACCACGAATCGCCATTTCCATGAATGTTTTTTTATTTTAACAATCTGTAAATATTTTATAATAAACTCCACCCTGAATTTTCCATCCTTTTCATTATTCAACTCCCCAAAAAATATTTTCAAAAACCTCCACCTTTGCCAAATTTTTAACCCAATAATACATATATATATATATATGCAATTAAGTGAAAAAGGCCACGAACGTAATTACACTTGGTTAGAGAATATAATTCGGTGTAAATTAAATCCCGAGATTCAATGGAAATCGCGTTTTAAGTTCTCCATTAACGACCAGTAATTAATACAACGCGATTTGCTTTCACGAAGCAAATGTCTTTATCGGAGAAAACCAGCCTCAAACGTTTTTCTTCGAGATTATTTACTCGAATGGCGAAACCTACGGGCGAGTTTATAATTGTACGTGATTCCCTGCTGCTTGAGATTTTCAGGAAACTCGTTAAGAATCCACTAATTACGTATAACCGAACGCAGATGTGTTTTATTAATCGTTACTTTTTTTGTTTTCCAGGTTTGTCGATGAAGCTTTAATCGTCCAATGGAGTCTTCGGTGTTGGAGGCAAGGATTAAGTAAATGGTAGATCTATGCATGAGTTTTAGTATTTTTTGACGTCCTGCGGAGTCCAGACTCCATCCAATTTGGACACTAACCCGGCGGGTTGAAGTTTTAGCTAATTGAATTAATGAGAGTTTACGACGCAGCGGGCTCGAGGTAATTAACGCTTTCGCGTTTAGCTGCTGGGATTATCCTGGTGCTGGGGACGCATGGGGAATTTATTTAGAGACTCCTACGTTTTATTACAGCACGAAATTCATCGTTGGATACCATGAAATTGTAATAAAATTCAATATTATTCCTGTAGATAAAAAAAGAAACATATAAAATATCAGTTTTTGTTTATTATGTTAGTTTAGAGCGTGAAATTTATTTAGAAACTCCTACGTTTTGTTCCATACCAAAATTCATCGTTGGATACCACAAAATTATAATAAAATTCAATATTATTCGCGTTAATTCAAAAAAAAAAAAACATTCAAAGTATCAGTTTTCGTTTATTGTGTCAGTTTAGAGCGCGAAATTTATTTAGAAACTCCTACGAATTATTTCAGTCCAAAATTCATCGTTTGATACCATGAAACTATAATAAAATTCAATATTATTTGTGTTGATCCAAAAAAAAAATATTTAAAATATCAGTTTTTGTTTATTACGTCAATTTGGAGTGTGAAATTTATTTAGAAACTTCTAAGCTTTTTTTCCAGCCCAAAATTCATCGTTGGATACCACAAAATTATAATAAAATTCAATAGTATTTGTTTTCATCGAAAAAAAATACATTTGAAATATCAGTTTTTGTTTATTGTGTTAATTTAGAGCGTCAAATTTATTTAGAAACTAATACGCTTTATTCCAGCAGAAAATTCATCGTTTGATACCATGAAACTATAATAAAATTCAATATTATTCCTGTAGATAAAAAAAGAAACATAAAATATCAGTTTTTGTTTATTATGTTAGTTTAGAGCGTGAAATTTATTTAGAAACTCCTACGTTTTGTTCCATACCAAAATTCATCGTTGGATACCACAAAATTATAATAAAATTCAATATTATTCGCGTTAATTCAAAAAAAAAAAAACATTCAAAATATCAGTTTTCGTTTATTGTGTCAGTTTAGAGCGCGAAATTTATTTAGAAACTCCTACGAATTATTTCAGTCCAAAATTCATCGTTTGATACCATGAAACTATAATAAAATTCAATATTATTTGTGTTGATCCAAAAAAAAAATATTTAAAATATCAGTTTTTGTTTATTACGTCAATTTGGAGTGTGAAATTTATTTAGAAACTTCTAAGCTTTTTTTCCAGCCCAAAATTCATCGTTGGATACCACAAAATTATAATAAAATTCAATAGTATTTGTTTTCATCGAAAAAAAATACATTTGAAATATCAGTTTTTGTTTATTGTGTTAATTTAGAGCGTCAAATTTATTTAGAAACTAATACGCTTTATTCCAGCAGAAAATTCATCGTTTGATACCATGAAACTATAATAAAATTCAATATTATTCCTGTAGATAAAAAAAGAAACATATAAAATATCAGTTTTTGTTTATTATGTTAGTTTAGAGCGTGAAATTTATTTAGAAACTCCTACGTTTTGTTTCATACCAAAATTCATCGTTGGATACCACAAAATTATAATAAAATTCAATAGTATTTGTGTTAATTAAAAAAAAAATATTTATAATATTAGTTTTCGTTAATCTTGTCAGTTTAGAGCGTGGAACTCTACCATAATTCATCTTAAAATTTATGAAATTGTCTTAGAAAACATTCGACATCACAAATAATAGATAAATAATAATAAAACCCAATATTATTCGTGTTAATACAATAATATATTTAAAATATTAGTTATAGTTTATCGTGTCAATTTAGAGCGTGAAATTTACTTAGAAACTGTACCCTACTTCATCTTAAAATGTATGAAATTGTTTAGAAAAAATTAGACACCACAAAGAATTCGTAAATAATAATAAAATTCAATATTATTTGTGAAAATCCAAAAAAAAACATTTAAAATGTCAACTTTTGTTCATAGCTTCGAAATTTATTTAGAAACTCTATCTTATTTAACCTCAAAATTTATGAAATTGTATTAGAAAAAATTCAACACCTCAAAAAATACACAATTAATAATAAAATTCAATATTATTTGTGAAAATCAAAAAAAAAAACACTTAAAATGTCAACTTTCGTTTGTAGCTTCGAAATTCACTTAGAAACTCTACCTTATTTAACCTCAAAATTTATGAAATTGTATTAGAAAAAATTCAACACCTCAAAAAACACACAATTAATAATAAAATTCAATATTAATCATGAAAATCGAAAAATACATTTGAAATTGCCATTTTTGTTCATAGCATGATATTTATTTAGAAATTCTAACCTTATTTCACCCTCAGAATTTATGAAATTGTATTAGAAAAAATTCAACACCTCAAAAAATACACAATTAATAATAAAATTCAATATTATTTGTGAAAATCAAAAAAAAAAACACTTAAAATGTCAACTTTCGTTTGTAGCTTCGAAATTTACTAAGAAACTCTACCTTATTTAACCTCAAAATTTAGGAAATTGTATTAGAAGAAATTCAACACCTCAAAAAACACACAATTAATAATAAAATTCAATATTAATCATGAAAATCGAAAAATACATTTGAAATTGCCATTTTTGTTCATAGCATGATATTTATTTAGAAATTCTAACCTTATTTCACCCTCAGAATTTATGAAATTGTATTAGAAAAAATTCAACACCTCAAAAAATACACAATTAATAATAAAATTCAATATTATTTGTGAAAATCAAAAAAAAAAACACTTAAAATGTCAACTTTCGTTTGTAGCTTCGAAATTCACTTAGAAACTCTACCTTATTTAACCTCAAAATTTATGAAATTATCTTAGAAAAAATTAGACACCACAAACAATACATAAATAATAATAAAATTCAATATTATTTGTGAAAATCCAAAAAAAATATTTAAAATGTCAACTTTCGTTTGTAGTTTCGAAATTTATTTAGAAACTCTACCTTATTTAACCTCAAAATTTAGGAAATTGTATTAGAAGAAATTCAACACCTCAAAAAACACACAATTAATAATAAAATTCAATATTAATCATGAAAATCGAAAAATACATTTGAAATTGCCATTTTCGTTCATAGCATGAAATTTAGTTAGAAATTCTAATCTTGTTTCTCCCTCAAAATTTATGAAATTGTCTTAGAAAACATTCTACATCACAAAAAAACACACAATTAATAATAAAATTCAATATTAATCATTCAAATCCAAAAATACACTCAAAATATCAACTTCCATTGCTCGTATCAACTTGATAAAACATTTTCTCAAAATTAATACCTAATAAAGATTCCATCTAGATCCTTAAGACCACCATAGCAAAAGATCTAATCGATCCATGAACAATATTCACTTACAATTAGAAACAAAACACTTGCAAATTATTTATTTACCTATTTTGCAATTATAAATTCCCTTCTACACAAAAACAGAGCTAACTACAAAATCACATAACCTAGAAAATCACATAATCTAGAAAACCACATAAGCTAGAAAATCACATAATCTAGAAAATCACATAACCTACAAAATCACATAATCTAGAAAACCACATAACCTACAAAATCACAAAATCTAGAAAACCACATAACCTAGAAAATTACTTAATCTAGAAAACCACATAACCTAGAAAATAACATAACCTAGAAATCACATAATCTAGAAAACCACATAACCTAGAAAATCACATAATTTAGAAAATCACATAACCTAGAAAATCACATAATCTAGAAAACCACATAACCTAGAAAATCACATAACTTAGGAAATCACATAACAATTATCTAATTAAATGGACAAATTAAACAGAACAAAATTGAAAGGTTTTCAAGAAAATTGAGAAATAAATATCATTCTTGAAATAATATATTATACTTTGACATATGAGACCCCCCTGTAAATGAGAATTCCCTTCCATACGAAAACAGAGCCACCCACAACCTCACATAACCTAGAAAACCACATAACCTACAATAACAATCATCCAACAAAATGGACAAATTAAACACAAAAAAATTGAAAGGTTTTGAAGAAAATTGAGAAATATCATTCTTGAAATAATATACTTTGACATATGAGACCCCCCTTTCATACAAAAACAGAGCCCCCCACAAAATGACATAACCTAGAAAACCACATAACCTACAATAACAATAATCCAACAAAATGGACAAATTAAACACAACAAAATTGAAAAGTTTTCAAGAAAATTGAGAGATATAGTTTGTGAAATAATATACTTTGACATATGAGCCCCCCCTGTAAATGAGAATTCCCTTCCATACGAAAACAGAGCCACCTACAAACTCACATAACCTAGAAAACCACATAGCCTAGAAAACCACATAACCTAGAAAACCACATAACCTACAATAACAATAATCCAACAAAAAGGACAAATTAAACACAAAAAAATTGAAATGTTTTCAATAAAATTGAGAAACATCATTCATGAAATAATGTACTTTGACATATGAGACCCCATCGCGGTTGTTGATTAAATGTTAATTATGCAAAGCTAATAAATAATAAGTTAACGCGCGACGATCAATCTTTTTCCTCGTGCAAAATGTCCTATAAACTGGTTTGAAGCAGGTGACTCGGTGTTAAGGGAACAGCTTCGACCTGTATTTGTTCTCTTTGCCCTTTTATCACTCCCCGACACGATAATCCATTTACCCTCAATTAGAATGGATTACCTCTCGTTACCTCTCGATAACGATTTTTCTGGTACCGTTAAAACGCTCGACTCGTAATCAGTGAGACGATGTTCATTGATTCCGAGGATCTTAAACGACTCCGTTTATCACTATAGATTCGCTACAATCGCCATTCATCGATCCCTCGTGTACCTTTCATATTATGTCAAACACCTTCAATTTGAAAGGTTAAAAAAAATTATAAGTTTAAAAGAAAACGTTCACAGTTCACGTTTTTTAATATTTATTTATTCGATCATTCAAATTTCCATGATTCATTCACTTTGTGTTTTTATTTATTTAGGAGGTTAGTTTTGTAAAATATTTTTCTCAACGTGAATATCGATCGTTAATAAAAAAAATATAGAGTGATCAGAAACCTGGAAAAAGTTTATTTTAAATTCAAATGATTTTATTTTATTTTCGTCGAATTTATAAGTTAATATAATTAGGATTCCCCTTTTATGTATAATTTGATACAAATTCAGCGTCCATTTTGTGTTCCATTTGAATGTAAATTCCATGAAAGGGGGGCTCATTCATCGACAAGTTTAATAAAATGAGAATTATTTTATTTTACAAAATGGAAAGGAAGAAAAAAATTTAATGAGAATTATTTCATTTTAAATTTTTCGAGGTTAACTTTGTATTCAAATGAGGTTCCACAAAATAGGGATTCGTGTATCAACAAATTTAATTGAGAATTATTTCATTTTCCAAAATATAGGGATTCACGTATCAACAAATTTAATGAGAATTATTTCATTTTAAATTTTTCGAGGTTAACTTTGTATTCAAATGAGGTTCCAAAAAATAGGGATTCGTGTATCAACAAATTCAATGAGAATTATTTCATTTAAAATTTTTCGAGGTTAACTTTGTATTCGAATTAGTTTCCAAAAAATAGAAAATACAATACGCGATTTATTAGTAATTTAAGGACACGGAATCCCCAGTGGTGGATGTCCTACATCGAGAGAGGAACGCTGTTAAATATAATACCACGCGCATGGTAACAGATATTTTGCAAAAAAAAAAGAAAAAAAAAAAAAGGTTTGAATACTCACAGCGCAGCACAGGTTGCGCATATTTCATGCCGTCGAGTAACCGTATAACGCGATTTCTGCGCGAGCCTCGTCCCGGTGAACGATTCTGCGAATCCTGCTTTTGGACCATCTGGTAATATACGTTCATAACACGACGTGGCACCGCGTGCACGCGTACGCGCATAAATCAAAGATTAATGTATCGTCGACGCGCGGAGTTTCCTCGGCGAGACCTCGCTTGTAAATAAATTTTCAGCCCACTTAATTCCCACCCGTTCTTGCGACACGAGCCGCGTATTAAACCGTTTTAACCGTGAAAATCTGGGGAAAAGGGCGGAGATAAAGGTGGCCGTTTAATGCGGTGACAATGTGCACTTGCGCGGCGGCGTCACAGCTGCGTGATCTACGGCGCAACGCCGGCCTTGGAACGCGAACGGCGCGCCACGGGGCCGTAGATCAACGCGAGAATGGACAACAGGGATTTAGGAAGCTCCTGGAATCCTGACTAATAACAGTCTTTACGTCGATAATTGTCGTTAAACATTTCTCAAATTTCCATTCGAGTATCTTTTACAATTTAAAATAAACAATTTCTGGTTTTGATCATCGAGTATATCTTTTTATGGACGTGGAAAGAAATATTGTTTATGATAATAATGACAGGTCTTTTTGGTTGTTAGACCTTGGACAATTATGATTAAATATTTTTTTTAATATTGTACAATAGTGTTGGGGGGAATTTAAAATCTTTAAAAAAATTTGAAACGTTGATTTCTTATTAAACTTGATGATGAATGAGTCCTCGAGACAAATTCGAGGAGTTTGAATTTGTATCAAATTATACAAAAAGGACTCTGAATTTTATTAAATTATAAATTAATCAGGTGTTTTATTTTATTTTATTTTATTTTTTGTTTCTTCGAATAGCTCCAAATAGCTACCCTCGACGAACGTAAAATAAAAAAAATACAAAATACAAAAAATATAAAAGAATAATTTCTTATTAAGCTTGAATTTATTAATTGTGTTAAGGGTTGTTTGTTTTTCATGGAGAATTATAACCAAAAATTTTCTTAAATATCGTGCAATAGTGTTTCCAAATTTAAAATCTTAAATATAAATAATATAAAAGAATAAAATTTGAAAAAATAATTTCTTATTAAATTTGTCGATAACTGAGTGTCTCTTCTTTTTTTTTTAGAGTTGAAATGCAGTAAAAAATGGAGAGTGAATTTATTAATTGTGTTAGGGGTTGTTTGTTTATCGCGAACGTTTCGTGGGAAACTTATGACGTAATCTAACCCTTTTGTTCGCGACATAGCAGGCCATAAAGTTTCCGTCGCTGCACGGGAGACCGAAATCGCCGAG
The DNA here is from genome assembly GCF_013123115.1 of Colletes gigas. Classification (NCBI taxonomy): domain Eukaryota; kingdom Metazoa; phylum Arthropoda; class Insecta; order Hymenoptera; family Colletidae; genus Colletes; species Colletes gigas. The sequence goes on from NW_025106663.1 coordinate 2,027,350, forward strand.
TCCGCGTTTCGCCTTACGCAGAATCGAGGTTCGTTACTTTGTTACGTCGCGTTATTTATTAGTAACTTATTCTCGGCTTACCAATTGGCTCGTCGCGGCTGGCGATTCCCCGCAAGGTCGGATTAAGAGTTTTTTCACGAAACAAGTGAGACTTTTCAATTTGGAAAACGGGGGATGACCTGATTTGCATACAGATTTTTCATAAACAAAACGCAGTATTGCAAATGGTGTCAAAATACCAGAATTTTTTAAAATTACTATCTCAAATCAATTTCCAAAAATTCAGTTGCAATTTCTTACAATTTTTCATAAAAAAAAAAACGTTCCATTGCAACTGGTGTCAAAATACCAGAATTTTTAAAAATTACTATCTCAAAACAATTTCCAAAAATTCAGAAGCAATTTCTTACAATTTTTCATATTAAAAAAACGTTCCATTGCAACTGGTGTCAAAATACCAGAATTTTTAAAAATTACTATCTCAAATCAATTTCCAAAAATTCAGAAGGAATTTCTTACAATTTTTCATAAAAAAGGAAACGTTCCATTGCAACTGGTGTCAAAATACCAGAATTTTTAAAAATTACTATCTCAAATCAATTTCCAAAAATTCAGAAGGAATTTCTTACAATTTTTCATTTAAAAAAAACGTTCCATTGTAACTGGTGTCAAAATACCAGAATTTTAAAAATTACTATCTCAAATCAATTTCCAAAAATTCAGAAGGAATTTCTTACAATTTTTCATAAAAAAAAAACGTTCCATTGCAACTGGTGTCAAAATACCAGAATTTTAAAAATTACTATCTCAAATCAATTTCCAAAAATTCAGAAGGAATTTCTTACAATTTTTCATTAAAAAAAAACGTTCCATTGCAACTGGTGTCAAAATACCAGAATTTTTTAAAATTACTATCTCAAATCAATTTCCAAAAATTCAGTAGCAATTTCTTACAATTTTTCATAAAAAAAGAAACGTTCCATTGCAACTGGTGTCAAAATACCAGAATTTTTAAAAATTACTATCTCAAATCAATTTCCAAAAATTCAGAAGGAATTTCTTACAATTTTTCATTAAAAAAAAACGTTCCATTGCAACTGGTGTCAAAATACCAGAATTTTTAAAAATTACTATCTCAAAACAATTTCCAAAAATTCAGAAGCAATTTCTTACAATTTTTCATATTAAAAAAACGTTCCATTGCAACTGGTGTCAAAATACCAGAATTTTTAAAAATTACTATCTCAAATCAATTTCCAAAAATTCAGAAGGAATTTCTTACAATTTTTCATAAAAAAAGAAACGTTCCATTGCAACTGGTATCAAAATTCCAGAATTTTTAAAAATTACTATCTCAAATCAATTTCCAAAAATTCAGAAGGAATTTCTTACAATTTTTCATAATAAAAGAAACGTTCCATTGCAACTGGTGTCAAAATACCAGAATTTTTAAAAATTACTATCTCAAATCAATTTCCAAAAATTCTGTCTCAATTTCTTACAATTTTTCATAAAAAAAAAACATTCCATTGCAACTGGTGTCAAAATACCAGAATTTTTTTAATTACTATCTCAAATCAATTTCCAAAAATTCAGAAGGAATTTCTTACAATTTTTCATTAAAAAAAAACGTTCCATTGCAACTGGTGTCAAAATACCAGAATTTTAAAAATTACTATCTCAAATCAATTTCCAAAAATTCAGTCTCAATTTCTTACAATTTTTCATTTAAAAAAAACGTTCCATTGTAACTGGTGTCAAAATACCAGAATTTTTTAAAATTACTATCTCAAATCAATTTCCAAAAATTCTGTCTCAATTTCTTACAATTTTTCATTTAAAAAAAACGTTCCATTGTAACTGGTGTCAAAATACCAGAATTTTTAAAAATTACTATCTCAAATCAATTTCCAAAAATTCAGAAGCAATTTCTTACAATTTTTCATATTAAAAAAACGTTCCATTGCAACTGGTGTCAAAATACCAGAATTTTTAAAAATTACTATCTCAAATCAATTTACAAAAATATCAGAATTTTTTAAAATTACTATCTTAAATCAATTTCCAAAAATTCACTCTCAATTTCTTACAATTTTTCATAAAAAAAAAAACGTTCCATTGCAACTGGTATCAAAATACCAGAATTTTTTAAAATTACTATCTCAAATCAATTTCCAAAAATTCAGAAGGAATTTCTTACAATTTTTCATAAAAAAAACGTTGCATAGCACAGTGTCGAAGTATCAGAAATTTCTATATACATTTTTTAAAATTACTTCTTTAACTCAATTTTCAAAAATTCAAAAGCAATTTCTTACAATTTTTCTTAGAAATCACGAATCATTTTGATCACTATTTATTTTTACTATCTCCATTTTATTCAGTTTTCCTCTTAGAAATTACGAACCATTTTGACCATTTTTATTTTGACTATCTCCATTTTATTCAGCCCTTTTCTTAGAAATTACGAACCATTTTGACCACTTTTATTTTTACTATCTCCATTTTATTCAGTCCTCTTAGAAATTACGAACCATTTTGACCATTTTTATTTTTACTATCTCCATTTTATTCAGTTTTCTTCTTAGAAATTACGAACCATTTTGACCATTTTTATTTTTTGACTATTTTCATTTTATTCAGCCCTTTTCTTAGAAATTACGAACCATTTTGACCACTTTCATTTTGACTATTTTCATTTTATTCATTCCTCTTAGAAATTACGAACCATTTTGACCACTTTTATTTTTACAATTATCATTTTATTCAGTCCTCTCGTATTTAATTCCCTTTTTCATTTTACCCCCATTGCAATAATCGATATTTCACTTCACAATACATCATTTTAATCATATATATCTTATTTCTAACAAGTAAAAATCAACAAGCTGACTTATCTGCAAAAAAACTAACCGATCGAGCAGGTGATTATCGACTATCTGCCCTACTTTACCGGCACAGCAACCGCCAACAATTAAAAATCGTAACTTTCGAGCTAAATGACCCGCCGATTTTTGCATTAATTTTTTTGCATTTTCCACTGTCTAGGATGTTAAAAAGGATCTGAAATAAGTGGAAGGAACCATTCCGTTTCCGTTCTGCGAACGGAAGTATCTCTGACGGTGCCCAGATATCTCGTATCCTTCCTCTTCTTTCATCGTGGCTTTTATACTGACTGGCGGGGTACGTTTCGCGACGAAAAGGACGTGTAGTGGCTGGCCACGTCGAAATCGGGGGTGGAGGAACCGACAAAAAGCTCGACGGGGCACAATGCACGCCCACTTTGGCATTATTTTTCAATTCGACGCATTCAGGCATTGAGAACCGCCGGAATCGCTGCCACGACCCACGGAATCGGCTTTTATTATAACTATATCGCCGTGCACGGAGTACGTACGCGCGTACAAAGTCTTTCCGTTATTATTCGCATTGATAAATGATCGCTGTCGCGTCAGGGACGAACAATGCCCAGGAAAAATGCCCCGACGACGCTACAATCGCCCGGATACCGACGCCACTCGCCCCTTCACTTACAACAGCCTTTTTTAACTTAATTTCTACGGTCTCGAAACGTCCAATCGATCCAAATCTTCGAAAATTTTCAAATGGTGAAAAACAAATTTAAGTGGATTTTCGATCTCAAATGAATTATTTTACTCAATGTTGTTCCTTCAAAACATTAAAAAAATAATTATCCACTTAAGGGTTAAATGTGACAAATTTTAAAAACATATAATTTGGTCATTCGTCTAATTTACGAAATAAATGTAAAAATTCAGCGGTGGGCCAAAAGTGACGCAGCGTGTTGAGCAAATATTGCAAGTCTTTGTAGCCTAGATTTTAGTAGAACGTACAGTAAAATATTTTTAAAAAGATTTTTGAATTTATGGTATTTTCACACTGTAGAAGATAACATTTTCTTCATAAAAAATCGATGCAACAAATTAACATTGAAAGAAATATATTACATTGCATTTCCATAGAAAAATAACTATATAAAATTGCATCTAAAAATTGCAGGAAAAATCCCCAAAAAATCGATGCGCCAAATTAACATCGTAAAATATCCCCAATTAATTTATTACGTTTTGGTAATCTTAATGGCGTCCTGAAAATTTCGATCGGATATAACTGTTCAACGTAATTGAAGCAAGATTTTACCCCCAATTTAACGCCCAGAACACAGTTATCAAAGAAACTCAGCGTCGTATCGCGTCGGCCATTTTAAATTTTATGCGCCGCGATTACAGCGCCGCGCAACAAATCGATACAAATCACGATATTGGGTAAAATTCGAGCCCCCCTACACAGTCTCACAGCGCACGTGAGCGGTTAATTGGTATAAACTCGAAACGTTTAAACGATGGGTCACGAATGTCCCGAATAAATCGAGCATAACTCGCCGCCATTAAGATTCGATGTTAATCTCGTACTTATTCCCCCGATACGATCTGATATAAGAGACGCAATTAGCGTAGATTAAGGACGACTCGTGATCGTATTTATTGAAATTGTCCACCGAGAGGGAATGAATAATGAATTACACGTGTACGTCTTTGAAATCGACTTTTATTGGTTACGATGTTAATCCTCGGGATGTTTCGAGACGTAGAGGACAAGTTTTCGATTTCACGTATCGATAATTGTGGGGATACCGAGTGTCAGTCGCGAGTGAATCGCGTTTGAGGAGAAAATGGCGCGAATATTGATTTTAATTTTGATCGATTTTTATTTTGTCATTGGTAATCTTGTTATAGCGATGGAACGCGAGTTATTTTGAGCTAGAGTGTTTTTTGAGAATTGATTTATTTGTATAAATCGAGATGGCATTTGATGCTGTGGAATTGGAGAAATTAATTGTCAAGTTAAAATTTGGGGATTTTTTTGGTTACTGTGTTCCTAAAATCATCGATACGAGTGTCAGTGGCGAGTGAATCGCGTTTGAGGAGAAAATGGCGCGAATATTGATTTTAATTTTGATCGATTTTTATTTTGTCATTGGTAATCTTGTTATAGCGATGGAACGCGAGTTATTTTGAGCTAGAGTGTTTTTTGAGAATTGATTTATTTGTATAAATCGAGATGGCCCCATTTGATGCTGTGGAATTGGAGAAATTAATTGTCAAGTTAAAATTTGGGGATTTTTTTGGTTATCGTATCACCAAAATTATTAATTTTAATTTTGATGTTTTGATGTTGATCGATTTTTAATTTGTCATTGGTAATCTTGTTCTAGCGATCAAATTCAAGTCACTTGGAGTTAGAGTGTTTTTTGAGAATTAATTTATTTGTATAAATCGAGATGGCCCCCCATTTGATGATGTGGAATTGAAGAAATTAATTGTCAAGTTCAAATTAGGGGATTTTTTTGGTTATGAAAATGGATAGTGAAAGAAATTTTGGGTTAGATGGTTTAGAATGGAAATTTGAATTGATTTTGTAGTTAGAATTGAATTTTTCTAAATTATTTTTGTGTATTTGTATTTAAAAATTTTTGAAAAGTTAGAATTTCGTTCAAAAAAATTTTTTTTTTAATGTTTACAGTAGAATAATTGAATTTTGGCCACGAAACGTTGATTTGAGAACCACTGTGACCTAAAAAGTGAAATGTATTTGAATTTTAAAACTTTCAAAGGCCTCCATTTTGTTAGAAAAATTCTTCTTTAGAATTTGAAAGTAGAAAAATTAAATTTGATGTGAGAACCACTGAGATTTAAATATATTTGAATTGCAGAACTATTAAAAAGTTACAATTTTGTTAAAAAAAATTCTTTTTTAAATGTTTACAGTAGAATAATTGAATTTTGGCCACGAAACGTCGATTTGAGGATCACTGTGACTTAAAAAGCGAAATATAGTTGCATTTTAAAACTTTCAAAGGCCTCCATTTTGTTCAACAAATCCTTCTTTAGAATTTTAAAGTAGAAAAATTAAATTTGATGTGAGAACCACTGTGACTTAAATATATTTGAATTGCAAAACTATTAAAAAGTTACAATTTTGTTAAAAAAAATTGTTTTTTAAATGTTTACAGTAGAATAATTGAATTTTGGCCACGAAACGTCGATTTGAGAACCACTGTGACTTAAAAAGCGAAATATAGTTGCATTTTAAAACTTTCAAAGGCCTCCATTTTGTTAAAAAAATCGTTCTTCAAAATTTTAAAGTAAAAGAGTTGTATTTTGACCACGAAATGTGGTTTTGGCCATTGTAATCTGAAAAGTGAAATATATTTCAATTTTAAAACCCTCAAAATCCTCCATTTTGTAAATAAAAATCCTCCTTTAAAATGTCCAATTAAAAAAATTGAATTTCTTTCACGAAACATCGTTCAGAGGATCATTGGTGACCTGAAAGTCAAAATATATTTGAATTCCAAAACATTCGAAGCTCAAAATTCACTTAAAAATATCCCTTTTCAAAATTCACGATTAGAAAAATAAAATTTCGTCCACGAAAAGGTTTCTGGCTCCCTGGTGACCTAAAAGTCTAAATATATTTCAGTTTTAAAACTTTCACAGGCCTCCATTTTGTTAAAAAGATCCTTCTTTAAAATTTTGTAGTAGAAAAATTGAATTTGATTTGGAAACTACTGTAAATTGAATGTAATTTGAATTTCAAAACTATTAAATGATTATAATTTCGTTAAAAAAGAATTCTTCTCCAAAATTTTCTCTTAAAAAAAATAAATTTCATCCCCAAAAAGTATTCTGAACCACTGGTGACCCAAAAGTCGAAATATATCTAAATTTTATAACTTCCAAAAGCCTCCGTTTCATAAAGAAAATCCTTCTTTAAAATTTAACCCTTTCCACCCGACGATTTTTCTTCGACCACCTACTACTAACTCAACGCACACTTTCATACGAAATATATATTAAATATCCAAGTAAACACATTTCTTTTCATATAATCATTTTAAAATAATAATATCGTTGTGTTTCCTTGGAGTGTACATTCAAATTCTTAGCCAGATGATCCTTTAGAGGAGACAGCCGAGTGCAAAGGGTTAAAAGTAGAAAAATTGAATTTGATCTGGGAACCACTGTGATTTAAATACATTCGAGTATCAAATCCATTAAAAGCTCACAGTTCTCTTAAAAAGGTATCCCTTCCCAAAATTTTCTCTTAGAAAAAGCTAAATTTCATCCACGAAAAGTATTCTCGCCCACTGTGCGTACGGCGTCGACATCGAAGGCTCTCCGCGAAAGGGGAAGACGCACGCCTAGTGGTGGGGATGGTTGGCGCGTGGCTCGATCCTCCCCCTCCTCGCTGGGCCTCCGTTCAGTCCGGAGCTCGCGCGGCCGTCCAGAAAGAGAGACGGCAGATGCTCGGGGTACTTCTTTTGGGTCGGGGCTCTTACCGAGGCGGCATTAAACGTACGAGAGGAGAGCCGACACCAGCGAGAAAGGCTGTAAGAGCCCGAGCACCTGCCGTAGGCGCACGGTGTCGGGTCACTCGGCTCCTCCAAACACAAAGACGAACACGGACACGAACACGATCGTCCATACCGCCTAACTTGACTGGCCTTCTTCTTCTTCGCTCCGGCGACTGCCCCTATGCCCCGGTCGTCCACGAAAAATCGTGAAACGCGCGAAAGAGCAGAACTCTCGCGTACCTGTCGCATAAAGTAGGAGTGTCGTTAACTAGTCTCTCTCCCTCTGTGTCTTCGCCGACTTATACGGTGATAACGGTCGGGGGCCAAACATACCGAGAGGCCAGATTACAGGTGCACGCCATTTTACGCCCGGATCCTTCCCACTCGCGACTCAATTTTATTCTCGAAAATTATTTGCTTCCCGCTTCACGGACCACTGCAGGTGCATTGCAAAAAGGGGCCGCCATTTTTCAGATATTCTCACTTTTTACGGAAATAGTAGAAGAATTGTTTGAATTTCTTTCATGGATGTGGGTGAATCGGTAGAGCGATTAGCTGGGAATCTTTTGGGCCCACGTTCGAATCCCCACCTAGTTACTTTTTTTTTTTTTTGTTATTTTTTAATGCAAGAATATATTTCATTACATTTTTGATCTAATAAACAGTAGTAAATTATTATAATTAAATTATTATTATATAATAGTTATATTATTGTGATTGGTATGATCTCCATTTAAATTATTTTCATTTCTTTGTTCAATTTTTCATTCAATTAAACACAAATTCTACATTCAAAATATGTGTCTTAAATCGTAAATAATTAAATTTTCAATTAAAAAAAAAAGTAGCAAACTAGCATTACACAAGTTGCATATATTTTTCTATACCAATAATTAGCAAATAAATTCCATATATGTTCGAAAATCATAAATCATTTACTAGCTAATAATTAATACAAAAAAATATATAAAAATTGAAGAAAATATATTTTTGCATTACAAACTAATTAAAAAAAAAAAAATAATTTTTCCTGGGGGATTCGAACTCAATATTAAAAAATTCCTAGCTAATTACCTTACCAACTGACCCACACCTACAAAGTAAACTAAAATAATTCTTCTACCATATATATATGTGGTATATTTTGATCCCATAGTATAGAGCAGGTAGAAAAAACGTGTTACAATTGTATTAAATTCGCCAAAGATTGCCAAAGACCCACTAAAAAGTGGGGATCGCCAAAAGGTTTATTTTGATCGGTGAAACAATGGACGAGCAAGAAGCTGGTGCGTCCGTCGGTCGTTTCAGCTGACGTTGGGGCCGCAGGGATCAAAGGATCGAAGGATTAAAGGACAACGATCCTGGCCGGAGACGCGCCATCGCGGTTTATAGCCGGGACGAAGAGGAAGAGACGAGAGAATCGAAGCAGGTTGCCAGGCTAGCCTGGTGTAGGCCAGTGGGTACCAGTCGCAAGCGGACCCGCATGATCAAAATGAAGAAATAGTGCGAGAAGGAAGGAACAACGCCGTGGAGGCTACAGGCTGCGTCCATCGACAGTACTAACCCACTGAATGCGACATTCAATAACTGCTGAGCCACGATCTTCGAGTGTCCGACAGCTTTTTATCCGGGACCGGTCTAACGACGTCTAGCGCTAGTCTGCTATTCCCCCCTTCTCGATGCATCCAAAGAGTAAAGAGAGAGATGGAGAATCTAGAAGGAGGCACCTCGCGATAGTTGCACTTTGAGATCCCCAAAACAGAGTCAAACTGTTGGAAACTCGATGTTTTAGGTATGGAGCTAGGTCTAAGATAGGTGTCAAAGGTGGAAATAGCTGCTATTCCCGCGGATTTCCCCCTTTCTCGCTGCATCCAAAGAGCTAAGGAGAAGGATGGAGCCTCTAGAAGAAGGGACCTCGAGGTATCTGCACTTTGAGATCCCCAAAACAGAGTCAAACTCTTCGAAACTTGACGTTTTAACTCTGGAGCTAGGTCTAGGTTAGGTGTTGGGGGTGGAAATAGCTGCTATTTCCGCGGATTTCCCCCTTTCTCGCTGCATTCAAAGGAGAGATGAGCCTCTAGAAGAAGGCACCTCGCGATAGTTGCACTTTGAGATCCCCAAAACAGAGTCAAACTGTTGGAAACTCGATGTTTTAGGTATGGAGCTAGGTCTAAGATAGGTGTCAAAGGTGGAAATAGCTGCTATTCCCGCGGATTTCCCCCTTTCTCGCTGCATTCAAAGAGCTAAGGAGAGGGATTGAGCCTCCAGAAGAAGGGACCTCGAGGTATCTGCACTTTGAGATCCCCAAAACAGAGTCAAACTCTTCGAAACTTAACGTTTTAACTCTGGAGCTAGGTCTAGGTTAGGTGTTGGGGGTGGAAATAGTTGCTATTTCCGCGGATTTCCCCCTTTCTCGCTGCATTCAAAGGAGATATAATCCTCTAGAAGAAGGCACCTTGCGATAGTTGCACTTTGAGATCCCCAAAACAGAGTCAAACTGTTGGAAACTCGATGTTTTAGGTATGGAGATAGGTCTAAGATAGGTGTCAGAGGTGGAAATAGCTGCTATTCCCGCGGATTTCCCCCTTTCTCGCTGCATCCAAAGAGCTAAGGAGAGGGATGGAGCCTCCAGAAGAAGGGACCTCGAGGTATCTGCACTTTGAGATCCCCAAAACAGAGTCAAACTCTTCGAAACTTAACGTTTTAACTCTGGAGCTAGGTCTAGGTTAGGTGTTGGGGGTGGAAATAGTTGCTATTTCCGCGGATTTCCCCCTTTCTCGCTGCATTCAAAGGAGAGATAAGCCTCTAGAAGAAGGCACCTTGCGATAGTTGCACTTTGAGATCCCCAAAACAGAGTCAAACTGTTGGAAACTCGATGTTTTAGGTATGGAGCTAGGTCTAAGATAGGTGTCAAAGGTGGAAATAGCTGCTATTCCCGCGGATTTCCCCCTTTCTCTCTGCATCCAAAGAGCTAAGGAGAGGGATGGAGCCTCCAGAAGAAGGGACCTCGAGGTATCTGCACTTTGAGATCCCCAAAACAGAGTCAAACTCTTCGAAACTTAACGTTTTAACTCTGGAGCTAGGTCTAGGTTAGGTGTTGGGGGTGGAAATAGTTGCTATTTCCGCGGATTTCCCCCTTTCTCGCTGCATTCAAAGGAGAGATAAGCCTCTAGAAGAAGGCACCTTGCGATAGTTGCACTTTGAGATCCCCAAAACAGAGTCAAACTGTTGGAAACTCGATGTTTTAGGTATGGAGCTAGGTCTAAGATAGGTGTCAAAGGTGGAAATAGCTGCTATTCCCGCGGATTCCCCCCTTTCTCGCTGCATTCAAAGAGCTAAGGAGAGGGATTGAGCCTCCAGAAGAAGGGACCTCGAGGTATCTGCACTTTGAGATCCCCAAAACAGAGTCAAACTCTTCGAAACTTAACGTTTTAACTCTGGAGCTAGGTCTAGGTTAGGTGTTGGGGGTGGAAATAGTTGCTATTTCCGCGGATTTCCCCCTTTCTCGCTGCATTCAAAGGAGAGATAAGCCTCTAGAAGAAGGCACCTTGCGATAGTTGCACTTTGAGATCCCCAAAATAGAGTCAAACTGTTGGAAACTCGATGTTTTAGGTATGGAGATAGGTCTAAGATAGGTGTCAGAGGTGGAAATAGCTGCTATTCCCGCGGATTTCCCCCTTTCTCGCTGCATCCAAAGAGCTAAGGAGAGGGATGGAGCCTCCAGAAGAAGGGACCTCGAGGTATCTGCACTTTGAGATCCCCAAAACAGAGTCAAACTCTTCGAAACTTAACGTTTTAACTCTGGAGCTAGGTCTAGGTTAGGTGTTGGGGGTGGAAATAGTTGCTATTTCCGCGGATTTCTCCCTTTCTCGCTGCATTCAAAGGAGAGATAATCCTCTAGAAGAAGGCACCTTGCGATAGTTGCACTTTGAGATCCCCAAAACAGAGTCAAACTGTTGGAAACTCGATGTTTTAGGTATGGAGATTGGTCTAAGATAGGTGTCAGAGGTGGAAATAGCTGCTATTCCCGCGGATTTCCCCCTTTCTCGCTGCATCCAAAGAGCTAAGGAGAAGGATGGAGCCTCTAGAAGAAGGGACCTCGAGGTATCTGCACTTTGAGATCCCCAAAACAGAGTCAAACTCTTCGAAACTTAACGTTTTAACTCTGGAGCTAGGTCTAGGTTAGGTGTTGGGGGTGGAAATAGTTGCTATTTCCGCGGATTTCCCCCTTTCTCGCTGCATTCAAAGGAGAGATAATCCTCTAGAAGAAGGCACCTTGCGATAGTTGCACTTTGTGATCCCCAAAACAGAGTCAAACTGTTGGAAACTCGATGTTTTAGGTATGGAGCTAGGTCTAAGATAGGTGTCAAAGGTGGAAATAGCTGCTATTCCCGCGGATTTCCCCCTTTCTCGCTGCATTCAAAGAGCTAAGGAGAGGGATTGAGCCTCCAGAAGAAGGGACCTCGAGGTATCTGCACTTTGAGATCCCCAAAACAGAGTCAAACTCTTCGAAACTTAACGTTTTAACTCTGGAGCTAGGTCTAGGTTAGGTGTTGGGGGTGGAAATAGTTGCTATTTCCGCGGATTTCCCCCTTTCTCGCTGCATTCAAAGGAGAGATAATCCTCTAGAAGAAGGCACCTTGCGATAGTTGCACTTTGAGATCCCCAAAACAGAGTCAAACTGTTGGAAACTCGATGTTTTAGGTATGGAGATAGGTCTAAGATAGGTGTCAGAGGTGGAAATAGCTGCTATTCCCGCGGATTTCCCCCTTTCTCGCTGCATTCAAAGAGCTAAGGAGAGGGATTGAGCCTCCAGAAGAAGGGACCTCGAGGTATCTGCACTTTGAGATCCCCAAAACAGAGTCAAACTCTTCGAAACTTGACGTTTTAACTCTGGAGCTAGGTCTAGGTTAGGTGTTGGGGGTGGAAATAGGTGCTATTCCCGTGGATTCCCCCCTTTGTCGCTGCATTCAAAGGAGAGATGAGCTTCTAGAAGAAGGCACCTCGCGATAGTTGCACTTTGAGATCCCCCAAAAACAGAGTCAAACTCTTCAAAACTCGACATGTTAGGTCTGCGTTAGGTGTTGGGGGTGGAACTAGCTGTTGAGGACCCGATTTGAACACGTTGTCGCGATTGCATCTTGTTGCTGTCGCGTTCCGTGAGTCACACATTGCGACACAGGGGAAAAAACAAATGTTGGGAACGTGTGACGCAGATTGGCGCCCCGTTCTGATTACGTCCGACATCACCTGCCCTCTGCAGGTGGTTGCCTGTCCCACGATACGTGGGTATTTATCCTCGTGTCCGATCGATAGCCAGCCGCTCGACAACCCCGTGAAAGATAGTGTCAATACACCCCTAATCACTCCTAACACCCTTTGATTGACTACGATAGTCACCGTCCACCGCCCTCGAAACGGAACAATCGAACGGTTACGATTGATCCAGGCAGAGATTGGAATTTGTTAATTAACGTTTCGTCAAACAGCGATTTCAGGCGCCATTGTGAACCTTTGGTACACAATTTGATTCTAAATAATAGGTTAATAGCAAATAATTTTGCAAATACCATTCAATTTTGTTAAAATTCTGTTCCAATATGGAGGGTTGACTCATAACTTATTTCTTGCACAAATAGGTGTTTTGGATCAAAGTTGCATGGCTCCCAAATGAACACATAGAAATGCAATTTTTTCATCGATTCTGAACCCTTTCATAGTGCTATGCATGGAATATATTTTTGTAATATTAATAATGGAATTTGAATAAATTTACACGTGTTTGAAGTTGGAGCAATTGGGGCTGAAAGATGGAGGAAAGTCGATTATCGGGGGAGTCTATCGTTTTGGCTTGTTTGATCTGTTTTTATCGTCGAGCGGAGTTATGCCAACGTCCAACGGTGCGTTGGAATATATTTTTATTCTGCCCACCCTCGCTTTTCCCGGCAATCACTTATGCGGGAGTACGCACCTGGCCACCCCCGCACGCGCTCTTACACTTTCGACCACCTTACCTGGCTCTGTGCATACTTGCACACGTGCTAGGGGTATAGTAACCAATTTCCATAGCCGTTTTCGAACATTTTCTAGATTTTCGCATTTTTTTTTTTTGGGGGTTGGGGGGTTGAAATTGAAATCAGTGTTGAAAGGGAGATGTTTGGATATAATTGAGGAAATTGAATGGAATCTGGTGCAAAACACAGTGTGGGGAATATATGGATATTTAGGAGAAAATTTATAAATTGTGAGCAGGTTTGATTTTTGATTTAGGATCGCTAATTTTTGAGAAAATTAAAAAATTTTATATTGTTCTGGAAAAATTATTTTGGAGTGCAGGGGTTAATTTTGATCATTTTTGGTGGATAGATGTACCCCCGAATTCTTACGCGATTTCGAGAAAAAAATTCTTTACCGAAATGTTTCTCTGAAATGTCATTTGTATGTTTGAAAAATCATAACTCCTGAACGGGTTGGACGATTTTGAAGTTTCAAAATGCAAATGACGCGTATTTTGTTGGAGAATATGTAGAAATTCTAAAAATATTCGAAAAGTTGGTTCTTCACCCATGTAAATTGAGAAAAACCCCATAAAAGAGGTCCAATTTTCAAACGACCATAACTCCTGCAATAGTCAATGGATTTAATTGAAATTTATTTTGGAAGTAGAGCTCATGGGTACCTTAAAAAAAGTATTAGGCAAAATTTCCGTACAGCGCCAAAGAACTTTATTAAAAATGAAAAACTGATTTCTAAGAAAAATCGACAGGGTGAAAGTTTTGGCGAAATTAAAAAATTTCAAATCATTGCAAAAAAATTATTTTTAGATGCGGGGGTAAATTACAGTCATATTTGGTGATTAGACATACCATGGAATTCCCAACCATTTTCGAGAAAAAAATTCCTAAAAGAAACCATATTGCCTGACCACAAATGTTGCCCCAAAATTGCATCCCTATCTTTAAAAAATCATAACTCCCGAACGGATTGGACGATTTTAAAGTTCAAAAAGGCAAACGACGCGTTTTTTAACGAAGAATATGTAGAAATTCCAAGAACATTCAAAAAGTTGTTCCCCATATAAATAAAAACTTGATTAAACTGGGGGGTCAAGAGGTGACGGAGGAAACATAATCGTGAGGGCATCTTGGCGTCACGATACGCGTCTGCGCGCAAGCTGCCCACCAAGAGAAGAAACGTTCGGCCACAATCGCCACTTCCAAAGAGAAAAACTCCCGTGTAACGATCGCGGCAGATGCGAGCACCCATACGTAAATTCGCTTCCACACCTACGAGCCTTTTCTCGACCACGGATAACGCATAATCGTCAATAATGCTTCCATTGGGACCTTCAACCCTTTTACGACGCCGGGGAAAAACAGCCTCTGGAAACGTGGAATCATCCCCTCCCTCTTCCACCCCCGCGACCATTCGACCAGACGAGCTATTTGAATAAGACATCTAGACGGGCAGCTGCCCCGAAGGATTTTTTCCGAGTTTTCCATGCGATTTTTGCATGAAGCAGGTGATGCGGGCACGCGACCACCCCCTTTTCTCGTCCCTTGTCTATCTTCTCAGAGCTCCGGAGAGGCTCCTACCCGCAGCAAAACCCTTTCGGGAAACTGTCCACCGTGAGTTACGAGGACCTCGATTCTGAGAGGAAAGGGAAGAAAGGGGGGGAAAAGGAGACGCGTGGTAACAGATGCTTTCGGGTTTCCAGGATCCACCAGCGAACCCCCAACCGTGGACACGTCAAAACAGGATAATCCTGCTTCAGAAGGCGCTTTTTTCGTCAGAATCCCTCGTCTTCCCAGGTTAAATGCGAATTTAAATACGGGGGTGGTCACACCTTAGCCTTGGGGGAAAACACTGACGATCTAGGGACATTTATTTGATCTAATTTGTATGGTTTAATTGCAATAGTGCTTTGTAAAATTCTATTTTGAAATCACTGATAATCTAGGGACATTTATTTGATCAAATTTGTATGGTTTAATTGCAATAGTGCTTTGTAAAATTCTATTTTGAAATCACTGACGATCTAGGGACATTTATTTGATCTAATTTGGATGGTTCAATTGCAATAGTGCTTTGTAAAATTCTATTTTTAAATCACTGACGAACTAGGGACATTTATTTGATGCAATTTGTATGGTTTAATTGCAATAGTGCTTTGCAAAATTCTATTTTGAAATCACTGATAATCTAGGGACATTTATTTGATCTAATTTGGATGGTTCAATTGCAATAGTGCTTTGTAAAATTCTATTTTTAAATCACTGACGATCTAGGGACATTTATTTGATGAAATTTGGATGGTTTAATTGCAATAGTGCTTTGCAAAATTCTATTTTGACATCACTGACGATCTAGGGACATTTATTTGATCTAATTTGGATGGTTCAATTGCAATAGTGCTTTGTAAAATTCTATTTTTAAATCACTGACGATCTACGGACATTTATTTGATGTAATTTGGATGGTTTAATTGCAATAGTGCTTTGCAAAATTCTATTTTGACATCACTGACGATCTAGGGACATTTATTTGTTCTAATTTGTATGGTTTAATTGCAATAGTGCTTTGTAAAATTCTATTTTGAAATCAGTGACGATCTAGGGACATTTAATTGACACAATTTGTATGGTTTAATTGCAATAGTGCTTTGTAAAATTCTATTTTGAAATTTAGTGTCCTCATTAAGCACCTGAAAATGAGAAAATTGTGAATTTTTCAATTTTTCACCAAAATTTTCATCAATTTTCTGATAACTGAAAAATTGCAAAAAAAATTGAATAATTCCAGAATAACCAGAATAATTGGAAGCTTAAAATAGTAAGTGTGTACATCGAGTAACCTTGACAGGGGGTTGTCGTGTTTTATTTATTCAGATTTTTATGGTTCGATTTTAAAAATTCTATTTTGAAATTTAGTCCATTGTGAGGCACCCTAAGGATGAAGAGCAAATTTTCATCGAAGCAAATCTGTCAGAATGTTTCAAAGGTGGTCTGATTTTGCTAGGGGGAAAATGAATTTCTCAATTTTTCACCAAAATTTTCATCAATTCTCTGATGGCTGAAAAATTGCAAAAAAAATTGAATAATTCCGGAATAAACAGAATAATTGGAGGGTTGAAATAGGGGGTTGTCATGTTCTGGAGGCATTAGGTATTACGCATTCGGTGATTCACGTTTGGAATGCACGCGTTAAACAGCCACGGTGGTTTTCCTCTGCCCCGTAACGTACGAAACGGAGAGGCAACGTAATGATATATATCGTAACGAAGCGTTTTATTCCCACGCATTTTGGGTTGCGTGGCACAGTCTGGCACGCATGAGTGCCCCACCCCCCCGGTCGTTGCCCACTGACGTAGTTCAGCGTACCCTTTCAGTGAGAAAAAACTCCCTTAAACGCGTTTGCATGGGACCGGGCGTAATTACCGGGTGAAAGAGAACGTGGAAATAACAACAACGACGACGACAACGTCCGCGACGGCATCACCTACGCCATATGCGCGGTTTCTCGGCGAGTTGCCCGAAAACGTTTGCAAAATGGCTCCCGTGGGCGAACGACGATGGTTAAACTGTCTCCTAGATACCCCAAAATTCGTCTATTTTTAGTTAAACTTCTCTATAAATCAGTGCGTTAATTATTTTGTCTTAAAATGTACGAGTATATTTTTAAAAAATTTTTTTATGTTAAAATAGAGAAGTGTATACTTTTATTTTATTTTTTTGAATTAAAATAGAGAAGTGTATATTTTTATTTTATTTTTCTATTTTAAAATAGAGAAGTGTGTATTTTTAATCTATTTTTCTATTTTAAAATAGAGAAGTGTGTATTTTTAATCTATTTTTCTATTTTAAAATAGAGAAGTGTGTATTTTTAATCTATTTTTCTATTTTAAAATAGAGAAGTGTGTATTTTTAATCTATTTTTCTATTTTAAAATAGAGAAGTGTGTATTTTTAATCTATTTTTCTATTTTAAAATAGAGAAGTGTGTATTTTTAATCTATTTTTCTATTTTAAAATAGAGAAGAGTATATTTTTAATCTATTTTTCTATTTTAAAATAGAGAAGTGTGTATTTTTAATCTATTTTTCTATTTTAAAATAGAGAAGTGTATATTTCTATTTTATTTGTCTATTTTAATATAGAGAAGTGTATTTTTATTCTATAATTTTTTCTATAATTATTTCTATAATTTTTATTCTATTTGTCTATCTTACTGAAGTATATTTTTATTCTATAATTTTTTCTATAATTATTGCTATAATTTTTAGTCTAATTGTCTGTCTTAAAATATCCAAATATATTTTTATTGTATTTGTCTATTTTAATATAGAGAAATATATTTTTATTTCATTTGTCTATTTTAAAATAGAGAAGAGTATATTTTTAATCTATTTTTCTATTTTAAGATAGAGAAGTGTACATTTTTATTTTATTTTTCTATTTTAAGATAGAGAAGAGTACATTTTTAATCTATTTTTCTATTTTAAAATAGGGAAGTGTATATTTTTAATCTGTTTTTCTATTTGAAAGTACACAAATATATTTTTATTTTATTTTTCTATCTTAAAATATAGAAGTGTATATTTCTACTTAACCTAACCCAGACCTAACACCAAAATTCGTCAATTTTTAGTAAAATCTCTCCATATCCTACTCTGTTAATTATTTTGTTTTAAAATATACAAGTATCTTTTTATTTTATTTGTCTATCTTAAAATATAGAAGTGTATATTTCTATTTTATTTGTCTATTTTAATATAGAGAAGTGTATTTTTATTCTATAATTTTTTCTATAATTATTTCTATAATTTTTATTCTATTTGTCTATCTTACTGAAGTATATTTTTATTCTATAATTTTTTCTATAATTATTGCTATAATTTTTAGTCTAATTGTCTGTCTTAAAATATCCAAGTATATTTTTATTGTATTTGTCTATTTTAATATAGAGAAATATATTTTTATTTCATTTGTCTATTTTAAAATAGAGAAGAGTATATTTTTAATCTATTTTTCTATTTTAAGATAGAGAAGTGTACATTTTTATTTTATTTTTCTATTTTAAGATAGAGAAGAGTACATTTTTAATCTATTTTTCTATTTTAAAATAGGGAAGTGTATATTTTTAATCTGTTTTTCTATTTGAAAGTACACAAATATATTTTTATTTTATTTTTCTATCTTAAAATATAGAAGTGTATATTTCTACTTAACCTAACCCAGACCTAACACCAAAATTCGTCAATTTTTAGTAAAATCTCTCCATATCCTACTCTGTTAATTATTTTGTTTTAAAATATACAAGTATCTTTTTATTTTATTTGTCTATCTTAAAATATAGAAGTGTATATTTCTATTTTATTTGTCTATTTTAATATAGAGAAGTGTATTTTTATTCTATAATTTTTTCTATAATTATTTCTATAATTTTTATTCTATTTGTCTATCTTACTGAAGTATATTTTTATTCTATAATTTTTTCTATAATTATTGCTATAATTTTTAGTCTAATTGTCTGTCTTAAAATATCCAAGTATATTTTTATTGTATTTGTCTATTTTAATATAGAGAAATATATTTTTATTTCATTTGTCTATTTTAAAATAGAGAAGAGTATATTTTTAATCTATTTTTCTATTTTAAGATAGAGAAGTGTACATTTTTATTTTATTTTTCTATTTTAAGATAGAGAAGAGTACATTTTTAATCTATTTTTCTATTTTAAAATAGGGAAGTGTATATTTTTAATCTGTTTTTCTATTTGAAAGTACACAAATATATTTTTATTTTATTTTTCTATCTTAAAATATAGAAGTGTATATTTCTACTTAACCTAACCCAGACCTAACACCAAAATTCGTCAATTTTTAGTAAAATCTCTCCATATCCTACTCTGTTAATTATTTTGTTTTAAAATATACAAGTATCTTTTTATTTTATTTGTCTATCTTAAAATATAGAAGTGTATATTTCTATTTTATTTGTCTATTTTAATATAGAGAAGTGTATTTTTATTCTATAATTTTTTCTATAATTATTTCTATAATTTTTATTCTATTTGTCTATCTTACTGAAGTATATTTTTATTCTATAATTTTTTCTATAATTATTGCTATAATTTTTAGTCTAATTGTCTGTCTTAAAATATCCAAGTATATTTTTATTGTATTTGTCTATTTTAATATAGAGAAATATATTTTTATTTCATTTGTCTATTTTAAAATAGAGAAGAGTATATTTTTAATCTATTTTTCTATTTTAAGATAGAGAAGTGTACATTTTTATTTTATTTTTCTATTTTAAGATAGAGAAGAGTACATTTTTAATCTGTTTTTCTATTTGAAAGTATACAAATATATTTTTATTTTATGTTTCTATCTTAAAATATAGAACTGTATATTTCTACTTAACCTAATCCAGACCTAACCCCAAAATTCGTCAATTTTTAGTAAAACCTCTCCATATCCTACTCTATTAATTATTTTCTCCTAAAAAATGCACATATATATTTATTTTGTCCTTTTACCTTAAAATACACAAGTTAAATATAAATAAACAAGTTAAAATATACAAAAGAAAAAATATTTTTCCTCATCCTTCAAAAAGATTACAGTTTTACTAGAAATTGGGTTTCTATAACTACAAAAATAGCAAAGAATATTTATAAAAAATTCGAAAAAAATATTGAAAATAATTCTCAAAAAAAAATCCTTTGAAAAACAATAAACGAAAAATAATTGTAATAAAGTTTACAATTTTACTAGAAATTGGGTTTCTATAACCACAAAAATATCAAAGAATATTTATAAAAAGTCTAAAAAAAATATTGAAAATAATTCCCCCAAAAAAATCCTTTGAAAAACAATAACCGAATTGTAACAAGGTTTATCAACAATTTTATTAACAATTATCTTGTATCATACATGTTAGAATACCGCGTTATTTCGAATAAACAAACGATCGTACGAAATTCATGAATTATAAAATTCACGTAGACGTAATTTCACTTCCGAACTTTCGTTAATTTTTTTATTTTTTGGTTACAGCATGTTCTCGGGAGCAAATTACACGGTCCTGTAATTGGTACCTCCAAAGTGGAATTTTCTGGTCTTATTAGCTATGCGCCCGTTAATGATGAAAGCCACGGAATTAAAGATTTTTTACGGTCACAGTTACCAATTAACCACGTTGCACCTGTAATAATCATTACGATGTACTTAAAAGAAACACAATGACCGAAATTTAAATATCTCTTCGAAATCTATCTCAGAGTTTCGAAAGAACCGTTAATTAGACGCGTGAGCCTCCATAAAGTCGTGCTCAATAATACAAAAATTATTAAAAAATGGAAAAATGGAAAAATTTTAAAAGAGAAAGGTTAAACTGTTTATTCTTTATTTTTTTTTATAAATATAACCATACATTTATCAAAAAACACAATTAAAAATCGATATCACATATTATTTTTCACTTGTATTAATTATTCAGGTCATTTTGCATAAAAAAGTATTAGGGTACAATAATTAAAAAGTTAATATTTTAGTAGATATTTCACAATTTTGAAAAGTCAAACTTTATGTGATTGAATTTTATTTATTATCAGAGTTATACAGTTTTCACTTTTTTGGGACTTAAATCTGTTCACAAGATGGCCCGAGAGACCAAAATCTGATAGATTATTTCTTTCTCTAAAAATCACCCTATTAAAAAAATAATTTTGCAATTTTGGACTCGAGAAATTTACTATTTCGACGAAGAAACTATTACGAATGTACTATAGCTGCAAAAAAAAAGCCGCCATTGTTTAAGACGCAATGCAGGTGAAGTGAACGAAACCAATATGGCGTCGAAGTCGAGTTTATCGGTCTGCCCACGGTGGCCATTTGCAATATCGAGCAGTGGAATAGAACACGGGAATGACTATAAACAATCCCACGACCGCCAGCCACACGTCATCGAGATGCTTAGAGAGCAAACAATAACAGTGCTCACCGCAAACGAACAGCGAACGCGTCCGCGAGAGATGCCTCGAGTCGTCGCGAGACAGAGAAAGAAGATGGCGAGCGATTCAAGGCGCCTATCGGGTAACATTTACACCGTTTACGATGTTTCTGGCCGCGAGATGTGTAAAACCGTTGTGGTTTACGCGATATTTTACGACGTTCTCCGTATTATTATCTATCCTGGCGATAGAAATTGGCTGCTTTTTAATAGACACTCGCCTCGTGCTCTGGACACCTTTAGTACGTTCGCCTACCGCGAGGGGGCGCGACGAAATTAGCATTGGGAACTATTGTGAGTCGAAAATAGACCCTACTGGGCCTCACCAATCGATTAAAAGCTACATTTTATTGTATATTTTCGTTAAAATTGTATTGGAAGGTTAGCACTCGTCTTTGGAGACCCATTTGGACCCTGATTGTTGAGTAGAAATGTGTGGAAACATTGATATGTGTTGAGCAGACTGACGCGCCATCTGGTGGAGCTTTGAAACAACAGATAATTGTCAACTGATGAGCTAGAAGCTCGTTAGACTAGAGGTGATTGCATTTTTTATCAATATTCAGTCACATTTATTTTGTTAGGTTATGTAGGTAGATTGTTACTAGAAAGAAAGTGAAAAATAACTAGAATTCAGGTTCCACAGTCGTTTATTTGGATTTGTTTCTTTGAAACTCAATTTTGTTGTATTTTACACTTTTTTTTATCAATATTCCGTCACATTTATTTTGTTAGGTTATGTAGGAAAATTGTTACTAGAAAGGAAATGAAAAATAACTAGAATTCAGGTTCCACAGTCGTTTATTTGGATTTGTTTCTTTGAAACTCAATTTTGTTCTATTTTACACTTTTTTTTATCAATATTCAGTCACATTTATTTTGTTAGGTTATGTAGGAAGATTGTTACTAGAAAGGAAATGAAAAATAACTAGAATTCAGGTTCCACAGTCGTTTATTTGGATTTGTTTCTTTGAAACTTAATTACACTTAGGTTAGAATGAAAATACTGTCTCATTTGTGTTAAATTAAACAGTCTGCAATCTGGATTACCCTAATTCATATTATTTTATCATCATTAGCTTCTTTAATTTAATTAAATAGTCTGTCAAATTGCATTTATTTGAGATTGCAACTAGAGGACTCTAGTGGTGATTAGTGAAAGTAAACTTAACCTAGATTTTTTGTTTGTACAATATTGTAGTCATGTTTGGGACGTTTGTTTATCGGTGTGTGTGTTTTGTTTTCCCGTACAGCTGTCCTGCCTTAGTTGTCTTAAAATTCCAATAGGCTTATGTTCTCGGAGTATCGGGTTTTGGACTTTTTTCCTACGCCCGTGCATCGGATGCTTGCCGTATGCCAGAGTGGACCACCAGATGGTCCACGATCGTCCGGTTCGGCGGCTCTGCCATCTGATGCCAAACTTTCGCATTGTTTCATCGGGAATTGGTTACCAAATTAATTCCGCGGGTACGAAATCGCATCTCTTTTCTCTTGGTCCATTGTATCGTCCAATAAAAAGTCTCATTCGTTTCTTCGAGTCCGCCATTTTGTAATATTTTAAACCATAAAAACGGTGCAATAGAAGTAAACAAGAAATTGAGTTCGATATTTTAATCGTCACGATTACGAATTCACATTCAGATAAGAGAAATGTCTCAAAATGGCGGAAAATACTGGAGATTGAGGTTAGGTCTACCTTAAGACACAATTTTTTTATTAAATTCTACAAATTCGAATTAAATTTGAACGAGATTTTTACGAATAAAATGAAATAAAATGGCGGTGAATACTGGAGATTGAGGTTAGGTCTATCGACACAATTCCATTCTTTTCGTGTCATTAAATTCAAGAAACATCACTATCCATCCAAATGAAGATTTTTATTGAACGCATACAGTAAATATAAAATAAAATGGCGGGCAGTGCGGTGGATTTGGGTCAAGCTTGAGCACTTGGTCGTATGCAATTTGAAGCACGGAGTGCCCGTGGGGCGGGTAGCGCGTAACAGTTATGTTTTTCAGGGTGCGACAGGGGGCAAAATAAGACGGTTAACTAAATATAAGACGAAATGCTGGCCGAGTCACGTCTGCAACAGGGCACGTGCAGCACGCGTGCTTGGACTTCGTGCACCGACAAAAGAATCGCGAACGGAGAACCGGACTCTGCAACGAGAGTCGTATAGTTACGAAAATACAATTCCGCCTTGCAGTGTCAAGGACGATCTGTAAATGAGTCTTTGTTCACCCGTGAATGGGGACTTTTACGACATGTATATGGGGCCCTTAATTAATTAAAAATGCGAAGCTTGCGCTGGACAAGCTTGGCAGACTTTAAACGCCGTAATTATCTTCTTTGTAGATATTATAAACGGCGAGGAGTCTCTGAATCGAGACAGTGGCCGAGTCGGCCATTTTGGATCCAGTGCGTATCTTTCCTTTTAAATTGATGCTTTTAATTCGAGAATTTTTGAGCTGCTTCAATTTTTGGTGATTGTTCCTTTTTTTGGGGGGTTTTTTCTTTTGTTTTTCTTTTATAGTTATTATTTAATACATTGTTTATTTAGTAGTCATTGTCTTAGTCAATGTATCTAGTAACAATTTCTCTTAATGGAATTGATTTTAAATTTAGTGGTGTAATAATCATAAGGAAATAAAGAAATGTGTATAAATAAAATTGTAGCTTTTAATTGTGCAATTTTTAAGTTCAACTAGAACGTATATAGGGTGTTTAAATTAGAAAGGATAACTAATAGTAAAGCCATCAGTTAGCTATTGTAGCTACAATGTTTCCCTGTCCTATAAAATTGTAGCTTTTAATTGTACAATTTTTAAGTTCATCTAGAACGTATATAGGGTGTCAAAATTGGAAAGCATCACTAGTAGTAAAGCCATCAGTTAGCTATTGTAAATTTAATGCTGTTTTTTTTCTATAAAATTGTAGCTTTTAATTGTACAATTTTTAAGATCAATTTGATTGTATATAGGGTGTTCAAATTAGAAAAGCATGACTAATAATAAAGTCATTAGCTATTGTAGCTCTAATGCTGCTTTTTTCTATAAAATTGTAGCTTTTAATCGTACAATTTGTAAAAAGTTTCAACTTGAATATATATAGGGTGTCTAAATTGGAAAACATGACTAGTAGTAAAGACATTAGTTAGCTATTGTAGCTTCAATGCTGCTTTTCCCCTTAAAATAGTAGTTTTTAATTGTACAATTTCAACTTGAACGTATCTATAGGGTGTCCAAATTAGAAAGCATGACTAGTAGTAAAGCATTAGTTAACCATTGTGATTCCAATGTTTCCTTGCCTTATAAAATTGTAGCTTTCAATTGTACAATTTTTAAGTTCAATTTCAACGTATATAGGGTGTCTAAATTAGGAAACATGAGTAGTAGTAAAGCCATTAGTTAGATATTGTACCTTCAATGATGCTTTTTTCTATAAAATTGTAGCTTTTAATCGTACAATTTGTAAACAGTTTTAACTTAAATGTATATAAGGTGTCTAAATTGGAATGCATGACTAGTAATAAAGACATTAGTTAGCTATTGTAGCTTCAATGCTGCTTTTTTCTATAAAATTGTAGCTTTTAATTGTACAATTTTTAAGCAGCTCCAATTTGAACATACATAGGGTGTCTAACTTAGAAAGCATGGCTAATAGTAAAGCCATTAGCTATTGTGGCTTCAATGCTGCTTTTTTCTACAAAATTGAAGCTTTTAATCTTACAATTTGTAAACAGTTTCAACTCAAATATATATAGGGTGTCTAAATTAGAAAGCACCACTAGTAGTAAAGCAATTATTTAGCTATTGTAGCTTCAATGCTGTTTTTTTCTACAAAATTGTAGCTTTCAATCGTACAATTTGCAAACAGTTTCAACTCAAATGTATATAGGGTGTCTAAATTAGAAAGCATCACTAATAGTAAAGCCATTAGCTATTGTAAATTTAATGCTGCTTTTTTCTATAAAATTGTAGCTTTTAATTGGACAATTTTCAAGTTCAATTTGAACGTATATAGGGTGTCTAAATTAGAAAGCATGACTAGTAGTAATACTATAAGTATAAATAAGATATTCGGGGCCCAATAAATTGTTTCGATATTTAAAATACACTTTCACGTCGAACGTAGGAACGATCTCGTCGCAATTATTTAAAACTTTAATCGACGCGCGCCGGGCAACACGCAATAACTTATCCGTACGGTCGTGGAAACGCATAACCATAATTCCGAAAACGTTTACGATGGCGCAAACTTTCGACGAACAATTTTTGGTAATTGCAGAAACATATTTTTATCCCCTCCCCTTTGAAAGAACTTTCAAGTTTGGTATATTGGTCGATCGTTTATAAACATAATCGGGCAAGTTATTACCTACTGTTCCGTGTTTTAGGTATCCCCGTCCGATTTCCATAATACATTGGGCCACTCTGATCAAAGCAATGGACGGATACCGAAATTATTATTATTATCGTCGGCGGCACGCGTTTCCTGGTGAGGCCGTTTCACGTTCGTGACTCGTGCAAGTGCTTAAGTAGCGTTCGAGCGGCACGGTCACCTGCCTTCACGCTGGAGTGACTTGTAAATCACTCCACCAAAAACTAGGGTACGTGCCGCCACGGGAGACAAAGAAGAAACGCCGAAAAAAGGAGGGGAACAGCCGATACTTAATTGAGACAAAACAGGGAGACCCAAAAATCATTCGTTCCCTTTCGTACACCCGCTATTATTGGCTTGCAATACCAAAATATCGAGTTAGACACCCTGTATACCTCCACGTTAAACTTAAGAATTATATAATTATTTATTTACACACCTGATAGGGGAAAGGACACATTGGGCCCAAAAATTAATTTAGACACCGTGTATAAGGTCACTGATATCGATCAAACAGAAAACCAAATATCAAGTTTAATTTTTCATTGCTCTTTGGGGGTATTTTAGTGCGAAATTTTCGAAAAAGTCGATTTCTTCTGCAATATTTTTGGGGAATTTAATTTGAAAAATATGTTAGAATTTTTGTTTTATCTGTTGGTCGTCGAAATTGGGGGGAAAAATATGACAGAATTCAAAGTGTTGTCATTTTTTTAATTACCGATTTTGTTCTTTTATTTTTTTTATTTTCTACTGGCTATAAAAATTCATAGTAATTAAGAATCTTTCTTTGACTCTGTTTGAAATTATATAGTGCCGTCAATTTTAACTTTTTCTCGCTCAAAAAATTTGGAAACATCACTGAGACATCGATAAATAATCCCTGCAAATTTGACTTCGAAAGACGCCATAGTTTATTCAAAAAAAATTCCCCAAGAAAGGCCAAAAAAAGGCACACTTCACACTAAAATACCCCTCCGAAGGATTCAATTATTATTCAATAAAAAATAGTAAAAAATGGCCCAAAAAAAATATTTTCCAACAGTTTAAGGATCCCTTTTCATCCCCCCAAAAGTCTACACCAAAAGAACTTTGAATTCCCCACGAAAAAAATTAAAAATTGCAGACAAAAATTCCCCCTTTAAATCGTTTTATTTTTTTTTTTTTTTTTGTGAGAGAAAACGAAGATCTCTTCCGGTAGAATCATTTTTCTCGACCATGATCGTTTATTCTGGTTCCGGGGGGAGGGGGATCGTGGCTATCAGACCGTAAAATCATCGTCTGCGGGGGTTCTTACCCCCTGCATATTCGTAATCCGTGGTCGTCGTTGGAATCGTTCGATCGTGACTCGGATTCTACAGGAAAAAGAAAAATTGCTCGTTGATCTGTGACTTGGTTACCTTTGTTTGAGAATTGCCGAATATAATGCTACTTTTACATGCTTCGCGATCCATGACTCGATTTCAAGTTGCATTTCACATTTATATAAAAATACATTTATTGATAATACATTGTACAATTGTACATTTATTTAAAAATGGAGTGCTTCTTATAAAAATAGAAACATTTAGTCAGTTTAGTTATTTGTTATTTTGTTATTTTGTTATTTTGTTATTTTGTTATTTTGTTATTTTGTTATTTTGTTATTTTGTTATTTTGTTATTTTGTTATTTTGTTATTTTGTTATTTTGTTATTTTGTTATTTTGTTATTTTGTTATTTTGTTATTTTGTTATTTTGTTATTTTGTTATTTTGTTATTTTGTTCTTTTGTTATTTTGTTATTTTGTTATTTTGTTATTTTGTTATTTTGTTATTTTGTTATTTTGTTCTTTTGTTCTTTTGTTATTTTGTTATTTTGTTATTTTGTTATTTTGTTATTTTGTTATTTTGTTATTTTGTTATTTTGTTATTTTGTTATTTTGTTCTTTTGTTATTTTGTTATTTTGTTATTTTGTTATTTTGTTATTTTGTTATTTTGTTCTTTTGTTATTTTGTTCTTTTGTTCTTTTGTTATTTTGTTCTTTTGTTATTTTGTTATTTTGTTATTTTGTTATTTTGTTATTTTGTTATTTTGTTATTTTGTTATTTTCTGGTTTATTATTATAGTATGATTTTATAAATTTCCAAAATTTAAAATGAAAATATTTGATCACTAGTGAGGAATTATTGTACCATATATATCATATTTTATATTCTTTTATTTAATTTGTTATTTTGTTATTTTCTGTTTTATTATTTTAGTACGATTTTATAATTTTCAAAATTTCTAATAACAATATTTAGTCATTTTGGTGTAGAATTGTTGCATGATGTATTATATTCTGTATCCTTTTATTTGATTTGTTATTTTGTTATTTTGTTATTTTTTGCCCCATTATTTTAGTAGGATTTTATAATTTTCAAAATTTTACATAAAAATATTGAGTCATTCTATTGTAGTATAGAATTATTGTATAATGTATTATATTTTATATCCTTTTATTTGATTTGTGATTTTGTTATTTTTTGGTTTATTATTTTAGTAGGATTTTATAATTTGCAAAATTTTGCATAAAAATATTTACTCAGTTTAGTGTAGAATTATTGGTCGATGTATTATATTTTGTATCCCTTTATTTGTTTTGTTAATTTGTTATTTTGTTATTTTTTGCCCCATTATTTTAGTAGGATTTTATAATTTTCAAAATTTCACATAAAAATATTGAGTCATTCTATTGTAGTATAGAATTATTGTATAATGTATTATATTTTATATCCTTTTATTTGATTTGTTATTTTGTTATTTTTTGGTCCATTATTTTAGTATGATTTTATAATTTTCAAAATTTTAAATGAAAACTTCTGGTTATTCTAGTCTAGAATTATTGTAGCATAAATATATCATATTTTATTTTCTTTAATTTGATTTGTTATTTTGTTATTTTTTACTCCATTATTTTAGTAGGATTTTATAATTTTCAAAATTTAAAATCAAAATATTTGATCACTAGTATAGAATTATTGGTCGATGTATTATATTTTGTATCCCTTTATTTGTTTTGTTATTTTGTTATTTTTTGTTTTATTATTTTAGTACGATTTTATAATTTTCAAAATTTTACATAAAAATATTTAGTCATTCTAGTATAGAATTATTATACCATATATATCATATTTTATACTGTCTAATTTGATTTATTATTTTGTTATTTTCTGCTCCATTAATTTAGTACAATTTTTTAATTGTCAAATTTTATCAAAAATCAAAACATATTAAAATTAACATACTTTTAGATCCACGAGGTATTCATAAAATAAATTTATTATTTTTCGTAGCCATTCCTTGCACGAACAAATTCAAACAAAATAAAACACTATTTGAAGAATTATTTGTAATTAAATCGTACATCAAAATGTTAATTTTCTAAAATTAATATCGAGGTGATTTTGCATAAACATTGCATCTAACAATACAACTTCGAATTAACAGAAACTACTTGGAATTAAATAATACACAAATAAAAAATTCTTCAAAATTAAATAGCAAACATTTCAAAAAATTCTTCAAAATTAAATAATGTAAGTTTGAAAAAATTCCCCAAAATCAAATAGTATACCTCTGCAAAAATCCTTCAAAATTAAATGGTATACCTCTGAAAAAATTCTTCAAAATTAAATAATATAAATTTCAAAAAATTCTTCAAAATCAAATAATATACCTCTGCAAAAATCCTTCAAAATTAAATGTTCCATCTCAAGGGCTCAACAAAAACTCCCACCTACAATTAAAACAAAAAAAAACCTCCCCAAAACAAATCGAAAAATAATTTAATTTTCCATAATTTTCAAAATCTGATCAGTCCACATAAATAAAAAAATACCTGCATAATAAAGAAAATATAACCCATCGATTACGATTACTTAATTTCGATGTATTCGATGTACTCTTGCTTTCGCTCACTCGCAATAAAAATGGCGGCGGATAATAAAAGCGAGGAAGGAAAGTGGCGTGGAAAGTAACGGTACGCAATTACTCATTTCAAGCTGGAAACCGCGATCCTGACGTGCAAACGAGCCAATGTGTCAAGGTCGACGAAAAGGAACTTCAATTCCGCGCCAGCCCCGTGAACGATCTTTAATTTTTGGCCGTGGAAATCGTTAACGGCTGACCCGTTGCAAAAATACCGACACCCTTCAATTACTTCACGCGCACCAAAACGAAACCACGCTGGATAGATTATGGTTCGCGCTCACGCACTACCTCGCGCCGTAATGTACAACCGTCGACACCATGAGGGTACCATAAATATCAGTTTGCACGAGAAACCGATCGCTCGGGCGCGAAGGTTAACTCCCAGCCAACGTTCGACGAGTTTCAACCCGTTAAAAAGCTCACAAACTACTCAAAACAATAAAATTAACACCATCACACTGTAATCGGCAAGAAAAAAATTTTTATTTAATTCAGAATTTTAATTTTAATTTTAGACTGTAAACTTTACATTGTAAACTGAGCATATCTTGACTCGAGAATGAATTTTTCTAGTTCCAAGCAGCCAAGAAATAGAATTCTGTCCTTTTTTTACAATTTTAACCTCGACAGGGAGTTATGTGAACGACGATGTTCGACATGGAGTATTCAGCATGTGAATTAAATCCACGGGAATTTAAAAACGAGCCAACCGAACGCCATGTATTCCTCTCCTCTTATTTCTGCTCCTAACATCCACGAATCTGATTTAAGGACCCCCCCAGATACTTATTTATCCGTCCCCCTCTGTATTTTCCACGATTTCGTGTCTCCAACGTTCGTTTCTTTTTCGTACGCATAAAGATCAAGAGTGCATTCTAGTCTCGTCTTTCCAAGGCGATTTTCAGGAATTAATTAAGAGAGAACGAACAAAGCTACTCAGATTTCCTTTTGCAGACGTATTTGTGCACGTATAAAGTACCCCCACAATTTTTTTCAGAGCATTTCGTGCAAAATTGATGAAATTACGAGCATATGAATCTCATTAGTGAGTTCACGCGTGGAACTGTCATGGCGTCGGTTCACGCGTGGAACTGTCATGGCGTCGTTTCGCGCGCATCCCAGACGGAGTTTAATCCTTTAACGAGAAGTGCGTAACAGCGTTAATTCGAAAGACAGAGTGACGAAATGTTTCAGAGGCTTCCAACCTAGCATTTCTATTGAAGAGTGTCTCGAATCGACTCGTGTACTCTACTTTGTTGAGATAGCTCCGGACAGATAGCGGCGTTTCCTGCGGCCAGAAATAAAGAAAGACGGTTTTACGAGGGATCTGATGGCGGAAGCGAGAGGTCAGAACAGAGGGACAGAAGAGAGAGCGTAGTAGGCGCTGATAAAGAGAGGAAACGTGGAGGGCGAGGGGGGAAACTAACAACGAGCCGATTCAAAGCTTCTACACCTACCTCCCTGTCCCTTCCTTACCTTTCGTGGACAAACACCGACCTGGTATCTACACCCGCGCGACCAGAGTGGCAAGTTGCGTGGATAGGACGCGATAGCACGTGCCCTGCACGCCTCTGCACTGGTCTTACACTCGTGAAGATCGTTAGCTTGGAATTTTCTTTTGAAAATAGTTAAAAGTTTAGGAAAATTGGGATCGAAATTAACTTTTTTTTTTATGCAATGGTCTGTAGGGGTTTTTTTTTTATTTAGAATGGAGGGAATTAATTGGGATTATAGTGACAAAATCAGGTGTTGGTGAGATTTTATGTGATTTTTATTATGTAGTTGCTTATTTTTGTTATGGTTTATTTGTGGGATTTTGTGGTATTTTGTTTCGATTTTTATGGATGTTGGGGGGTTGGAAGTTGCAAATAAAATTCAAATTTATTTTGTAAATTATTATGGTAGTATTTTTCATGCTATTGTTTTGAAATTAATTCAGAAATTTGCAATTTGATATTTTTATAGATTTTTATTGACTTTTAAGTGTTAAAAAATAGCAAATAAAATTCAAATTTATTTTGTAAATTATTATAGAAGCATTTTTCAATGAAAATTTTATGCTGTTATTATGAAATTAATTGAAAAATTTAGGATTCAATATTTTTATAGATTTTGATTGACTCTCAAGGGTTAAAAAGTTGCAAATAAAATTCAAATTTAGTTTGTAAATTATTATAGAAGCATCTTTCAATGAAAATTTTATGCTATAGTATTCATTAATTGAGAAATTTAATTTTTGATATTTCTATAGACTTTGATTAACTTTTAAGGGTTCGAAAGTTGCAAATAAAATTGTAACTTATTTTACAAATCATTATAGAAGCATCTTTCAATGATAATTTCATGCTATTGTTATAAAATTAATTGAGAAATTTGCAATTTGATATTTTTATAGATTTTTATTGACTGTTAAGGGTTTGAAAGATGCAAATAAAATTCATATTTAGTTTGTAAATTATTGTAGGAGCATCCATCGATGAAAATTTCATGCTATTGTTATTAAATTAATTGAAAAATTTAGGATTCAATATTTTTATAGATTTTGATTGACTCGTAAGGGTTAAAAAGTTGCAAATAAAATTCAAATTTATTTTGTAAATTATTATAGAAGCATCTTTCAATGAAAATTTTATGCTATAGTATTCATTAATTGAGAAATTTAATTTTTGATATTTCTATAGACTTTGATTAACTTTTAAGGGTTCGAAAGTTGCAAATAAAATTGAAACTTATTTTACAAATCATTATAGAAGCATCTTTCAATGATAATTTCATGCTATTGTTATAAAATTAATTGAGAAACTTGCAATTTGATATTTTTATAGATTTTTATTGACTGTTAAGGGTTTGAAAGTTGCAAATAAAATTCAAATTTAGTTTGTAAGTTATTGTAGGAGCATCCATCGATGAAAATTACATGCTATTGTTATTAAATTAATTGAAAAATGTAGAATTCAATATTTTTATAGATTTTGATTGACTCTCAAGGGTTAGAAAGTTGCAAATAAAATTCAAATTTAGTTTGTAAATTATTATAGAAGCATCTTTCAATGAAAATTTTATGCTATAGTATTCATTAATTGAGAAATTTAATTTTTGATATTTCTATAGACTTTGATTAACTTTTAAGGGTTCGAAAGTTGCAAATAAAATTGAAACTTATTTTACAAATCATTATAGAAGCATCTTTCAATGATAATTTCATGCTATTGTTATAAAATTAATTGATAAATTTGCAATTTGATATTTTTATAGATTTTTATTGACTGTTAAGGGTTTGAAAGATGCAAATAAAATTCATATTTAGTTTGTAAATTATTGTAGGAGCATCCATCGATGAAAATTTCATGCTATTGTTATTAAATTAATTGAAAAATTTAGGATTCAATATTTTTATAGATTTTGATTGACTCTTAAGAGTTAAAAAGTTGCAAATAAAATTCAAATTTAGTTTGTAAATTATTATAGAAGCATCTTTCAATGAAAATTTTATGCTATAGTATTCATTAATTGAGAAATTTAATTTTTGATATTTCTATAGACTTTGATTAACTTTTAAGGGTTCGAAAGTTGCAAATAAAATTGAAACTTATTTTACAAATCATTATAGAAGCATCTTTCAATGATAATTTCATGCTATTGTTATAAAATTAATTGATAAATTTGCAATTTGATATTTTTATAGATTTTTATTGACTGTTTAGGGTTTGAAAGTTGCAAATAAAATTCAAATTTAGTTAGTAAATTATTGTAGGAGCATCCATCGATGAAAATTTCATGCTATTGTTATTAAATTAATTGAAAAATTTAGAATTCAATATTTTTATAGATTTTGATTGACTCGTAAGGGTTAAAAAGTTGCAAATAAAATTCAAATTTATTTTGTAAATTATTATAGAAGCATCTTTCAATGAAAATTTTATGCTATAGTATTCATTAATTGAGAAATTTAATTTTTGATATTTCTATAGACTTTGATTAACTTTTAAGGGTTCGAAAGTTGCAAATAAAATTGAAACTTATTTTACAAATCATTATAGAAGCATCTTTCAATGATAATTTCATGCTATTGTTATAAAATTAATTGATAAATTTGCAATTTGATATTTTTATAGATTTTTATTGACTGTTTAGGGTTTGAAAGTTGCAAATAAAATTCAAATTTAGTTAGTAAATTATTGTAGGAGCATCCATCGATGAAAATTTCATGCTATTGTTATTAAATTAATTGAAAAATTTAGAATTCAATATTTTTATAGATTTTGATTGACTCGTAAGGGTTAAAAAGTTGCAAATAAAATTCAAATTTATTTTGTAAATCATTATAGAAGCATCTTTCAATGAAAATTTTATGCTATAGTATTCATTAATTGAGAAATTTAATTTTTGATATTTCTATAGACTTTGATTAACTTTTAAGGGTTCGAAAGTTGCAAATAAAATTGAAACTTATTTTACAAATCATTATAGAAGCATCTTTCAATGATAATTTCATGCTATTGTTATAAAATTAATTGATAAATTTGCAATTTGATATTTTTATAGATTTTTATTGACTGTTTAGGGTTTGAAAGTTGCAAATAAAATTCAAATTTAGTTAGTAAATTATTGTAGGAGCATCCATCGATGAAAATTTCATGCTATTGTTATTAAATTAATTGAAAAATTTAGAATTCAATATTTTTATAGATTTTGATTGACTCGTAAGGGTTAAAAAGTTGCAAATAAAATTCAAATTTATTTTGTAAATTATTATAGAAGCATCTTTCAATGAAAATTTTATGCTATAGTATTCATTAATTGAGAAATTTAATTTTTGATATTTCTATAGACTTTGATTAACTTTTAAGGGTTCGAAAGTTGCAAATAAAATTGAAACTTATTTTACAAATCATTATAGAAGCATCTTTCAATGATAATTTCATGCTATTGTTATAAAATTAATTGAGAAATTTGCAATTTGATATTTTTATAGATTTTTATTGACTGTTAAGGGTTTGAAAGATGCAAATAAAATTCATATTTAGTTTGTAAATTATTGTAGGAGCATCCATCGATGAAAATTTCATGCTATTGTTATTAAATTAATTGAAAAATGTAGAATTCAATATTTTTATAGATTTTGATTGACTCTTAAGGGTTAAAAAGTTGCAAATAAAATTCAAATTTATTTTGTAAATTATTATAGAAGCATCTTTCAATGAAAATTTTATGCTATAGTATTCATTAATTGAGAAATTTAATTTTTGATATTTCTATAGACTTTGATTAACTTTTAAGGGTTCGAAAGTTGCAAATAAAATTGAAACTTATTTTACAAATCATTATAGAAGCATCTTTCAATGATAATTTCATGCTATTGTTATAAAATTAATTGAGAAACTTGCAATTTGATATTTTTATAGATTTTTATTGACTGTTAAGGGTTTGAAAGTTGCAAATAAAATTCAAATTTAGTTTGTAAGTTATTGTAGGAGCATCCATCGATGAAAATTACATGCTATTGTTATTAAATTAATTGAAAAATGTAGAATTCAATATTTTTATAGATTTTGATTGACTCTTAAGGGTTAAAAAGTTGCAAATAAAATTCAAATTTATTTTGTAAATTATTATAGAAGCATCTTTCAATGAAAATTTTATGCTATAGTATTCATTAATTGAGAAATTTAATTTTTGATATTTCTATAGACTTTGATTAACTTTTAAGGGTTCGAAAGTTGCAAATAAAATTGAAACTTATTTTACAAATCATTATAGAAGCATCTTTCAATGATAATTTCATGCTATTGTTATAAAATTAATTGAGAAACTTGCAATTTGATATTTTTATAGATTTTTATTGACTGTTTAGGGTTTGAAAGTTGCAAATAAAATTCAAATTTAGTTAGTAAATTATTGTAGGAGCATCCATCGATGAAAATTTCATGCTATTGTTATTAAATTAATTGAAAAATTTAGAATTCAATATTTTTATAGATTTTGATTGACTCGTAAGGGTTAAAAAGTTGCAAATAAAATTCAAATTTATTTTGTAAATCATTATAGAAGCATCTTTCAATGAAAATTTTATGCTATAGTATTCATTAATTGAGAAATTTAATTTTTGATATTTCTATAGACTTTGATTAACTTTTAAGGGTTCGAAAGTTGCAAATAAAATTGAAACTTATTTTACAAATCATTATAGAAGCATCTTTCAATGATAATTTCATGCTATTGTTATAAAATTAATTCAGAAATTTGCAATTTGATATTTTTATAGATTTTTATTGACTCTTAAGGGTTAAAAAATAGCAAATAAAATTCAAATTTATTTTAAAAATGATTATAGAAGTATCTTTTGATGAAAAATTTCCATATTATCGTGTTCGTTAATTGAGAAATTTGCACTCAGAAAATTCTTTTTTGGAAAATTTCATCTCCTTCGATCCACCATCGCTCCCTTAATATTTACGTCGATAATTCCCCCCCAAGATTGCATATAATTTCCGTATTGAAAGGATACGATTCGCTGCCCCGGGCTACAAATAGTTTATGCAAAGCGTTCTCATAGTCTCGTGTCTCGAATCTTTTCGTGAGTCTGTTAACGCGATGTCCACTTATGTTGTCAACACGTTCCTCTGACAACTCGTTCTCTAATACACCTAAATTCCACGTTTACAAAAAACCAGTCACGATTTTATTCGAGGTTAAATTATTCCTACATTTAAAAAAAATATTCGATAAAATTTCTCTCGAAAACCACCATTTTTATTTCTTAACAATTTTTCTTTTGTTAATACACTCCCCTATTTGTTATTTAAAATATTCAGAATATTCAAAATAAATTCTCTTACAAATTACAATTTGTATTGCTCGACAATTTTTTTTTATTTCTTGGAATATTACAATAAATATTTTTTCATAACAAATTAATTAAAAATTTGGTATTATTATAAGTAGACAAAATAAAATTATGTGTCAAGTTTGGTAAAATTTCAAATAGTTTAGAAACAAGTTAAACAACAAAAAATATCCAAAATATAAACTCAAAAAATATCCACAATTTCTATCATACACAAAACATTGTATAATTTTCTCCAAGCTCAATACTCTACAATATAATAAAAATAAATCCCAAAAAAATTCAAATAAATCAAAAAAATAAAAAAAATAATTGCAATTTGACTTGCGTGGCCCAAGTTGGTTGGTATTTGAGAAATAATCGATTCTCCCTCCCCCCAAAACGTCAAACATCCCTAACGTCGCGTCGACGCGTTATTTACAGACAATATTTGCGAAGAATCGATATTTTCCTTTCAGATACCGATAATGCGCGCGTGGGCGTACTGTAAAGCACGTGTTTCTTATTCCCGGCGCATCCGGCAGAAAGGACAGCCTGACTGAGCGCCAGTTGCGCAGCCTGCAAGCAATGCGTGTGGGATTTACTAATTTCTGGAAGGCCTGGAATGGCACGAGACCGCTATCCGACGAGATCCCCTCACGAATGTTCGATTGGCATCTTTCCTTCCCAGTAGCCATTCTCGAGACTGAAATTTCAATTACAATGCAGGGTTAGCTGCTTAAAAACCCACCCCACGCTCGGGAATTCAAATCAGATCTCTGGAACCCAACCCCCAAAAAAAGACATTGGTCAGTCGACCATTTCATTGGGTGAAATTCTTTTTTTGTTAAAAATTTTAATGGAGGATGATTCTAGAGACAAAAATAAGTCGAAAATGAAGAATAGTAATTTTTCCATTAAGGCTTCGTTTAAAAGTTATTAATGTTTAAAGTTGAGATTGTGAGACGGGAACCGTACACGCTGCACATTTTGACTTTAAACGTTAATAACTTTTTAACGGAGCCTCAATTAAAAAATTACTATTCTTCATTTTCGACTTATTTTGGTCTCCAGAATCCCCCATTAAAATTTTTCCCACGGTTCATAGAACATCCTGTGTATTTTATTTTGTTTATTATTATCAGTTAAATATTTTGATGGATTTTTCTGTATGTAGAACGTTGTTTGAAGCTTCCAGAGAAAATGTTGGATCAAATCTATCACTAGCCGCTAGCCTCCCGTTCTCTCTTCTTCCCTTATCTTCGTTTCCCCCCCATCCTGGGGTCCCAAGGTGGTGACACCTTGCCACGCGCCATCTAAATGTATGGCGGACTTTTTCCTCTTATCTTTCTGCGCAAACGTTTCTCTTTCACGCTGACTACAAACATCTCCGTCGTAAATTTCCTCGCCTCTTCCTTCACGTTGCCAAAAATCTCACCCAAACGCTCCCCAAACACAGTAATTTTCAAAATTCGAAAGATCAAAAACGATCCAAAAAACGTCATAAAAAACCCCCAGTACACTTATTTCGTCATCCCTTTTTTATTCAAATCACAATCAAAATTTGAAAAATTTGTAAATTTGTAAATTCCCAAAATTTGAAAATATTCTGCAGAAAACTCAAACAATTGATCGACAGATTATAAATTTTAAAATATTCTATACACAATTTGAGAAATTTGTAAATTCCAATAATTTGAAAATATTTACTTTTAATTTACAATTTTTACCAAAAGCGCCCTCTATCGAACGAGTAAACGCACAAGTACGTCGTGAATAAAGTTGCTTCGTTATTCGTAGAAGTTCTCTCGTCAATGGCGGCGCGCCTTCGGGGCCCCCGGTAAACCCAGACGCAAATAAATAATTTCTCGCGCGTGCCTCCCCTCCATGGTTTCACGAACGGAGAGGCGAGATTAGACGATTAACGTCCAGCCCCTGTCGACAACCGACGAGATATGCAAAGTTTCCTCCACGCGAAAAAAGACCACCGCCTTCCCTTTGGAATCCATCGCGACGAGAATTCGAAAACACCTTTTTCCCTCATTCATTATACCCTTTTATTCCTCGCCGAGCTTCCTTTCCTTTTCGTCGGAATTATGCAGATTTCGGAATTTTTACTCGCTGATTTTTGCGCGCGATAGCCCATTGTCTCTTGGAGAGGAAACTCTGCCTTTGTATTCCCTCTCTGTCAAGGTTTTTTCACTTGTGACGTACTGTTTTATCGACAAGATTGCATACTGTTTTATCGACAAGATTGCATACTGTTTTATCGACAAGATTGCATACTGTTTTATCGACAAGATTGCATACTGTTTTATCGACAAGATTGTGTACTGTTTTATCAACCAGATTGCATACTGTTTTATCAATCAGATTCCAAACTGTTTTATAGACGAGATTGCTTACTGTTTTATCGACAAGATTGCATACTGTTTTATCGATGAGATTGTGTACTGTTTTATCGACAAGATTGCTTACTGTTTTATCAATCAGATTGTGTACTGTTTTATCGACGAGATTGCTTACTGTTTTATCGACAAGATTGCATACTGTTTTATCGACAAGATTGCATACTGTTTTATCAACCAGATTGCAAACTGTTTTATAGACGAGATTACGTACTTTTTTATCGACAACATCACGAACTGTTTTATCAACCAGATTATGTACTGTTTTATCGACAAGATTGCTTACTGTTTTATCGACAAGATTGCATACTGTTTTATCGACAACATCACGAACTGTTTTATCAACAAGATTGCATACTGTTTTATCGACACCATCACGTACTGTTTTATCAACCAGATTACGTACTGCTTTATCGACAAAGTAGTGAAGATTTACACCATAAATACGTCCAGGAAAGTAAAGTTTACACATCGACAGGGTGTTTTTATCACCATAGCGAGATTTTGGGATTCGTCTAACGGGTTCGACGGATTAATGGAAAAACTCTGAGCGATCTCTATCCGTCGTATTCAGCTGCTCCTAACGGAAACGTATCAAATTTTCCTACGCCCTTTCTCGTCCCCTCTCGAGTGCTTTTTCCGCTCGCTACCGTTTCACCAGCAAAATTGTTACGTCACTGTCCTGTCAAAACTCGGATCTTCCTTACCTGATCTCGAGAGATTCCGATCGAGACGCTCTTTGAAAAAAATGCATGAAACCCCCTTGGTGTTTTTTTTTTGTCGCGATTCGTACCGTTTTTAGATCTCTGATTGTTCTGGGGGCTCCGTACGTCGTTGCTTATTGCTCACCCTGCCCCCCTTTTTCCGTTATGAATTTTCTTTGGGGGAGATTATTTTTTATTAGAGCTTTTTTTATTTTGACAAAATTTCAGTTGCGTTGAAATAGCAATGGTATGCAATTTGGGGGATTTTTAAACTGTTTTGGTTTTATTTTTCTTTTATGAGATATTCGAAATTTTTTATTGATTATTTATTGTACATTTGTTGGATTTTTTGAACGTCTATTTGAAAAACAATTTAAATGGAAACTCGATGAAGGTTGGAGATTGAAAAAACAATTTATATTTCATTTATTTTTATGAAATAATTTATAGTACAATATTTTTTAAAATTTGAATTATTTTTTTTTCAATTTTTCTTTGCAATTTTTTAATGTAATATTTGAGAAACAATTTAAATAGAAACTCGATGATGTTTTGACTTTGATAAACAATTTATATTTCATTTATTTTTATGAAATAATTCGTCAAATAATCTTTTGTAAGATTTTTCAATACCAAATTTCTATTTAAATTCTTTTTTTTCAATTTTTTTTTGCGATTTCTTATTTCAATATTTGATAAACAATTTAAATAGAAATTCAATGAAATTTTGACTTTGAAAACACTTTATATTCGATTTATTTTTATAAAATTTGACACCTACTTATTATTTTAAAACCAAAGAAATTAATAATCCAAACTTTTAGCATTGAGTCACCATTTAAATTGTTTGTAAAATACTATTTTAAAAATTGGGAAAAATCAAAGTGCAAAAATTCGAATAGAAAGTTTGTTTAAATTCTTTTTAAATTGACAATTTATAGTACAATCTTTTCTAAAATTTGAATTATTTTTTTTTCAACTTTTCTTTGCAATTTTTTAATGTAATATTTGAAAAACAATTTAAATAGAAATTCAATGAAATTTGGACTTTTAAAACACTTTATATTCGATTTATTTTTATAAAATTCGATACCTACTTATTATTATAAAACCAAACAAAATATAAATCCAAACTTTTACCATTTAAATTGTTTATAAAATATTATTTTAAAAATTGAGAAAAATCAAATTACAAAAATTCTAGTCGACTTCAGCTTTTCCTTACAATTTCTTAAAATAATATTGAACAAAACAATTTGAAAAAAAAACTCCCTGAAATTTGGACTTGAAAAACACTTAATATTTGCTCTATTTTTCAATAAAATTCGAAACCTACTTATTATTTAAAAACCAAACAAAATGTAAATTCCGAAACTTTTACCATTAAAATCACTTCCAAAATCCAGCTTTTAAAAACCACCAAGCATCAAAAATTCAAATGTCAGGTAATCCTAGCATATCATTGGAGGATATCAAACTATCAAAACTTTTACAATTAAAATCCAAAATCCCTCTTAAAAACCACCAAGCATCAAAAATTCAAATGTCAGATAATCCTAGCACATCACTGAAGGATATCAAACTATAAAAAAAAGGCAAATCGTGTTTTAAAACAGCCCCACATAGTAAGAAAAACCCGACACCCAGGGGGTCGACGATCCCCGAGTGAAAATAATTAACACTGCTCGTTAGGTCCCAGTAACATGTATACAAACTGTCAGGATACTCGTAATGGATATCCCAAGGATTCTTCTTCTCGCCAGGGAAGATCCTGCAATCCACTTTCCAGCAGGAAACGA
This sequence comes from Colletes gigas, assembly GCF_013123115.1. Lineage (NCBI taxonomy): Eukaryota > Metazoa > Arthropoda > Insecta > Hymenoptera > Colletidae > Colletes > Colletes gigas. The sequence continues at coordinate 2,068,812 of NW_025106663.1, forward strand.
CCATATGAATAATTAGGTGTGTTCACCCCAAGGCGCCAGGCATTCAGCAATGGCGGACGAATCTTCAAACTGCAGGTGATCCCCGATCGATTGATTTTTAACCTTTAATTGCTGTCTCGAACCAAGAATCGAACGTCTAATTAATATTTTAATTGAGAAATCGTCTTTCAGGGGGCTCTCAGTAGGGTTCCCTTTTCAATTCTTTCAACAATCGATTCTTTCCATTCACTAAGAATCATAGATTGGTTCGATTTTCAATTTGAAGCAATTTTTGAATATTTTTTATTTTTTTTTTGTGAGATATATTTTTGTATTATTTATAGCTATTATTGCTTTGCAAAATTTTAGTAAATTTGTGAAATTTACATTGGTTCAATTCTCAATTTGAAGCAATTATTTTTATTTTTTTTTTTTGAATATTTTTCATTTTTTTTTGTGAGATATATTTTTGTATTATTTATAGCTATTATTGCTTTGCAAAATTTTAGTAAAATTGTGAAACTTGGATGGGAGTTCGATTCTCAATTTGATTCAATTTTTTTTATTTTTTTTTTTTGGAATATTTTTTATTCTTTTTTGTATTATTTATAGTTATTATTGCTTGAAAAATTTTAGTAAAATTGTGAAACTTGGATGGGAGTTCGATTCTCAATTTTGGAGCAATTTTTTTTATTTTTTTATGGAATATTTTTTATTTTTTTTTTTTTTTTTGTGATATATCTGGAGGAATTTTATTTTGGAACCCTTTTGGGACAATATTTGCATCACAAAATTGTGTAAATACACTTTGTTTACATTATTAATCACACATGCAATTTTATTATTTATAGTAGTTGTTATTGCTTGCAAAATTTTAGTAAAATTGTGAACCTAAAATGATGCAATTATTTCCTTGGATATTCATCCCCTGTGCCAAAGAATTTTTCTCCCCAATTTAATAAATAAATAATAATAATAGTGTTGGGGTTTTGAATAACACCACTTACACACATAACACGATATATTTAGTTATTACACATAATACAGACACATAATACAGATATATAATAAGTATAAAAAATACAAACTCAAATAAGCATACGCCTAAGCGCGACTAGATGGCGCATACAAAGATGGCGCTGCGGTGGGACGAGCTAACCTCGTTCAAATAGCCTTGATTTTTAGGTTTTTGAAGAGGATGCCAGAGAAAGGAACATTTTGCAGTTTCATCGATTAAAAATGCCTGTCATTTTCGATCTGGGGATCTATGGATGCCCAGAAATCGAAAACGTCGATTCGTCGAACGAGTCCATTTGTGGACGTGGTTGTGCACCTGGTCCCATCAACCCTTTCTTTGAGACTTGAGGAAGGAATTGTGAAGGTTCACGATGACTGGATGGGTGAATGGGCGCCCTGGGAACCGAGGAAACGAAGGAAAACCGCCTGAAAGATCGAACAGTGTCTCGATTCCACGTTCGTGAGACACTTTTCCATTGACGACTGTCGAACTGTCGCTTTGTGTCGCCGGAAACCCGGCTCTCGAGGACCGAAAGGGGTGAATCTATTTTTGTATATGTCCAGAATTCGTTTGTTTCTAACAATTTTGCAAAATATTTATGGTTTCATCGATAGATTGAATTTGAAATCAAAATGGAGCTCAATTGAAGCTACAGGAATTTTTTTCTCTGATATGCATAGGATTTTGGGGGTATGTCTATTCACCAAAAATGATTGCAATTGACCCCTGGAAGTACTAATAATTTTTCTAGAATGATTTGAAAATTTCTTTTTTTTGATCGAGAAATTTAGATGCTCGAATTTTTTTCTCGGAAGTGGGTAGGATTTCGAGGGTATGTCTATTCACCAAAAATGATTGCAATTGACCCCTGGAAGTAGTAATAATTTTTCTAGAATGATTTGAAAATTTTTTTTTTTTGGTCGAGAAATTTAGATCCTCGAATTTTTTTCTCGAAAATGGGTAAGATTTCGGGGGTATGTCTGTTCACCAAAAATGATTGCAATTGACCCCTGAAAGTAGAAATAATTTTTCCAAAACGATTTGGAATATTTTAATATCGCCAAAATTTTTAGGCACATTCTTGAATTTTTATTTTGAAAATGGTTAGGATTTCGGGGATATGTCTATTGACCAAAAATGATCCTATTTTACCCCTGTAAATAGAAATAATTTTTCCAGAATGATTTGAAAATTTTTTTTTTTGGTCGAAAAATGTCACACCTACTCGAATTTTTTTCTCGAAAGTGCGTAGGATTTCAGAGGTATCTCTATTCACCAAAAATGATTGTAATATACCCCCTCAACCGAAAATAATTTTTTCAGAAGGATTTGAAATTATTTTTTTTCGCCGAAAAATAAGGGCACCTACCCCCTATCGATTTTTCTTAGAAATTCGTTTTTGTTTTTTAGTAATTTTGTTTGACGCCCTATAGAAAAGTCGCCTAATACTTTTTTGTAGGTACCCATGAGCCCCACTTCAGAAAAAAGTTTCATTGAAATATATTCACTATTGTCGGAGTTATGGCTGTTTGAAAATTGGACCATTTTTATAGAGTTTTTCTAATTTTACGGGGTTAACGAATAATTTTTCCTGTATTTTTAGAATTTCTACATATTCTTCACCAAAATACGCGTCGTTTGCATTTTTGAAAATGAAAATCCTTCAATCCGTTCAGAAGTTATGACATTTTAAAGATTCACATGAATTTTCAAGGTACCATTTTGGGCCAAAAATTATATTTTCGGTGAGGAATTTTTTTCTCGAAAGTGCCTAGGAATTCGAGGGTATGTCTAATGACCAAAAATGCTTGTAATTGGGCCCAGTAACCAAATATAATTTTTTTAGTATGATTTTTCATTTTTTAATTTTCTCGGAAAAATTTTACATTTTCTCGAATTTTTTTCTCGAAAATGGATAGGATTTTGTGGGTATATCTAATGACCAAAAATGCTTGTAGTTGGGTCCAGTAACCAAATATAATTTTTTTAATATGATTTGAAATTTTTAATTTTGTCAGAAAAATTTCATACATTTTCGAATTTTTTTCTCGAAAATAGATACGATTTCCTGGGTATGTCTAATGACCAAAAGTAATTGTAATTAACCCCTGCAACCAAACATAATTTTTCCAAAACGATTTGAATATTTTTAATTTTTGTCGAAAAATTTCACACCTTTTCGAATTTTTTTCTCGAAAATAGACAGGATTTCGTGAGTATGTCTAATGACCAAAAATGATTGTAATTAACCCCTGCAACCATACATAATTTTTCCAGAGCGATTTGAAAATTCTTAATTTTTGTCCACCTATCTTGCATTGATCTTTCTTAAAAATTAGTGTTTTTGATTTTTAATCACTTTGTTTGACGCTCTACAAAAATCTTGTTCAATACTTTTTTGCACGTATCCATGAGCTCTACTTCACAAATAAATTTCAACAAAATACACTCAGTATTGTAGAAGTTATGTCATTCGCCATCTCCTATTCGAATAAATATTTCTGAACGTCTCATGTTAACCATAAAATGGTACATGCTACTATAAAAAATCAATTTACAAGAATCTTTCATTTTAAAAAAAAATCCACGAAAATATTTCCATTTAATAAAATATTATTTTCCAATAATTTAATAAAACACTCATTCTCATTCCACAATTCTATTTCCTTATTAAAATAGAAATATTTACAAACTCTATTTACCACGTCATATTTGCAATTTTTCCCCCCAGAATTTAGAAACAAAATCATCCACCAAAATTTCAAAAGAACCAATATAGCTGTTTTCTAGAAAAAATACGACCTATTTACCATGTCATTATTTAGAAATTTTTCCCCCAGAATTTAGTAACCAAATCATCCACCAAAAATTTCAAAAAAACCGATACAATTTTTTTCTAAAAAAAATACGATCTATTTACCATTTTTCCCCCCAGAATTTATAAACAAAAAAATTTTCCCCAGAATTTAGAAACAAAACAATTTTTCCCCCCAGAATTTAGTAACAAAATCATCCACCAAAAATGTGAAAAAATACAGCTGTTTTCCAGAAAAAAATACGATCTATTTACCATGTCATTATATAGAAATTTTCCCCCCAAATTTTAGAAACAAAATCATCCACCAAAAACGTGAAAAGATACAGCTGTTTCCTAAAAAGTACACGATCGAGACGGCGCAAGTCGCGCGTGGTCCAAGTTTCGAAAATAGGTTTCTAATTTACAAAGGGCCCCGACATGGCACCTTTCCTAGGTATCGATTTCCGAACGTACAATAGATTCGAACAGAGAAAAGACGGTGTGTTTATCCTGGTGGTTTACGCCCGATTGTTCCACAAGTTGGCCACTGCATCTTAAAACTCCCTGGGCAACCTGGAAAATATCTATCCCTCGGGCCCCCTAATTTCCTTAATCCTAGTTGCGGCATGAGCAGTGGCCAGTTTCGGTTTCGGTAACGTGATATATTCCTTTTCGTTCGGTTAGAATCGATTTTCGATGCTCTGCTGCACTGTTTATTCGCACCTTGTATTTGGTGTTTTTTTTCTCTTTAGGTGGCCAGCTTCCTCGGTTTGGGGGAATTTTTTATCCTGGCGAAAGCGGCACAAGGGACACATAAAGACCTTTATTACTTCCCTGGGCAAGAAAACGGACACTAAATTCAAATTTATGGCCACTACTACAAATCAAAAAAAAAAAAAAAAATAGTGGTCTAAAACAGTGAGATAAGAGCTCAAAAATAACATAGAATCTTGGAAAAATAGCTACTGAACTCTAGAAGCATCAATCACTTTTAAAATCACAGAAAACAACAAAATTTTATTGCAACAAAATTGCAAAAAAAAAAAAGGTACTTGATACTTTAAAACAGTGAAAAACTTGCCACATGCATTGCAAAATCTAGTTAAAATAGTCGTCAAAGAGGTGTCAATTAATGACAAAAAATTACAAAATTATATAACAATAAAATTGTAATTCAATTTGGAAAATAATTTATAACCTAAAAGGGTGAAAATGATCAGTAAAACTCTTGTCAAAAGAGACACTTTTTATTGTACAATTCTCTGCGTTGACAGTTACATTAAAATACAATATTTCTTTTAATCACATTTGCATCATTATATCGATTAAATTCGCCCTAAATTGCTAATTAATAACATTCATTAGTTTCCTAACGTCAAATTCAATCATCAGTCTAGGGAATTTCAGGGTAGTTTTGGCCCAGCAACGAAGTCCAGTAGATTTCAAGATGGCCGCCAGTCGTTCGTTTATCGTGTTGCTTAACAAACCGACTAATGTGAGTGAGCAGAGGGGGGACCAGTTCTTGAATATTTAACGCGTAAGGCGGGCAGCTGCCCGGGAAGATCGGATCGCTTTCAAATTATCCGGGTGACTTGCCACGAGTGCCACCGCGCGTACACGCCGCGCACGCGTACGCGCATGCGTGGACGCTCGCGCAGGACCCGCCGTCGGGGAAAGAGAGCAACGCGAGAGACGCGACGCGATCGGAATACGGGCTACCTTTCGTTATTTTCGCCAGCGCGAGGACACTTCTCGTTGTTTTCGTTTTTCTCGAGTTTTCTTTTCGCCCCCCTCATTTTTCCTCGCACTCTGTATTCCCTGGGGGATTGTCACGAGCCTCCAGACGTCGTAACTGTCTGTTTACTTGATCAGTTCACGGTTCCATTGTTGTCTATGCTCGACGTTCTTAACGGTGGGGATTGGTGGAATTAGAACTGGGTCGTCTCTGAATTGTAACACTTGGTGTAATGTATTATGGGTCTTAAAGCTACATAAATGAAATTATATTTGAGTTGTATTATACATATATATTGAATATGACAAATGTAGCGAGTTTATTACTATCTCCATTGCAATTTATTCCATTATGTAATTGGTGCATTTAACAAAATTTTAAAAAAGCTGCACACGAAACATTAACAATAAACAAACTTGAAACATAGAAGCATTTAATTAGAATTTTTTGGTAGTAAATTGACGTAATAAAAATTGCAATAAAACAGAGTATTTTTGGTCGGGTTGCTACCGTTCGGAAGACGTCACTCGATCGCATTTCAGGAACGAAAGTCGACCTCGATCTTGCGCGGTCCTCGCGGCACAATCACGAAAAAATGGAGACCGGCCAACAGAACCGGACACGCCTTCCAGAATCGTGGGCAAAAAGGAGAAAAAGGGAACCGAGAGAACGAAAAAGAAAGGCACCACGGGGCCCGGTCAATTAATAATTACCCGGTATAGGGGGAATTCCGTAATTAATCTTTAGCGATTTTGTATTCGTGGCGCGTGGCACGACGCTACCGACTACCTATGTGATTTATTGGTCTTTCTTGCAGATATTCCTCTGGCACTTATTATGCTAAGCTCCTCCATCGTGGACAGTCGTGTTATTATCCCGGTTAAAAGTGCAGCCTTTTAGCAACGTGTCACAGAATGTACATTAAATCACTTGGGAATATTGCGTTCGAGATTTCGGAGCGTCTAAATTAATTCTAATCAAATCGTTTCAAAGTATTACATTATAAATTACTTTTATGAGGGCCTTTCGATGCTGTTATTTGAAATTCTTTGACATCAGACAGTAACAATTCCACCTCTCGATGGTGGAATATTTTAGTGAGCATTCTGCACCTTGCAGTTAACCGGGCACGTGTCTTTATAGCGCTGAAAGATGGTCCTGTTTCAGGGTAATGTTTAAGATATTTTGTATCAGAGTATTTTATTAAGCATTCTGCACATTGCAGTTAACCGGGTACGTGCCTTTGTATCAGTTAAACTAGATACTGTTTCAGGAAAATGTTTAAGAAATACTATCTTGCATCAGAGTATTTTATTAAGCATTCTGCACATTGCAGTTAACCGGGTACGTGTATTTGCATCGCTGAATGATGGTCCTGTTTCAGGAAAATGTTTAAGATATTTTCTATTAGAGTATTTTATTAAGCATTTTGCACATTGCAGTTAACCGGGTACGTGTCTTTGCATCGCTGCAAGATGGTCCTGTTTCAGGACAAATATTTAAGAAATACTATCTTGCATTAGAATATTCTATGAAGCATTCTGCACATTGCAGTTAACCGGGTACGTGTCTTTATAGCGCTGCAAGATGGTCCTGTTTCCTAAAAATGTTTAAGATACTTTGTATCAGAGTATTTTATTAAGCATTTTGTACATTGCAGTTAACCGGGTACGTGTCTTTGCATCGCTGCAAGATGATCCTGTTTCAAGACAAATATTTTTAGAAACACTATTTTGCATTCTAATATTTTATTAAGCATTCTGTGGGTACGTTGCACTTAAGAGGGTATGAAAGAATGTACCATTACAAGAGAATATTTAAAAGATTCAGTGAATTGATTTTTGTTCCATTAGAAGAGGGTTGTAAATTGTTGAATATTTAATGTTTTAGATAATAGTCTTCACACTATGTATAGTAAAAAGAAAACGGTTTTTTGAACCCCATAAAGGTGTATGCACCCCCCTCAAACGAAACCTCTGTCAATTTAAAAATAGATCGAGCAATTTCTGACCCCCGAAATCAAAGGAGGCCGACCAATTCGAAGCTTCCTTTTTCGAATTTTCGCGATCGACACGCAATTATCCTTGACAAGAAAATGAAACTTTCTTGACACGTGGAGGAAATCGTAATCACCGGAAGCGATCGAAGATAACTTACCTGACTTACGAGCACCTGCCCCTAAATTAAATTCAAAAATAACAAAAAGCAAGCTACGAAAGATATTCGACAATGTTTTAAAATAGTTTGTCAGTGGAAACGATTTAAATAACCCACGAAAATTGATCCAAATTGATCAACAATGGTCGTTCTTAACGGTTACTCCGGTTTGGTCTGAATTTCATCCCCTCTGATTGCCCTCACCGTCCATTTGCAACCCCTCTTCACGAAATACGGTGGACGAGAAAAAAAAGTCTCATTGTCAGAGGGATGATCTCAACGGTACGACGCATAATTACGCGGCAATCAGTTTTTTAGTCATCGTTTACCTCCCAAACGACGTCGAAGGTATTTACATACACGGATGTGTCCCGAAAAAGGGCTCTGAACCCAAAGTATACGTCTCGAAGCACGCGTTTCGGTGCCACGAAATTCGCCGTGTAAATTGTACGCCATTAATTTGACTCGGACACCCGCTGCTAAGTGCTGAGTAATGGCGCTGTCGGCCATTTTGATCCAAAAGGGGTGCCTATTTTTTGTGTATCTTTTACTTGGATGTATCTAATTACATATTCCGCGATCGGAAGCTTCTTCCGTTTTTGCCCAAAAAAGAAACCTTCTTCGTTCCTCGTCCCCACGTTCGCAGGTAGACACAGGAGATTCGCCAAGGGATGAAATTCGGGTCGAGAAAGGGGGATGCACGTGAATTGTTCGTTCCAACTCCCGAAAATGATTCCAAAACGGCCAGAAAAGAGAGAAAGAGAAAGAGAAAGAGGAACTCTGGATTTGTGAGTCTCTCTCTCTCTCTCTCTGATAGGAAAACCAGTGGAAGGCAGGCTTAAAAAGATCTATCGAATTGTAGGTTATGCAGGAGCTTCGTGTATAAGGGGTGATACAGTTAAATTCGAAACCCTCGATAGCAAATCTACTTTAATATTGAGTTTGGAAATTTATTAACAGATTGCTAAGTTTTTAGTTTGGTGATCATTTCTTCCCCCCAAAATGCAATTTACCTAACGATCTATATTAAAAGTGAGCAATCATCGCGTTTCGTTATGGGAGTATCTCGCTATGCAAACAAAATTACGCAACCACGACTTTCGCCAATCGTCGAAGCGAACTGGAGCGTGACAGCCAGTATTATTCAGTGGAATCGTGAGGTATGGGATTTAGCATCACCCGTTATATCTGGATCGAGTTTTTCTCATCCCCGTGACGAACAAGGAAGCAGGTATGCAGGGATGCAGGTAGAAAGCAGTCGTTGAATGATATCGAGAAGTCCTGCCCTAAATATCCGTGATCGACGAGAGGGCTAGGTCAAAACCGTTAGTTTGATGGTTTATGGGACACTTTTTGGGGCGTAAGTCCCTCCACTCCTGTCCTCTATCATCGAGGGTGCATCCTCGGGGAATCACTTTCGTCGAAAAAGTCTCAGTACTCGAATACATTTGTAAGATTCGCTTAACACTTTACCGGCCGGTAACGGTTGATAAATCGGCTATCGGTCGGTAAGCGTTGGCCGGTAAAACAGTTGATTGATAGGGTCTCAGCCGGTAAGCGTTGGTCGGTAAAACAGTCGATTAATATCGGTCGGTAATGTGTTAAATATGTCCAACTTGGACAGTCGATAGAACGTGATGTGTTCAGTAAGGGATGAAGGGATTGAACTGAAACGTTTAGTATAATAAAATATATCCTAAAGCTACCTATCACAATTATAGTGAGTTCAAGAACATCCCAATTGTCTTCCATAGCTTCCATTTTGTGATTCATTTCAGACAACTCCGAAACAGCTACTTACATAGCCACATCTTGGTTATTATTCGAAACCATGGAAAAATAAAACTAGTTTTGGTTAATAATTATTCACAGAGTGTACGGGGAGGCACGGTGAAGTCATTACGCCGAGAAAGAAATTAGAGATCGCAATTACGATCGTTTCAACGCCGAAAGGTGTATCCAAGGCACGGGATCGCCTAAAATCTGTGCCCCGTAGGAGCTCCATGGAGTATCGTGGTGGGATCTGCCATTAATAGCGTCCGTCCGGAGTATCGTGATCTTTAAATTCAACCTGGAGGCCGAGTAACGGCCAGGGCGGTAGTCTACGAAGCCGCCGCCGGATTTACGAGCATCGCCACGAGAAAAGAGAGTCGCGTGGCTCCGGTGAAACTCGTCCGTCTCTGTCCGACTCCAGAAACCCCGTCCTCGTCGTCGGTTTTATTCATTGAACCGGCTCGTGGGAGCCTCCGGGACAGCCGGAGAAAAGGAACGAGATAACCCATGGTAAGGGTCTCTCGGGGACCCTTGGGGCCACGGCGATACGTTTTGAATTTCAAGTCGATCGAATTGAAAATTTGTAAATGAGTCCTTGGATGGCGATGTCTTTACGACGGTTTACTTGATTTACGCGAACGACAAGCTATTTTGCGCAGGGAAATAGTTTTTAAGGAGTTGGGAACTCTCATTTTGTTAAGAAACGTGTTTTTTTTAGTGATATTTATGGGTTTAGTGGTGATATTGACGATAGGGGAGTGGTTATTGGGTGTATGAAGAGAAAAACCAATATGGCCGCCGTTGGGTCCTGAAACACCACTTCGATTATTCAAGTTTTCATATTTTCCTTCTATTTTAGGCAGTATTTAATGAAATTATGTAATAATATTAAGGAAAATTGAATTTAAATGTTAGGTGAGACGTTATTTCTCACAGAAAAATACTTATCTAACGGATATCTATGTTTTTAGTGATAATATCAACGATGGGGAAGTGATTCCTGGCTCCACAAAAAGAAAACTAATATGGCTGCTGTCATTGAGAGCTTAAGTCCTGAAACACCACTTCGTCTATTCAAGTTTCCATATTTTCCTTCGATTTTAAGCAGTATTCAGTATAATTATGTAGCAATATTAAGGAAAATTGAATTTAAATGTTAGGTCTGACGTTATTTCTCACAGAAAAGTACTTTTCTAACGGATATCTATGTTTTTAGTTATAATATCAACGATGGGGAAGTGATTCCTGGCTCCACAAAAAGAAAACTAATATGGCTGCTGTCATGGAGAGCTTAAGTCCTGAAACACCACTTCGTCTATTCAAGTTTCCATATTTTCCTTCGATTTTAAGCAGTATTCAGTATAATTATGTAGCAATATTAAGGAAAATTGAATTTAAATGTTAGGTCTGACGTTATTTATCACAGAAAAGTACTTTTCTAACGGATATCTATGTTTTTAGTGGGAATATCAATGATGGGGAAGTGATTCCTGGCTCCACAAAAAGAAAACTAATATGGCTGCTGTCATTGAGAGCTTAAGTCCTGAAACACCACTTCGTCTATTCAAGTTTCCATATTTTCCTTCGATTTTAAGCAGTATTCAGTATAATTATGTAGCAATATTAAGGAAAATTGAATATAAATGTTAGGTCTGACGTTATTTATCACAGAAAAGTACTTTTCTAACGGATATCTATGTTCTTAGTGGTAATATCAATGATGGGGAAGTGATTCCTGGCTCCACAAAAAGAAAACTAATATGGCTGCTGTCATTGAGAGCTTAAGTCCTGAAACACCACTTCGTCTATTCAAGTTTCCATATTTTCCTTTGATTTTAAGCAGTATTCAGTATAATTATGTAGCAATATTAACGAAAATTGAATTTAAATGTTAGGTCTGACGTTATTTCTCACAGAAAAATACTTTTCTAACGAATATCTATGTTCTTAGTGGTAATATCAACGATGGGGAAGTGATTCCTGGCTCCACAAAAAGAAAACTAATATGGCTGCTGTCATTGAGAGCTTAAGTCCTGAAACACCACTTCGTCTATTCAAGTTTCCATATTTTCCTTCGATTTTAAGCAGTATTCAGTATAATTATGTAGCAATATTAAGGAAAATTGAATTTAAATGTTAGGTCTGACGTTATTTATCACAGAAAAATACTTTTCTAACGGATATCTATGTTCTTAGTGGTAATATCAACGATGGGGAAGTGATTCCTGGCTCCACAAAAAGAAAACTAATATGGCTGCTGTCATTGAGAGCTTAAGTCCTGAAACACCACTTCGTCTATTCAAGTTTCCATATTTTCCTTCGATTTTAAGCAGTATTCAGTATAATTATGTAGCAATATTAAGGAAAATTGAATTTAAATGTTAGGTCTGACGTTATTTCTCACAGAAAAATACTTATCTAACGGATATCTATGTTTTTAGTGATAATATCAACGATGGGGAAGTGATTCCTGGCTCCACAAAAAGAAAACTAATATGGCTGCTGTCATTGAGAGCTTAAGTCCTGAAACACCACTTCGTCTATTCAAGTTTCCATATTTTCCTTTGATTTTAAGCAGTATTCAGTATAATTATGTAGCAATATTAAGGAAAATTGAATTTAAATGTTAGGTCTGACGTTATTTATCACAGAAAAATACTTTTCTAACGGATATCTATGTTCTTAGTGGTAATATCAACGATGGGGAAGTGATTCCTGGCTCCACAAAAAGAAAACTAATATGGCTGCTGTCATTGAGAGCTTAAGTCCTGAAACACCACTTCGTCTATTCAAGTTTCCATATTTTCCTTCGATTTTGAGCAGTATTCAGTATAATTATGTAGCAATATTAAGGAAAATTGAATTTAAATGTTAGGTCTGACGTTATTTATCACAGAAAAATACTTTTCTAACTAATATCGATGTTTTTACAGGTAATTTCAACGATGGGGAAGCGATTATTGAATGTACGAAAAAAAAACAATATGGCCGCTGTGATTGAGAGGTTAAGTCCTAAAATAGCACCTTGTATGTTAACATTTTGATATTTTTCCTGTATTTCAAGCAACATTAAGCAGTATTAAGTGAGATTGAATCAGTAAATGGTGAGCAGAAGCAGCCCCACTCGAGAAATCAAAGCGTCCCGACGACACTTTGTAAATTGCTCGAGGGAACTGTGACCCGGCTGAAAGAAATCAACAGCAATGGAGACTGTCGCGACTAGTGGAGGGTCCATTAAGCCAGCAGGAGTGTTCTTTCCGTCGGAAGTGCCCGGAAAGTGGACACTCGGTGTGTAAAGGACGCGGGCCAGGATGGGGAAAGGCAAGGTGGGGCCCTAGGATGAAATTCGAGGCCCACCACGAGACGAAAAACAGATTTCTGTCGTTTCCTCAGTTTTCTCGGTACGTGGCCGAGAATTCTATCGAAAAATTCATTTATTATTTCTCACTATGTATGCTCAGCGCCAAAAATTAGGGATCCTTTCAAAAATTTTGTTTTCTTTTTTGCTTTGGTAGTTCCAAGGTTAATTAAATTTTTTTTAGGCACTTAAAGGTGTTTTCTATTACTTTTTGATCCCTCAGAACCACGTCAGATTTTATAGGGAACTTATTGACCGGGTCGCTTTTGGCCCATAATTGAATTTTCACTATACACCCAAATTTTTCCAACTGGATGTTATCCAATAATGTTTATGACATAAGAATTTCTTTAAAAAATGTAAAATTTTGTTACTTATATGCAGTGTATTATTACGTTTCACTGCATTTTTTTGTCATTCTCTCATCCTAACTCGTCCTAAATAAATGGGATTTTCGGTTAAATTGGAGTACAGGAAAGTCGATGGCTAATATTTGTCCACGGCTTTGGCTTCCTTTCCGGAAGACGTTAAATACCAAAGGGTCAGGAAGCGCCGGAAAAAAAGGAATCACCGTTTCGGGGACGTGGCGCCAAACCATCGGGGAAACACGACGCAGGAAAACCAGTGGCTCGTTGGACACTTTAATTGATGCGACAATATTTGTACCGACTAAAAGTCGCGCGATTTATTTAGGACGGAATGGAAGGTCTGTACACACATATACCTACTTTGTTCCCAGCTCGGTGCATACACGTACCCCGTAGCAACCGTTTTCCAAACGAGTCGAACATGGATTTTCCAATGGGGGGAACCTTTCAGTTTACCTTGTCGTTAAAGTGGATTTAACTGTTGGACGACGAAATGGTCAGCTCGGAGACCAGGATTAGACGGGGAATAGATCAAACAATTTTTAATTCAAATATTTCGGGATATTTTTTTTCGGGGGGAAAATTAGAAAAATTTCTTAATTTCAAGGTTTCTAAATTTTGTTCCTTCGTAATTGGAGATTTAGATTTTTATTCCAGTCGAAAAGGGACAAACTGTTGTGTGCAATATTTTTTTCAAATTTTCGAACATTTAAAATTTGTCCAGAAAATTATAGAATTTTCTTGTGAGAAATAAATAATTATTTTTATATTTTTCGAAATATTAAGAGTCACGTGAATAGTTCGAAAAAATGTTTAAACTGGAATGAGGGGGATCGAGGCAACAGAGGATAGAAACAGTCGTTTTTAGAAAGCTAAAATGGAACTCCCCTAATCGAACTAACCCACAAACGCACAGATACTCTTGAATGTCCACTCTTTGTGGCAGCCGACTATCTAATGGCCCATTAATACAATTATCTCGTAATTAGTCGAGAGATAAAAAGAAAAGGCTTGGTCTGCTACCTGTTTTCGATAGATCACTGATAAACTGTTCTTCTTTGGTGGCATTTTCCCTTAATGGGGTCCCCATATTCATTAAGAATCATTTCGAAATCATTGCTCGAAGCCGAAATTACAAGAGTAAGAAATTTTCAGCATTCTTGGTGTTCGAGTTATTTAAAATTCGACAGAAGTGTTGAAAAGGGTAAAAGACAACTGGAAACGAAGAAAGGGGTGCCTACCACTCGAGCACGTGCTCCATTCCACGAAGGAATCTTGTTTTTCTTGAGAAAAGCAACCCTGACTATGAATGGGGGTTACGCAACACTCGACGAATATTTTTCTAGCTGTGCAATTCTGGGGAAAGTATTGAATTTCTTGGTGTAAAAGTGGAAATCGGACACGGCTCGCCTGGTTCGAAATTTGACTAGTTAGCTTTGTAATCTACCACGAAATCTATTCTATTCATCCGAAGGACTAATATCTAACAAAAATATTGTAACTTCGCTTCATTTTTGGCTCGTTTCTTCGATTTACCTTTCTCCTTTGGCATTTTTTCGTAAATAAATAACGCAGTTATAGCCTGAAACAGTAGACCACCCTGTATAGTGTGTATTTATTGCTTATTTATCATTTGCAATTGGTGTAATAAATTTACCATTCGTTGATGCCTGAAGAGAATGGGGGAAAGTCAATAAGCTGGAATATTTTTGTATAAACTGTACAAAATCAGTGGTGTACTAGAATATTGTTATAGAAAGAAGATTATTCTTCAATTTTACTTAATATTGTTAGATAACTTTACTGAATATTGCTTAAAATACAAGGAAAATATGGGAACTTGAATAGACGAAGTGGTGCTCAGGATTTAACACCTCAATCACGGCGGCCATATTGTTTTTTCTCTTGGTGCACCTAGCAACCACTTCCCCAACGTTAATAAACAAAGATATTAGTCAGAAAGAAACTTTCCTCTGAAAAATAACGTCACACTTAGCATTTAAATTCAATTTCCCTCAATATTACTAAACAACTTTCCCAAATACTGCTTAAAATACAAAGAAAATACAAAAACATAAACAAACGAGGTGGTGCTCCACTTAACAACGTCAGCCATATTGCTTTCCTCTCTCCACACTCAGTGGTCACTTTTTCGTGAATAAATAACACAATTACAACCTGAAACACTTTCATGGACCACTTTCTACACAAAAAATAAATATTTCGTCCCCCCTAAACACAATATTAAAATCCGATTGCAGACGATCGTCCATCATCGCTTAAACTTACGGTTTCGCTCGTCGATACGATTTTTAAACGGTCCAATATTT
Source organism: Colletes gigas (assembly GCF_013123115.1). Classification (NCBI taxonomy): domain Eukaryota; kingdom Metazoa; phylum Arthropoda; class Insecta; order Hymenoptera; family Colletidae; genus Colletes; species Colletes gigas. The sequence goes on from NW_025106663.1 coordinate 2,084,327, forward strand.
CCCCAGACACCCTAATATTTCATAGTTTCAGTGGTGAAATATTCGAGGGGTGGGCAAAGTCGGTAATAAGTGTTTGGGAATCGGCTAATCAAAGGGTTTCAGAGCCCTCTAATTGGTCCCGTATCGCGTGGCATTACGTACGTTAAACGGATCACACTCGTGGAAGGTTTTATTCCCCCCGACTGGCGGTGATTACAGCCAGGATCGCCAGGAGGGCCAGATGTTCGAATGGCGATGACGGGGTAAGATTCTCAATCAATTTCTGTTACGTTTCGACTGTCGATGCCCGAAAGGGTCGCGTGGCGTCGTGATTCGATCCTTTTTTCATTGCTCCCCACCACCACCCACATCACCCCTTTTCTCTAAGTCTATCTTTATCTATCTTTATCCCCCAATCTTCATATTTTTTTTCCCCCTTTGTACTCCTTTTGATGTTTCGTCTTCCTCCTCGTCTTCTTGTTTTATCTGGTTTTTTTTTTTGTATTCCTTCCGAGCGATCCTTATCCCCCGGTATCTTTCGATGGGCTTTCTGGCGGATGAAGGACTGGACGTGGAAACGAGATGGACAATCGTACAGCTGTTCGCTCGCGGGGGCGCATCTGCCTCACGACTCGCGTGCAGTTTCGAGAAAAAAAGGGTAACGTTCGTAAATTTACTCGGGCTCCTTTCGGTTTGAGTTTTTTTCGCGTATTAGCGCGCCAACGATCGCAGGCGCCATCTTGGGTAGCCATCTTGGCCGCCACTTTGGTCCCCAAGCGACTGCAACGATGTTTCTAGCTCCAATTTCGGCGGAAAAATTGCAAAATAATTGGAAAACAAAAGAAAACACTATTTTCTAATTTCTAATTCGTCCTAATGTATTTTATTTTGTATTTATTAACTGGATTCTTATTTTCAGTCAAATTGAAAGACACAAATTGAAATTGAATCGTCAATAATTAAAATAAATTCCACGAAGTATCGAATAAAATTTGAATACACTATTTTCTAATTTCTAATTCGTCCTAATGTATTTTATTTTGTATTTATTAATTTCAAAATATTGCAAGCTTGTCGATTCTTATTTTCAGTCGAATTAAAAGACACAAATTGAAATTGAATTGTCGATAATTATAATAAATTCCACGAAGTATCAAATTAAATTTGAATACACTAATTATTAATTTCTAAATTCCTATCTCTATATTTCACGTTTATATTTTCAGTCAAATTGAAAGACACAAATTGAAATTGAATCGTCAATAATTAAAATAAATTCCACGAAGTATCGAATAAAATTTGAATACACTATTTTCTAATTTCTAATTCGTCCTAATGTATTTTATTTTGTATTTATTAATTTCAAAATATTGCAAGCTTGTCGATTCTTATTTTCAGTCGAATTAAAAGACACAAATTGAAATTGAATTGTCGATAATTATAATAAATTCCACGAAGTGCCAAATTAAATTTGAATACACTAATTATTCATTTCTAAATTCCTATCTCTATATTTCACGGTTATATTTTCAGTCAAATTGAAAGACACAAATTGAAATTGAATCGTCAATAATTAAAATAAATTCCACGAAGTATCAAATAAAATTTGAATACACTATTTTCTAATTTCTAATTCGTCCTAATGTATTTTATTTTGTATTTATTAATTGCTAAATATTGCAAGCTTGTCGATTCTTATTTTCAGTCGAATTAAAAGACACAAATTGAAATTGAATTGTCAATAATTAAAATAAATTCCACGAAGTATCAAATTAAATTTGAATACACTAATTATTCATTTCTAAATTCCTATCTCTATATTTCACGTTTATATTTTCAGTCAAATTGAAAGACACAAATTGAAATTGAATTGTCAATAATTAAAATAAATTCCACGAAGTATCAAATAAAATTTGAATACACTATTTTCTAATTTCTAATTCGTCCTAATGTATTTTATTTTGTATTTATTAATTGCTAAATATTGCAAGCTTGTCGATTCTTATTTTCAGTCGAATTAAAAGACACAAATTAAAATTGAATTGTCGATAATTATAATAAATTCCACGAAGTATCAAATTAAATTTGAATACACTAATTATTAATTTCTAAATTCCTATCTCTATATTTCACGTTTATATTTATTATGAACAACGAAACCAGTGGACAATAATGTTTAAAATTCTGTTTCATCGTAAAACGCTCAGTTTCACGGCGAAATAATAAATATTCACCGATCAACGATTACCAGTTACGCGTTGTTTCGTAATGGTGGCATTAACGAAGCATAATTCTCCGTTTCTTTCGTTTCCAAAGCATCGAGGAAGGTTTATGTTTATTGTCAACCGCGGAATGAAATAATATGTAGTATTTATGAATTATCCCCCGAATGGCGATTGGAAATATTTTAAGGTGCAATGTGAACACACCTGCGATCGTGTAAGAAAGGAACGCGTGGACCAATAGCGTCGCGATTAATGAGACGGAACGGGGTTACCGGTTGTGCTTAACAAACTTATTTACCTTTGCCTAACCGTGCCCCACTTTCGTAAGAAACATTGATTATTTTAATCTTGTTTTTGAGTCTTTTAATTTGGCTGAAGATGAAATTATTTTATATTCACTTTATATGTAAATTGTTGATGAATTGTTGAAACTGCAATATTTAATTGTTGATAAATAGAAAATGAAATGCATTAGGAGGAATTAGAAGTTGAAAAATAGTGTTCAACTTTTATTTGATACAAGATACAATTTATTTTAATTTTCTAATAATACAATTTTAATTTGTGTGTTTTAATTTGGTTGAAATTGAAATTATTTTACATTCACTTTATATGTAAATTGTTGATGAATTGTTGAAGCTTAAATATTTTGATGTTGATAAATAGAAAATGAAATGCATTAGGAGGAATTAGAAGTTGAAAAATAGTCTTCAACTTTTATTTAATACAGGCTAAAATTATTTAACAATCAATTTATATACAACATGTTGATAAATTTTGCAAAAATGCAGACATCTGGTAAATGGAAATATTTGGAAATAAAATGACAAAATTGAAATTTATAATAGAATGAATCGTCGAAGCTGGAATGTTTTGACGTTGATAAATAGAAAATGAAATACATTAGGACTAATTAGAAGTTGAAAAGTAGTGTTGAAGTTTCATTTGATACAAGCTACAATTTATATTAATTTTCTAATAATACAGTTTTAATTTGGTTGAAGATAAAATTATTTTACATTCATTTCATATGTTAATTGTTGATGAATTGTTGAAGCTACAATATTTCGTTGTTGATAAATATGAAATGAAATACATTAGGAGGAATTAGAAATTGAAAAATTTGTGTCTTTTAAATTGGTTGAAAATTATTTATAAACTGTTGATAAATTTTGCACAAATACACTTGATAAATAGAAAGCATGGATATTTCATAACAAAATGACATAATGAAATATAAATTAGTGTGAATTGTCGAAGCTTGAATATTTTGATGTTGATAAATATAAAATGAAATACAATGATACTCAATTTAGATACTAAAAAATCAACTTCTATTTAAAACAAGGTAACATTTATTTTAATTCCTAATAATACAATTTTAATTTGTGTCTTTCAATTTGGTTGAAGATTATTTATAAACTGTTGATAAATTTTGCAAAAATGCACTTGACAAATAGAAAGCACGGATATTTCATAACAAAATGACAAAATGAAATATAAATTAGCATGAATTGTCGAAGCTGGAATATTTTGATGTTGATAAATGATAAAATGTTGATAAAATGAAATACAGTGATACTAATTTAGAAACTAAAAAATCAACTTTTATTGAATACAAGCAACAATTTATTTTAATTTTCTAATAATACAATTTTAATTTGTGTCTTTTAATTTGGTTGAAGATTATTTATAAACTGTTGATGACTCTTGCAAAAAATACACTTGATAAATAGAATAGTTGATAAATCTTGCAAATATGCATTTGACAAATAGAAAGTACATATATTTAAAAACAAAATGACAAAGTGAAATATATAAATTAGTATGATTTGTCAGAAATGCAAATATTTGGGAAACAGGAAGTGATAGAAGCGAATTAGCGTACTGCGGTTTGGACACAATGTATTAGATCGTGGCCATCGGATTAAGGGATACATAGATCGCGTGACTGACACGCAGCTTGACGTAAATGAGCGCGTAACCGCTAACCGCAAATCACCCCTTATCCTTTCTTCGCGCCATTGAAAATCCTGGATGTCAATTAAGGTTGTCAAAGAAAAAACAAGCCAAGTCTTAACGAGTCTTAAACCAACAGACCGTGGCCGCAACGAGCCGCCATCGATTTCAATAATGTCCCCAAAAAACCGATAATTTAGCATTTAAGTCTCAGTGCATCTCAACCTTTCTCAAATTATCGGTTTAAAAGTAGTCAAATGATAGATAATTCATCAAATTTCTACAAAAATTTCAAATAAAAGTATTTTTATAGAGCAAAAAAAGAAGCTTGAAAGTAGGTATTTCAAAAAAAAAATAAAAATAAATTATATGTTTTTGAAATAACTGTTTTCTTGGAGGTGGATAGGTTATAATTTAGCATTTAAGTCTCAGTGCATCTCAACCTTGCTCAAATCATCATTTCAAAAATAGTCAAATGATAGATAATTCATTAAACATCTACAAAATTTCAAATGAAAGTATTTTTATAGAGGAGCAAAAAAACAAAATAGATATTTCAAAAACAAGAATTATTCAATTGGTATAAAAATAAATTATATGTTTTTGAAATAACTGTTTTCTTGGAGGTGGATAGGTTATAATTTAGCATTTAAGTCTCAGTGCATCTCAACCTTGCTCAAATTATCATTTCAAAAATAGTCAAATGATAGATAATTCATTAAACATCTACAAAATTTAAAATGAAAGTATTTTTATAGAGGAGCAAAAAAACAAAATAGATATTTCAAAAACAAGAATTATTCAATTGGTATAAAAATAAATTATATGTTTTTGAAGTAACTGTTTTCTTGGGGGTGGATCGGTTATAATTTAGCATTTAAGTCTCAGTGCATCTCAACCTTGCTCAAATCATCATTTCAAAAATAGTCAAATGATAGATAATTCATTAAACATGTACAAAATTTCAAATGAAAGTATTTTTATAGAGGAGCAAAAAACAAAATAGATATTTCAAAAACAAGAATTATTCAATTGGTATAAAAATAAATTATATGTTTTTGAAATAACTGTTTTCTTGGGGGTGGATCGGTTATAATTTAGCATTTAAGTCTCAGTGCATCTCAACCTTGCTCAAATCATCATTTCAAAAATAGTCAAATGATAGATAATTCATTAAACATCTACAAAATTTCAAATGAAAGTATTTTTATAGAGGAGCAAAAAAACAAAATAGATATTTCAAAAACAAGAATTATTCAATTGGTATAAAAATAAATTATATGTTTTTGAAATAACTGTTTTCTTGGGGGTGGATCGGTTATAATTTAGCATTTAAGTCTCAGTGCATCTCAACCTTTCTCAAATCATCATTTCAAAAATAGTCTAATGATAGATAATTCATTAAACATCTACAAAATTTCAAATGAAAGTATTTTTATAGAGGAGCAAAAAAACAAAATAGATATTTCAAAAACAAGAATTATTCAATTGGTATAAAAATAAATTATATGTTTTTGAAATAACTGTTTTCTTGGGGGTGGATCGGTTATAATTTAGCATTTAAGTCTCAGTGCATCTCAACCTTGCTCAAATTATCATTTCAAAAATAGTCAAATGATAGATAATTCATTAAACATCTACAAAATTTCAAATAAAAGTATTTTTATAAAGGTGCAAAAAAAAATCAGCTTGAAAGTAGATATTTAAAAAAAAAAACAAATAAATTATGTTTCTAATATATGTGTTTTCTTGAGGGTGGATCAGTTATAAATTATTCAACTGGTATAAAAATAAATAATAATCTATCCACCCTTAAAAAAATTCTATGAAAAAGTATTTTTTAATGGGGTAAATTAAACTGCTTAAAAATACATATTTCAAAATTGCAATTTATTTCTATAATACTTGAATAGTATTCAAAATATCTACCCTTAATAAAATTGCATGGAAAAGTATTTTTAGTGGGGTAAAAAAACCAGTTTAGAAATAGATATTTTAGAAATATAATTTATTTTTATAGTACTTGGATAATATACAATATTTCAACCCCTAAAAAAATGTCATAGAACAGCATTTTTAATGAGGTAAAAAAACCAGTTTAGAAATGGGTATTTTAGAAATATAATTTATTTTTATAATACTTGAATAATATACAATATTTCAACCCCTAAAAAAATTTCATAGAAGAGTATACTTAATGGGGTAAAGAAAATTCCTTAAAAAATAGATATTTCAGAAACATTATTTATTTTTATAATACTTGAGTAATTTACATTTTATCATCCCCTACAATAATTTCAGATAAATGCATTTTTAATGGGGCAAAGAAGACAGCATACAAATAGATATTTCAAAACCATAATTTATTGTTATATTTCTTAAATAATTTACAATTTATTCACCCCTAAAAATATGTCATTGAAGAGTATTTTTAATTGGGTAAAGAAAACTGCTTGAAAATACATATTTCAACCCCCTAATTTATGTTTATAATACGTACATAACCTAAAATTCATTCATTCTTAAAAAAATCACACAGAAAATCATTCAGAATGAGATAAAGAATCCATCTTGAAAATACATATATCAACCCCCTAATTAATTTTTACAATACTTACATAACCTACAATTCATTCATTCTTAAAAAAATCACACAGAAAATCATTCAGAATGAAAGAAAGAAACCATCTTGAAAATACACATTTCAACCCCCTAATTAATTTTCATAATTCTTACATAACCTACAATTCTCTCATTCTAAAAAAAATTACACAGAAAATCCTTCTGAATGAATTAAAGAAACCATCTTGAAAATACATATTTCAACCCCCCTCTAAATTTATTTATATAATCCCCAAACAATATACAATCAATTCCCCCCCCCAAAAAAAAAATAATTTCACCTAAAATCATCTTCATAAAAATCTATATAAATCTGCTGGAAATCTCGAAGTATTATAATACCAAAAGCGCTGGAGAAACTGAAAAATTGCTTAATTAAAGCAGCCCCGTAATTAATTTACAGCCCGAAACAGATTTAATCGCGTTATTATTGCCCCATGAATATTTATAACCGATCAATTTATGGGACACCTTTTATTTCCCCCTCTGGTTTCCTATGCGTATATCGGGAATCAATTTATTAGAGGTTTTTTAATCCAGAGTCCCGGTGTACGTATTAAATTTCGTGGCGGAGTGACGTTCTTAATGCGATGCGTTTGTTAATATATCGGCCGGCAGAGGTCCGGCGCGGATAAGTCATAATCGATGGAACAGGTAGAAAAATACATCGTACAACGGCGCCGGGGCACGGCGAGCGTGACTTCTCGTGTACGCGAGAGGCTTGTAATTTAAGAACAAGTTTCTCGCGCCGGGTAACGTTATGCAATCGGCAAACGTATAAGTAAAGCGACGATATGCTTTTTATTTGCAAGCCTGGAATAAGGTTGCTCGGTTGCCTGCATAAAAATGAATTTGACCCCCCCTCTCCCTCTGCATACACGGTGTCACGGAACCAACCAGACACCACAAACTATGCAAACAAAATATACAAATCTATTCCCCCCTGTGTGAGTTGAAAATTTTTATAAAATTGGGGGGAAAAATTTATTTTAGTTTCTTCGTTGCATTGACGGTTTATTGGTTATGTGACATTGTTATATTATATGTTATATGATGGGGGGGTACAAACCGGATATGACAAACGTACTCTGCAAATAAAATATAAAAATATCTGCCCCCCACTCGAGTTGAAAATTTTTATAAAATTGGGGGGAAAATGTCCCACTTTGTTTTCTTCATTGCACATATGAGTTTTCTATTATATGAAAATTTTTATTAAATTGGGGGGAAAAAGTCTACTTAATTTCCTCCATATACGAGTTTTAACATAACCTAGAAATAGATGCTCCAAAAGAAACGGCCATTTTGTTTGTTTCATTACCAAAATTCAGGGGTCATATTTGAGGTTATTTTCTTGGCCATTTGATCTTGAGAATTGATTTGAATTCTCGCTGAAAAAGAATGTCATGTGAATTTGTTAATAATAAACAGAGGAGAGAGATCGTAGGTTGTTCAGCGAGAGTCTGTGAATGAATATCAGCGGACCGAGGGATCGTTTCCCACGAAGTCTTCTTTCTCTCGTTTCCTTTCCTGCCGTACTCGTCGGAGGAGGATGCCTCGGTGCCAGGACCATTCGTCCTTCCGTACTGAATGGGAAGGAAGGATAAGCGGCGGCCCTCGGGGGCGAGTCTTCGCGAAGAACTGCTAAACTCTGCGGGGGAATTTATCAACGTCCGGGATACGAATCAGCCTGGCTTCGTTTACAAGACAAAGATCGGCCGTGTGGTCGGTGCACGGAGACGCGAAACGAGTAGACGGATACACGCGTCTCCTCATAGGCGTCCATTTCATTCCCTCCATGGCTACGTTTGTCCTTCCAACTTCGTTTCACCTAGGGGAATCCCCAGTTTCCCCAAATTCGTAAAAAAGGGGTTTTAAACAAATTAGAATCATAGAATCTTGCATTTATTAACAATTTTAATATTAATTTGCAGGCTCGAGAATGTCCAAATATTCCAATCTTCAATTTTGGTTCAATTTTGACTATCAAAGCAGTCAAAATGACCCACATGTGGTTCATAAGAAATTTTGTAAAAATGTGACTCTGTACAACAATTTACAGTAAGATTTGCAGACTCCAGAATGCCCACATATTACAGTCTTCAATTTTCAATTTTAGTTCAATTTTGACAGTACTATCGAAGCAGTCAGAATGACCCACATGTGGTTCATAAGAAATTTCATAAAAATGTGATTGTACAACAATTTTTAGCAATGTTTAAAGACCCTGTGTGGTCCCCAAAATATAAAAAAAAAAGCCAAACGCCAATTAAAACGCAAGGATAAGGGTTTAGATAATTTCCACGAAGGGATCAGCCATGCAAATCTGGTCTCGTTTCGGGGTTTGTTTGCACGCGCCGAACGATCCTACCCGGGTCCTTTTGATTCCCTTTCCTGTTCGGTCCACCCACGCGGAGGACTTAATTCGTTCGATCGGACGTGCTGATTTAATCACAAACACTCGGGGAACCGAGCAATGGAACGGAGAGAGAAGCGTGTGCGTGGTTTTTCTTGGCCAGACAATGGCCGATCCGGCGGTGTCTTAATTAGTAACTCGAGATCTGCGGGCCTCCGTGACGGGAACGACCACGAGTCCTTCCTCTTCGTGAGTTTCAGCGTTCTGCGTCCACCCGGGTCCTCCTGTGTACGTTGGGTAAATCGGTCTTTTTGTTCGGTGAGGTATCAGAGTTGAGAGAGATGAGGAGACATCTTTATTTTGGGTGAGTTTGACGACTTTGTTAGGGCTGGAAGCTGAAAAGATGTTGTAGGTAGGGAAAGCAAGTGGGGAAATTGGTGATTAGTTAGGGGGAAGAGCCATTTTTGAGCTAGGGGGTCTTCAATTGTCTATTAGATGTAGAGTAACAGATATGTTTGGACTAGTATCTGTCACAAATTGTTAACTAATTGAAGAATAATAGCTATGTTTCAACTAGTATCTGTCTCAAACTCTTGACTAGTTGTAGATTAATAGCTATGTTAATACTAGTATCTGTCTCAAATTGCTGATTAGTTGCAGAGTGTTAGCCATGTTGAGGTTATTATCTGTCTTACATTGTTGATTAGTTATAGAGTAATAGCTATGCTTTACCTAGTATCTGTCTTAAATTGTTGACTAGTTGTAGAGTAATAGCTATGTTTTAACTACTATCTGCCTCAAATTGTTAATCAGTTATAGAGTAATAGCTATGTTTCAACTAGTATCTGTCACAAATTGTTGACTAATTGAAGAATAATAGCTATGTTTCAACTAGTATCTGTCTCAAACTCTTGACTACTTGTAGATTAATAGCTATGTTTCAATCAACATCTGTTTTAATGCAACTGGTGCAATTGGTGATTAGTTATGGATGACAGTCATTTTTGGACTGGTGTTTTAAATTGTGTATTAGTTATAGAGTTATAGATATGTTTGAACTAGTATCTGTCTTACATTATTGATTATTTATAGAGTAATAGCTATGTTTTAACTAATATCTGTCTCAAATTGTTGACTAATTGAAGAATAATAGCTATGTTTCAACTAGTATCTGTCTCAAACTCTTGACTAGTTGTAGATTAATAGCTATGTTAATACTAGTATCTGTCTCAAATTGCTGATTAGTTGCAGAGTATTAGCCATGTTGAGGTTATTATCTGTCTTACATTGTTGATTAGTTATAGAGTAATAGCTATGTTTTACCTAGTATCTGTCTTAAATTGTTGACTAGTTGTAGAGTAATAGCTATGTTTTAACTACTATCTGCCTCAAATTGTTAATCAGTTATAGAGTAATAGCTATGTTTCAACTACTATCTGTCACAAATTGTTGACCAATTGAAGAATAATAGCTATGTTTCATTTAGTATCTGTCTCAAACTCTTGACTACTTGTAGATTAATAGCTATGTTTCAATCAACATCTGTTTTAATGCAACTGGTGCAATTGGTGATTAGTTATGGATGACAGTCATTTTTGGACTGGTGTTTTAAATTGTGTATTAGTTATAGAGTTATAGATATGTTTGAACTAGTATCTGTCTTACATTATTGATTATTTATAGAGTAATAGCTATGTTTTAACTAATATCTGTCTCAAATTGTTGACTAATTGAAGAATAATAGCTATGTTTCAACTAGTATCTGTCTCAAACTCTTGACTAGTTGTACATTAATAGCTATGTTAATACTAGTATCTGTCTCAAATTGCTGATTAGTTGCAGAGTGTTAGCCATGTTGAGGTTATTATCTGTCTTACATTGTTGATTAGTTATAGAGTAATAGCTATGCTTTACCTAGTATCTGTCTTAAATTGTTGACTAGTTGTAGAGTAATAGCTATGTTTTAACTAGTATCTGTCTCAAATTGTTGATCAGTTATAGAGTAATAGCTATGTTTCAACTAGTATCTGTCACAAATTGTTGACGAATTGAAGAATAATAGCTATGTTTCATTTAGTATCTGTCTCAAACTCTTGACTACTTGTAGATTAATAGCTATGTTTCAATCAACATCTGTTTTAATGCAACTGGTGCAATTGGTGATTAGTTATGGATGACAGTCATTTTTGGACTGGTGTTTTAAATTGTGTATTAGTTATAGAGTTATAGATATGTTTGAACTAGTATCTGTCTTACATTATTGATTATTTATAGAGTAATAGCTATGTTTTAACTAATATCTGTCTCAAATTGTTGACTAATTGAAGAATAATAGCTATGTTTCAACTAGTATCTGTCTCAAACTCTTGACTAGTTGTAGATTAATAGCTATGTTAATACTAGTATCTGTCTCAAATTGCTGATTAGTTGCAGAGTATTAGCCATGTTGAGGTTATTATCTGTCTTACATTGTTGATTAGTTATAGAGTAATAGCTATGCTTTACCTAGTATCTGTCTTAAATTGTTGACTAGTTGTAGAGTAATAGCTATGTTTTAACTACTATCTGCCTCAAATTGTTGATCAGTTATAGAGTAATAGCTATGTTTCAACTAGTATCTGTCACAAATTGTTGACGAATTGAAGAATAATAGCTATGTTTCATTTAGTATCTGTCTCAAACTCTTGACTACTTGTAGATTAATAGCTATGTTTCAATCAACATCTGTTTTAATGCAACTGGTGCAATTGGTGATTAGTTATGGATGACAGTCATTTTTGGACTGGTGTTTTAAATTGTGTATTAGTTATAGAGTTATAGATATGTTTGAACTAGTATCTGTCTTACATTATTGATTATTTATAGAGTAATAGCTATGTTTTAACTAATATCTGTCTCAAATTGTTGACTAATTGAAGAATAATAGCTATGTTTCAACTAGTATCTGTCTCAAACTCTTGACTAGTTGTACATTAATAGCTATGTTAATACTAGTATCTGTCTCAAATTGCTGATTAGTTGCAGAGTGTTAGCCATGTTGAGGTTATTATCTGTCTTACATTGTTGATTAGTTATAGAGTAATAGCTATGCTTTACCTAGTATCTGTCTTAAATTGTTGACTAGTTGTAGAGTAATAGCTATGTTTTAACTACTATCTGCCTCAAATTGTTAATCAGTTATAGAGTAATAGCTATGTTTCAACTAGTATCTGTCACAAATTGTTGACTAATTGAAGAATAATAGCTATGTTTCAACTAGTATCTGTCTCAAACTCTTGACTACTTGTAGATTAATAGCTATGTTTCAATCAACATCTGTTTTAATGCAACTGGTGCAATTGGTGATTAGTTATGGATGACAGTCATTTTTGGACTGGTGTTTTAAATTGTGTATTAGTTATAGAGTTATAGATATGTTTGAACTAGTATCTGTCTTACATTATTGATTATTTATAGAGTAATAGCTATGTTTTAACTAATATCTGTCTCAAATTGTTGACTAATTGAAGAATAATAGCTATGTTTCAACTAGTATCTGTCTCAAACTCTTGACTAGTTGTAGATTAATAGCTATGTTAATACTAGTATCTGTCACAAATTGCTGATTAGTTGCAGAGTATTAGCCATGTTGAGGTTATTATCTGTCTTACATTGTTGATTAGTTATAGAGTAATAGCTATGCTTTACCTAGTATCTGTCTTAAATTGTTGACTAGTTGTAGAGTAATAGCTATGTTTTAACTACTATCTGCCTCAAATTGTTGATCAGTTATAGAGTAATAGCTATGTTTCAACTAGTATCTGTCTCAAACTCTTGACTAGTTCCAGAACAATAGCTATGCTTCAACTAACATCTATCTCAAATTGTTGATTACTTTCAGAGAATCAGCCATGTTTGAACAAACATCTGCAAATAGTCAATTGATAATTATCATTATTTTAGCAACAAATATTCTGACGTCTGAGTTTCTCTCCGATTTTTAGGGAATTCGTTCCACGATAATATCTCCAGGCTACAGGGAATATCGGGCTTCTCGATCACGGGTGGCTCGTGGATCGTAGCACTAATTAAGACGTTGGATCCTCGATTGTCTCCGGAACCAAATATCTCTGTCGATCTTGTTTCTTCGAGGGACGATTAAATTCGTTTACGAAAAGACAATGAAACCTTTGTCTTCCCTGGCGCCACTTCTTCTGGCTACGTTGGTATTTATCACGTTTCGAACCCCGAGAAAAATATTTTATATAACAACGACTCTCGTTCATAAAAATCAAGCTTAGGAAAATAAATAAATAGAAATAAATAAATAGAGATAAGCAATTTCAATTTTATTTGCAATGGTGCAATCGAGTGCATTATGGTGTGATGCATTTGTGCAATTGGGGTCACTGGTGATTAGGGGCAAGCAGAAAAATATTTCTTTAATTGTAGTTTAAATTGAATTTTAGTGTAAATTTGAATTTTCTTTGTCGACAACTGGAAATAAGTCCATTCGTAATAATTGCAACTTGCAACGATGCAATCGATTGCATCTATGCAACTGTGTCGAGCTGGTCACTGGTAATTAGGGGCAGAGGGACAAAATGTCTTCCATTTGAGACGTTTTCTTTTCTATCAACTGGAAATAAGTCCATTCGTAATAATTAGAGACAATCAATTACAACTTCACTTGCAACGATGCAATCGATTGCATCTATGCAACTGTGTCGAGCTGGTCACTGGTAATTACGGGCAAAGTGAAAAATATTTCTTTAATTGTAGTTTAAGTTGAATTTCAGTGCAAATTTGAATTTTCTTTGTCGACAACTGGAAATAAGTCCATTCGTAATAATTGCAACTTGCAACGATGCAATCGATTGCATCTATGCAACTGTGTCGAGCTGGTCACTGGTAATTAGGGGCAGAGGGACAAAATGGCTTCCATTTGAGTTGTTTTCTTTTTTCAATAATTAAACTACAAATCTCTATGCAAATTAATACTTTTATTAATAAAATTAATGAAAAATGGAAGCTTTTTAAAGGCCTTTTTAAATGTCAACCCTTAAACATAATAATTTGTATCTTCAAGTAGTTTTTACATATTTAAATACTAAGTGCACTATACATATAAGTTTTGAAAATTAAAATTCCCCATAAATGCATAAACATTTGCAAAATCCAATAACAATCAATAATTAAAACAATTTTATTTTGGAAGAAATCGATCATTCTTCAATCAATAATTAAAACAATTTTAAAAAGTTAATTTAACCTTTTACGATTAGAGTTTCGATGGCCCATGAAATAAAGCAATCAGGATGATTCTTCGTCATAATCAGGTCACGGAAAATGACAATGCATTCGCCTGTAAATATTGAACGGTCTTTGTCCACGCTGATGGACTCCGCTACGAATGAAAAATACCAATTTTCCAGGCATTGTTACTGCAAACAACGCGCACAATCCCGATTCGTTACCCTCTTTTTTCACCCCCCTCATTTTCCCCGATCGACCGGGAAATCTCGCGAAATGAGAGACAAGCTTCAATTTTTTCGTTGGGGGTGTGGCGAGAAGCCATTACTGGGACGATCAAGAGAGCAGAAAAAATCTCTAGTATCTTCGAAAACCATAATCCATACGATTAGGTGATGGGGGAAAGGGTGTGGTTGGTATAGTGAATCGTTTTTGTGATAAATGATCAGTATAATGTAGTTTTTTCTTCTTTTTTTTTTTGTTTTCTTCGTTCTCAAGTGAAGAAATCGGAGTCCATATTTGGGAAATTTTTCAATCCCAAAATTGTTCAATTTTATAGAATTTTTTATTTTCATAGAATTTTTCAATTTTATAGAATTTTTCAATTTATTGTGTCAAAAATAATATCAAAAATTTCTCATAATAATGAGTGTATTTCTTTTTTTTTTTAATATTTTTATTTAATTATTTTCCTAATTTCTGTGTGTTATTCAATGTTTAATAGTGCCTCTGAAACTGTCAAATAACATTTTTACAATATCAACAATTTCATCGAATTTTTTTTTTTTTCAATTAACATAATATAACATTATAACATTATTAATATATTTAATATAAAATTATTTAACACATATCAATTCAAGGCAATTTAAATTTCATTTAAATTCCAAATTTGGTGTAATAATTTTTGATAATAAATTAGTCCTAACACGGAAGAATTAGTGACACTGCAGGCGACGGTTTAGAGAAAGTTTTGGGGGCCATTGGTCCCGGATAATCGGCCATTAAAAACTAGATTAGGGTCACTTTGAAATCTCGATTTAACCCGGCTTTGCCAAGACTAGGGGATCTGTCGTCTTACGGGTCGTTTGGGCCGTTAACGAACTCTAATCTCGAATTAAAATGCGTCGGGTAGTCTCCTTCTGGTCCGCGCGAGTGGCACCTTTACGGCCGTGCCGTGTCGGAGTCTACGGTGTCGAGTTAACGTGTTGCTGCACTCGTCAGCACACAAAGGGAGCTAGAAACGGAACGTGTCGATCGTTGTTGTGTCGAGTGGACAAGTTGTTGGACGGATAAGCGGTAAATCTCGCGCTTCCAGAGGGATGAATCGCCATCCCTCACGGAATTAGTGAAATTAGGCTCGAACGTGGCGGCCATTGTTGCCCCTTGGTTCGAGAAACCACGCCACGAAAAGGCTAGCAAAACTCTCAACACGAAACGTTCCATTGCAGCCTTCTCTGAGGAGCCTCGTGCCTCTTTTGCATCCACTCAACTGCCTAACTATCATTCAAACCTGTAACAACACCGTGGAAGACTTTTGCAGGCCTCTGTTGCGTCTATAAGACCTGGGAGGAAGTCTCCAATTGCTCAAACCTCATTACACATGGTCAAACATGAGCATACAATAGCAAGCAAGGCTCATTTGAGGACTGTTGTGTTCCTTTCCAGTCCAGATTTAGTGAAATTGCAATAGTTTGCCTGACTGTGTTCACCATTCAAACGTGGAACCAAAGATTACAATGTTTGGGCAGGCATCTTCAAGCCTTTAGGTACACATGAGGTCTCCAGGTCTAGAGAAATAGGTAGAGTACTCAAAGTTTGACGTAGGACCTGTTTTAGGGCGTCTAGAAGGCTAGTGAGTAGCTTTATACCTGCTCAAACCTCTACAGAGAGGATCAAACTAACACATATGGTAGCTAACTAGGCTTCTTGATGACTCTTGAAGTAAGCAATTAACTTGGACACCTAGTCTGACGCATTGCTAGTTAGTTAGCTGGCTCAATCCTTGCTAGGTAGCTAGCTAAGTCACTCTTTGCTAGACTAGCTAGCTAGCTCACTCTTTGTTAGGCTAGCTACCTAGCTCTATCCTTGCCTAGCTAGCTAGCTCACTCTTTGATACATAGCTAGCTAGCTCAATCCTTGCTAGCTAACTACCTAGCTCAATCCTCCTTAGGTAGCCTCAATCCTTGCTAGATAGCTATATAGCTCAATCCTCCTTAGGTAGCCTCAATCCTTGCTAGATAGCTATCTTAGCTCAATCCTTCTTAGGTAGCCTCAATCCTTGCTAGATAGTTAGCTAGCTCACTCTTTGCCTAGCTAGCTACCTAGCTCACTCTTTGCTAGATAGCTAGCTCAAGACTTGCTAGCACAACGACTTGTAACACTATTAGACAAGTTTCCACTGCTCAAACCTCACCATACATCATCAAACTAGGCTTCTTGACGCCTCTCGAAGCAAACAATTAACTCAAACACCTGTTTTAACAGGTCTGCAACACTATTAGGCAAGGTTCCATTGCTCAAACCTCACCATACATCATCAAACTAGGCTTCTTGACGACTCTCCAAGCAAGCAATGAACTCAAACACCTATTCTAAGTCATGCATAACACTATTACCCAACTTTCCACTGCTCAAACCTCATCATACATAACCAAACACCCCCCATACATCATCAACCTAGACCTCCCAGGCCACATTACGTAAATTTCCATCAGCTCAGCCTATACCCACCTGTACCCATCATACACACCTGTACCAACCTACCAAAAAGTATCTAGAAATATCCCTAAAGCTCCATCCTACCCACAGTCAACTACTACAGCCCACTGCTGATTATTCCCAATTCTGAAATGAGTCAATCGATTCCGTGGAGTCTCAGATAGGAACGGATGAGAGCAAAGCAAGGGAAACCGGAGTCTCTTCCGCGAGAATCGTTCGAAAGGGATCCGCAAGAATTCGTACCACCCACGTGCAAGGTACTGTAGGGGCGCCCATATGATCGAACGAGGTCGACGAACGCAACCAGATCCACCTTCGCGGCGGCGGAGCCGGAGGATGCAGCGGCGCGTCGCTGGCGTTGTTGCTGCTACCGCCCGCCTGTTGCTGCACAGACGCGGCTGTTGCTGCACCGTTGCTGCACGTTGCTGCCGTACGCGGCGCTGCCCCGAGCGGACGGTACAAAGAGCATTATGTACAAAGACGTAAACCGAAATGGGAGCGAGATATCCGACGTTGTCCGGATGAATGGAGAAAAGGGTGGCGGAAGTGGAGGGGGGACGGGGTACACGGAGGGCGTGGGATGCAGGAAGAGGAGCAAACCAGCGCGATCGAAGCTATTCCGTTTGTGTAACGAGTTAAACTTCCAGCCTCGAAACTGACGTTACAAATATATTTCGAGTTGCCAAATTGGAGTAACGATCCAAATTTCTGGACTCGATCGAGTAGGGGAAAATATTTTATTGAGAGGTTTTTTTAGTTTTTTACTTTAATCTTCATATATGTATCACGGTTATTATAATAATATTTATTTCTTCATTGAGACTTCGTTAAAAAGTTATTAAAAAATTAAATTGACAAATTTCGAATCGTTTTGGAAAAATTATTTTTAGCTGCAGGGGTGAATTGGAATAATTTTTGGTGAATAGACATACCATCGAAATACTAACCATTTTCGGAAAAAAAAATTCAAGAAAATGCCCAAAATTTTTGACGAAATTGAAAAGTTTCAAATCATTCTGGAAAAATTATTTTCGGTTGAAGGGGTCTATTAGAATCATTTTTGGTCAATAGACGTACCATCGATATTCTAACCATTTTCGAAACAAAAATTCGAGAAGGTTCCCAAAATTTTTGACGAAATTGAAAAGTTTCAAATCATTCTGGAAAAATTATTTTTGCTTGAGGGGGTCTATTAGAATCATTTTTGGTCATTGGGCATACCCCCGAATTCCTACCCAGTTTCGAGAAAAAAATTCCTAACCGAAGACATAATGGCTGACCATAAGAAACATATCAGTAAAACAGTTTTCCAATATTAAAAATGATTGCAAGGTTCGTTATGGTCTCACAGTGGAGTAATTTATTATAATGAATTCCCAAAGGGACGCGATATTTCCGCGTACGAGAAATAGGAACGAAAACAGAGAGAGAGAGAGTAAAGCAAGAGATATTCCAGGAAGGGTGGCGCTGCGATCGCCAGCAAGAAGTTATACTTTCTTGCTTTGTAAAGGATTGGTACGGTGCATCGAGATTCAGTTTCTTCTGGTCCCAGAGGCACTGAATCAACTTCGTGCCGTTTCTCTCACTTTTTACGCGGGGACGCGTTTCAAACGCGTGACTCCCACTGTCGGGATTACGCGGTGATATTATTCCAAAGGGGCGTCGGGCGATTCTAAAAGTCGATGGCGAAACGTTACGCGCTCGCGGAACAATTAGTAACGCTGCAGCTCGATTCGTTTCCCTTTGGTTTCACTTGTATGGCAATCTCTCGCGTGCTGGCAACAGAAATTTACATCAACGCTTTCTAAATGATAGGAGACATCCATTTTTAATTTAATATTGTGCCTGAAAATACCCTGGTTTGATTTATTCGATGTATAAAAATTGGCGGGAAAATTTAAATTAGAGTTCGGAGATTTCATAGAATTTATATTGAATTAAATGTCTAATTTATTTGTATAGCTAAATTATTATTAAATGGGTTTATATTTGAAAGGGTACTAAATGATAGGAGAAACTTAGTTTTATTTTATTTTGTGGTTAGAAAGTATCTTGTGTTGATTTAATCGATCTATAGAAAATGGCGCGAAAATTCAAACTAGAGTTGGAGACTCAATAGAATTTGAATTGAATTAAGTGTTTAATTTATTTATACAGCTAAATTATTGTTAAATAGTTGTATATTTGTTCAAAAGATTACTAAATGATGAGACAAACTTAGTTTTAATTTTATTTTGTGGTTAGAAAGTATCTTGGGTTGATTTAATCGATCTGTAGAAAATGGCGCGAAAATTCAAACTAGGTTTAGAGACTCCATAGAATTTGAATCGAATTAAATGTTTAATTTATTTATACAGCTAAATTATTGTTAAATAGTTGTATATTAAGAGACAGATTACTAAATAATAGAAGAAATTTATTTTTAATTTAACTTTAACTGGAGAATTGTTGAAATTTGCAAAATTCTTGAATAGATCTGAGCTCATGAATGCTGTCGGGCGAAAATTTCGGGCTGTCAGATAAACGCAGCTGTGTATGATCTCCATAATTTTCTTCTCGCTGACAGGAGACTCGATGGCAATTTACGAGGCGTCGTGTTATTTATCATTCTAACGCTTTCGAAGCAAATGGGGCGCTGGTACATGCGACGTACAATTATTTTGTCGGGTTACATTTTAATAATAATTTTAAATCCGCCTACAGTAAAGTTTATTGAAATATTTCGCTAGAAAATAATAAATATACATTCATATATATATATATATATGTACTTTATTTTGTATATTTCATTTTTAGATAAATTTTTTGAGTTTAGATTTATATTTTTCAAATTATAATAGAAATCATTCGAAATGTATGTTAATTCATGAGTTTGACTCTCGTACTGTCACTATCTTGTCTCTGTAAATGTCTCTGTCTCTGTTATTGTCCCTATCTTGTCTCAAACCAGTTCCAACCGGTTCAAATTTAGATTTTCAAACTTCCAGAAAATTTCTAGAGCTCTGGAAAAGTCTTAAACATAGGTTTGATCCAGTTTGAACCAGTTTGAACCAGTTTGAACCAGTTTGAACCAGTTAGAACCGGTTCTCAAGGCTGTCAGCATTTTGGAAATGCTCTGGACACTTTCCAAATCCAATTTTAACCGGTTTGAACTGGTTTGAACTGGTTTGAACCAGTTTTGGACTTTGCTAGGACTTTAGAAATCTTCTGGGACTTTGAAAACCTGGTTTGAACCGGTTTTGAACTGGTTTGAATCAGTTTTGGACTTTGCCAGGGCTTTAGAAATTTTCTGAGACATTGGAAATCCGGTTTGAACTGGTTTTAACAAGTTTGAACAGGTTTGAATCGGTTTTTAACTGGTTTGAATCAGTTTAGGACTTTGCCAGGGCTTTAGAAATTCTCTGAGACATTGAAAATCCGATTTGAACCGGTTTTGAACAGGTTTGAACTGGTTTTAAACTGGTTTGAACCGGTTTTGAACAGGTTTGAACCAGTTTTGGACCGGTTCGAACCAATTTTGAACTGGTTTAAACCTAAAAAAAAATTGTTTCCCACAAAATGAGGTATTTTTACCACTTTCAGAAACATTTCAATCCATGGGAAACAATTTTTGCTCCATTCAGTTGAATATTTCTCATCTTTTAAGTAATTGATTCTCTGTTTTAGACAAGTCTACCCATTTTACGTTATTTAACAATCAATCCTATATAATTCTACAGTGTTTTCTGTTGTTTTTACTTGAAAAACAGTCGAAAAAAATGTTTTCCCCCCGGCGAAATTGACCGATCCTATTTAACGATGACGATCGGTGTCCTGAAATCCTTAAAGTATTTCACGTGATAGGGAATAAGATCGGGGATTGGAGGTCCCAAAAGGAATCGAAAGAGCAGAAGAAGCTTTCGCGGACAAGTAAGGCGATGTAAGCGGCTTGCTCGTTCCCAGGCTCGGTCCGCGTTGCATCCGATCGTATCTCCCCGAGGATTTATTGTTTGGTAAATCATTTAGTCGCTGCCAACCTGCCGTAGGGGAAGTCGAGCTGACGGTGCCCTCCGTGGTTTCTTCCTCTTTTTCTTTCTCCCTCTTCTTCCACCACCACTCGCGGTCCCCTTTAAAGCTTTTTGCTCTCGCGAGTTTACTCCAAACTCCAAACCACTCGAAAACCGATAACTTCATAATGGCCGAATTTCAAACAACGATCTTGTCATTTTATCGTTGCAACCCCTGTTTTTGGTCACCCCTTGAAGTTTTAAGATTTAATTGTAAATTATTTTTTTTAAGGATAGAAATTGAAAATTGTAATTTAGTGGAAAGGAAACTTGATGGGGTGAATGAGAGGGGGGAAATTTTATTTTTGAAAATTTATTTATTCGCTAAAATACAAAGTTTAGAATTATAAAAAAATTGAAATTAAATTTGATCTCCATCTTCGATCATGGAAAATTGAAATATTTAAGTTATATATAGTTTGCAATTATATAAAATAAAAAATTTTTTAAACTTTTTTTAGTCATAAAGAAAATTCAAAATTTATTTATTTTCTATTAAATTGCAAATGTTGGCCTCGTCAATCTCAGAGAATGGTTCAAAATACAAAATTCAAAATGACCAAAAAAAACAAAAATGAAAATTAAATTAGATCTTCAATTTCGACCACCAAAAATTGAAATATTCAAATTATATATAGTTTACAAAATTATCTAAAATAAAAGATTTGGACTTCACACTGGATTTTGTCAAATATTCTACATTTTCAAAATTTTTTTAGCCACACATAAAATTCAAAATTTATTTATTTTCTATTAAATTGCAAATGTTATCCTTGTCAATCTCAGAGAATAGTTCAAAATACAATATTCAGAATGCCCAAAAAAAAAAAAATTCAAAAAAAAATCCCAAAAAAAAATTTTAGTCTTCCGCCGACCCCCCCTTTTTTAAAACCCTTTTTAAAAAAGAATCTCGACCTAGTGAAGCTAATAATAGTCGCAAGTAGAGTACGTAAGTCGATTTGGGCGCTCATGGCGAGTAAAAAAGAGTACGCAAAACCGAATTTAAAGCGGTCGTGGTGGGGGGAGAGGAGCACACGCCAGGCACGCGTCTTCTCCGCGAGGAATGCCTGGCCGCTCGCGCTCTTGAACACGAGTAGGCTTGTGGAATGATTTCGAGACACGAGGCGAGCGTGGTTGGGGCCCTATGTGGAAGCAGGACACCAAAGAGGAACCTGATGCAACGGTCGAGAGGGAAAAGAACGGGTGGAGGGGGGAGGGGCGGAGGAGGGGGGAAAAATGCAGAACCTAACCGTGCAGGGTACAGGTGCATCGGGCGACGGCTTTCAAGAATTCGTGCTCGATCCACCCTCGAAGAATCTTTTTTATCTGTTGGGCCCCGTTCGCCAGTCCTTTTCTCGGGCTTATAAACACGGCTGCGTGGCCATCGATTCGAGACAATGTACTCTCGGGGGCCCGATGGTCGAAAATTAACGCGTCCCGGTGGCCGATGTTTGCGAAAAAATTACTGACCCCGAGTTATAATCATTTTCGAACTTATATCGGTGATATTTACTCTTGGAAACACCGGTTCGAAATTAAGAACTTGATAATTGTTGATTTGGTGCACGGAGAATGGCGGGAAAATTTGAATTGAGGTTAGGGACCCGATTGGAATTTATGTCTAATTTATTTGTGTAGGTAAATTGTTGTTACATGGTTTTATATTAGGAAAAGGATTAGTAAATGATGGCAGAGACTTAGTTTTAATTTTATATCGTGGTTTGACTTATTCGATGTGTAGAAAATGGCGCGAAAATTCAAACTAGGTTTAGAGACTCCATAGAATTTATATTGAATTAAATGTCTAATTTATTTGTGGAGGTAAATTATTATTAAATGGTTGTAAATTAGGGGGAAAATATTACTAAATGATAGAAGAAATAAATTAAGCACTGGCTGGAATAAATAGTATTTAATAAAATCGATGAAAATGGAAAATTTAAGAAAATTAATTTACAATAATAAATCGACAGAAACTTGTAAAATAAAGTGATTATAATAATAATATTTCTCAGTTCCCATTGAATGAAATACAACTCCAAATAATAGTATTTAATTAAATTTACGAAAATAGAAAATTGAAAAAATTTATTTATAATAGTAAATCAACGAAAGCTCATAAAATAAATAATATAATATTTCTCAGCTTTCAGTGATTGAAATATGGACTGAAAAAGATAGTATTTAATAAAATTTAATAAAATTGAAAATTGAAAAAAAATTTATTTATAATAATAAATCAACAAAGGCTTGTAAAATAAATAATATAATATTCCTTAGTTTCCAGTGAATTAAATATTGACTGGAATAAATAGTATTCAATAAAATTTATAAAAAAGAAAAATTGAAAAAAATTTATTTATAACAAAATAAATCAAACATCAACAAAAGCTTGTAAAATAAATAATATAATATTTCTCAGCTTTCAATTATTGAAAAATGAACTAGAAAAAGATAGTATTTAATTAAATTGACGAGAAAGAAAAATTTAAAAAAATCCAATATTTCTAAGTTTCCATTAAATGAAATACGACCTCAAAAAATATTATTTAATTAAATCGACAAAGGGGGGAAACGTTTTCTGGTATAATTCGAGTCCCATGCCACTTAACTACCCAAAGGACATCCTTGAAATCGAGAGTGGCGTTTCAGCCATTGCGAAAGGTCCCAAAAGTAGGTTGAGAAGGACAGAAATTGTGCACCGGTGATCCTTTTGAAGCAGACTCCGCTGAAATGACTGCTTTTCCCGATCGTTTCTCCTCGAATGATAGGGTCTGCGGTCCCTTTATCGTAGAATTAATACGAATCGATGAATTTTTCAGCCCTTTCCCTCCCAGCCAGACAGCCTTGTACCTATTCGAGGGTCCTGCCCTTCTTTCGTCACCGGGAACCCCTTCATTTAGAATTCTATTTCCTACACCTATCATTCCCCTAATCACAGACGCGAAACATTCACTGTTTCATGTGGTTGGTATAATTGGGCACATTTCGTTCAACGGTTTACGCGAGATTCTGCGGTTTCTCTGGCAAGGAAATGAAATTATGGAGTATAATATTTCGAGAAGAGAAGAAAAATTGCTCGATTGAATTGCAAAGTAACTGGAATCATCAAAACATTCATAGAATCGATATTTGACGATGTTTGACAACGTTTGAACATGTTTGACGTGGTTTGAGGCGTTGGTTTGGAGTGGTTTGGCTAGGTTTAGGGCTGTGGAGTTTATAGTCCCCTTAGCTCATCGATAGTAGCTTCTATGTTGCATAGAAATCGATATTTGACCATGTTTGACAACGTTTGACCATGTTTGACGTGGTTTGAGGCGTTGGCTTGGAGTGGTTTGGCTAGGTTTGCAGGGCTGTGGAGCTTATAGTCCCCTTAGCTCATCGATAGTAGCTCCTAGGTTGCCTACAAATCGATATTTGACGATGTTTGACAACGTTTGACCATGATTGACTAGGTTTGGCAAGCCATTTAAAGGCGAATTGACTCATTTCATTGCATTTCATTGCATTTCTCAAGCTCTATTGCCTCCATTTGCTCTTCACAGTTCACAAGACCCCATTTGCCCATAAAATAAGACTAGAAAGCATCGACGAATGCCATCGAACGCTTATAATTTGAGTTCACCGATCACAGTGTGACCCTGGTGGACCTGGAGGATCCAGGATTCAGGATCCCAGCCATGGAGATCGAGAGAGTACGAGTAATGATCGAAGAGTGGCGTTTGGTGAGAATGGGTAGCCCAGAGGAGCAGGATTCTCGTACCAAACATGGCGAGATAGGTAATTGTGGGTCGTTGAAATCGCGTGTGAGCAACGATCGAGGAGAGAAGAGGTGCAGGAGGCGTAAGAATGCAGAGTGCACGTGCCTTTATTTATTTTGCATAATTAGTGAAGTCCAGGGTATCCTCAGCCCATGACTCTCCTTTTTCTTCCTCGTGGAAGTCCCTTAATAACGTCAGGGCAGCCATTTTCTCAATCTCAGTTCCACTCCTTCAAAGTTGGACAAAATTTCGAAATAAAATTGCAACGATTCCTCGTAAAAAGGCCTCAATCCTCAACTCTTTGATAGTTTCAATGAGTCATAGGCTATTCGATGATCAACAGTGGCTAGCTTATGGTCATCGAGGGCCAAAAGTGAGGGTGATCTCAAGATCAACTGCCCAGTGAGGGGTCAGGAGTAGCCAAAAGGTAGCACCAATCGAAATAGTCTTCTAAATCAGGCGATCCTAACCGTTAACTATGCCTTTGTCGTTGACCCTGAGTCTCCCCACCCTTCCATCATCGAAGATAAGGCTCGAGTGGCCTCGCTGGTGCAGTCATCCTTCAGTCGCGTCGCGAATTCGGGAGTGTGCACGTGGCCAAGAGGGTACTACCGAGGGAAGCTGACCACTGGCGACCTCTGCTGACCACTACTGACCACCACTGACCACTACTGACCAGTGCTGCCCTCTACTGGCCACTACTGACCAGAACTGACCACTACTGACCAGTGCCGGACCGCGATGACCAATGGTAAGAACTGTTCAAAAATCCTCTCCCCACTTCTATTTAATTGTTTCTTCTCAATTTTACTTGACTGAACTGCCTGAATACACCTGCTACAATAGAAATGTTTCTTTGCTTTACAGATGACCCACTGGTAACTACCTATTGCACAGACAGCAAGTAGTAAGTCCATTCATTTATATTATTACCACCAAATTTACCTTGTCGATTTTATTTTATCGATGTTAATTCTACTGTGTCTATCTATCCAATTTTATTTGGTTACTATGAATGTTTCCTTGCTCAATTTTTGCTCCCCTTCATCTCTAAAATTTGTATGGCCCTTCAACTAGGTCATCAATAATTTCTGTAATCATTTCTTACTTTACTTTCGCATTATTTTGGGAATTTTTGTCCCTCATTGCGTCGATATGGGCAGAATGGTTCAATCATTTCTATTTTGAAGTCATTTCCAAAGTTCTGGTCTCTCATTGCACCGATATAACAATACTTAATTCAAAAATTTCTATTTTGGGGTTATTTCGAAAACTCTTGTCTCTCCTTGCCCCCCATACAAATGGAATACTCGTTTCGAAAATTTCTATTTCGACGTCGTTCCAAAACCCCTTACAATGTTTATCATAACTAATGAGGCTTCTATTTCTCTACATACGTTTCTTCATGTGTAACATTACATTCCCCCAACACATCATCTCAACATTCCACTGCTCAATACCCCATCAATTCCTCAGTGTTCATTAAATTTCTCCAACAAGTTACTAATAAACCTGCCAATTTCTGTTCCAGTTTAACTCCAGATCAATCGCAAGGACATCGAGGGCTAGAACCTAGGGACATTTGATTCCAAGTCGATTAGATTTAAGCTCCAAGGTCGCGAATCTTAAAATTAACGTCGAAGACTTCTTCGTTGCTCGTACCTCCGCGTCGTACCAAGCAATTATTTAACAAGTAGCTTCTCTCTCGCTCGTTCCCCCCGTTCCTAGCTTCGATCACCGCTGTCTCGTCGATCGAGACATGTGATCGGCCGTGTGGCTGGTCCTGGAAGATCCAACCGCCTTCCCATTGGTAGCTCGATCCAGGGAGAATGGTACTCTGCTGGAAGATGTGGAGCTTGCGTGTCCCGCGTAAGCGCACACCTTCCAGCGGAAGTCGACACTGTTTCAGGTACTCTCTCCATGTCAGACAGCTTGAGTCGGGTCCTTCGGGCTCCCGGCGGGTTGCTTTGGAGAAATGGAGACCTTCGATCCGGAGTCGCAGCCGTCCACTTTCCCGTAGAGATCGAGATAGCAAGGGCAGTAGGTTCGATCCGCGGATCATCTGCACGGTACAGCCATCGCGTCGCGTCGGGTCGCGTGTCCCACGATTTAGCTTCGTCCTCTTTGATAAAATAATTGCTTGGTACAATCGAATCGGAAGACAGAAGGAACCTTGTTCTCTTCTGTCTTCTGAATTTTGTTTCTCCCATCGGTCAGACTCGAGCTTCGACGTTGATTTTAAGTCTCCATCGTATCCGCGCGACCTGCCAAGTAATTATTTAACGAGTAGCTTCTTTCGTCTCGTTCTCCCGTTTCTTGCTTCGATCACCGCTGTCTCATCCGTTGAAACATGTGATCGACCGTCCAGTTCGTCCGAAAGATCCAGTCGCCTGCCAGTGATAGATCGATTGCTAGAAATAGAAATCGATCTACCAAAGGTAGTGTCGATTCGATCCAAAGATCCGCTGCACGGTTCAGCATCGCGTCGCGTTCACCCTCCTATTAGCTTCATCCCTATTTTCAAAGAGAATAATCACTTGGCAGAAGTGAACTGGAAGATCGAAGGAACGTTTGGTTTCTTCTATCTCTCTGGTTTAGCGGTTCCTAGGAACAAGGGAGATCGATGGAACTTGGATTCCATCTATCTCCCTTTGGGTCTCCAGTCGCAGCAACCTCCTCGTGGTGAGACCTGGTAATCGGTGTTGCCCAGGATAGAAAAGTGTTTCTAACGTGGGCACCACCGAGCTAATGGCTGCTAATTTGAAATTGTTTATTGAGATATCAGAGAAAATTGCAACTCTGTAAGTTGTATTAATTTTTGTATATTCGAAAGACTTTCTAATTTCTTGGATTCCCCAGTTTAAGAAGCGTGTGGTATTTAGGAAGCGTAAATCGTTCAATTTGTTTAGAAGTTATGACGTTTTATATGTGGTCAGGCATTATGTTTTTGGGAAAGAATTTTTTTCTCGAAAATGCGTAGGATTTCGAGGGTATGTATAATGACCAAAAATGATTGTAATAGACCCCTTCAAGTAACAATAATTTTTCCAAAACGATTTGAAACTTTTCAATTTCGCTGAAAATTTTAGGTATATTCTTGAATTTTTGTTTCGAAAATGGTTAGGATTTCGAGGGTATGCCAAATGACCAAAAATGATTCTAATAGACCCCTTCAACTAAAAATAATTTTTCCAAAACGATTTGAAATATTTTACTTTCGTCAAAAATTTTGGGCACCTTCTTGAATTTTTATTTCGAAAATGGTTAGGATTTCGAGGGTATGTCTATTGACCAAAAATAATTGTAATTGACCTCTGCAATCGAAAATAATTTTTCCAGGGTGATTTGAAACTTTTCAATTTCGTCAAAAATTTTAGGTATTTTCTTGAATTTTTTTCTCGAAAATGCGTAAGATTTCGAGGGTATGCCAAATGACCAAAAATGATTCTAATAGACCCCTTCAACTAAAAATAATTTTTCCAAAACGATTTGAAATATTTTACTTTCATCGAAAATTTTAAGCAACTTCTTGAATTTTTATTTCGAAAATGGTTAGGATTTCGAGGGTATGTCTATTGACCAAAAATGATTGTAATAGACCCCTTCAATTAAAAATAATTTTTCCAGAATGATTTGAAACTTTTCAATTTCGTCGAAAAATATAGGCACTACCCCCTGTCGATTTTTATTAGAAATTCGTTTTTCATTTTTAGTAATTTTGTTTGACGTCCTATAGAAAAGTTTTCTAATACTTTTTTTAAGGCACCCATGAGCTCTACTTCAGAAAAAAATTTCATTAGAATACATTCACTATTATAGGAATTATGGTCGTTTGAAAATTGGGCCATTTTTATGGAGTTTTCCACATTTTCAGGGTTCAAGGACCAACTTTTCCAATATTTTTGTAATTTTGACATACTCTCTACTAAAATAGGCGTCGTTTGCATTTTTGAAAATGAGAATCCTTCAATCCGTTCAAAAGTTACGACATTTTAAAGATTCGCATAAGGTACCATTTCTGGCCTCGCATTATATTTTCGATAAAGAATTTTTTTCTCAAAAATGCATAGGATTTCATCGATATTACCGATGACCAAAAATGATTCTAATAGACCTCTTCGACTAAAAATAATTTTTCCAAAACGATTTGAAATATTTTAATTTCGTCAAAAATTTTAGGTATTTTCTTGAATTTTTTTGTCGAAATTGGTTAGTATTTCGAGGGTATGTCCAATAACCAAAAATGATTCTAATTGACCCCTTCAACTAAAAATAATTTTTCTAGAATGATTTGAAACTTTTCAATTTCGTCGAAGAATATAGGCACCTACCCCCAGTCGATTTTTATTAGAAATTCGTTTTTCATTTTTAGTAATTTTGTTTGAGGTCCTACAGAAAAATTTTCTAATACCTTTTTGTAGGTATCTATGGGCACTATTTCCCCTAAAAATTTCATTGCAATATATTCACTATTGTAGGAATTATGGCTGTCTGAAAATTGTGCCATTTTTATGGAGTTTTTCTCATTTTGCAGTGTCAAGGACCAACTTTTCGACTATTTTTACAATTTCTACATATTCTTCACTAGAATACGCGTTGTTTGCATGTTTGAAAATGAAAATCCTTCAATCCATTCAAAAGTTACGACATTTTAAAGATTCGCATAAGGTACCATTTCTGGCCCCACATTATATTTTCGGTAAAGAATTTTTTTTCTCAAAAATGCGTAGGATTTCTGCGATATATCCAATGACCAAAAATGATTCTAATAGACCCCTTCAATTAAAAATAATTTTTTCAGAATGATTTGAAACTTTTCAATTTCGTCAAAAAATTTAGGCATTTTCTTGAATTTTTATTTCGCAAATGGTTAGGAATTCGAGGGTATGTCTATTGACCAAAAATGATTGTAATTGACCCTTTCAATTAAAAATAATTTTTCCAAAACGATTTGAAACTTTTCAATTTCGTCAAAAATTTTGGGCAGTTTCTTGAATTTTTTTTCCCGAAAATGGTTAGGATTTCGATGATATATCCAAGGACCAAAAATGATTGTAATAGACCCCCACATCTAAAAATAATTTTTCCAAAACAATTTAAAATATTCCAATTTTGCCGAAAAATTTTTAATTAATTTAATTTTGATGTTTAATTAACTTGATGGACCCTACACGGATTTTATTACATTAAAACAAAGAGAATTAAAATTAGTTTCACGAACGAGAAATCGCCTTTAATATATCTCACGGTTTCAATTAAAAGAAACATAAAATTGGGACGGCCCCGAACGAACATAAATAAAATCGAGGACGATTCAATTTCTCGAAATTCGTTGCAATAACTTTATCCGCCGAACGAGGAATCCCCCCGTCGGACTTTCTTCTCATATTTCACGTCATTTTGACGAGCAATTATCGTCGAATTAAATGGCCACGTATCGAATGGCAAAGATCATCGCACCGATCGATCTATTCCCGCAAATTTCTTGGTTGTCGATGTTGTGGCGACTTCATAACTTCCTCGACTTCCCTTCAACACGCCTTAATCAAGACCGAATAAATTGGTAAACTTCCACCTTTCTCTTTAATTCCCTTTCCAATTTCTGTAATTGCAACCGCCTTCTCCGAAACGGTAGGTGCACCTATATGGTAATGATTGCATTGCAAAGTGGAGCACGACCACACATTTCGCTGGCTCCGAACATGATTTCCTCGCGCCTGTAAATTAGCTATACCTCGAGAACTCGAGAAATGAGATTAACTATGACAGTGACACAGGCTCCTATTACACAGCCAAAGCCAAATCAAACACAGAATTTTTTAGAATTTTTAGAATTTTTTTACAAAATTATTTCCAACACTTTCAAGGTCACCATTTTAGTTTGTCAATATTCTTTTAAATTGCATGAGTTTTATTTTTTTTTAATAGAGATTAATGGTTAGTACAGGTGGCGCCACTTTGGTTATGGGGATCTCCATACAAGCTTACTACAGGTGGCGCCACTTTTGGTCATGGGAATCTCCATACAAGCTTAGTACAGGTGGCGCCACTTTGGCCATGGGAATCCCCGCACTACCTTATTACAGGTGGCGCACATTACACATTCACTTTAATTGTTCTTTGCATATTATATTTAGTTAAATACAAAGCTTTGATGAATAATATCTCTATTAGTACCACTTCCACTACCTTCATTTAATCATTCATACCATAAATATCAATGTCTTATAAAAAATTTACTTGAAATATTATTTTCAATGTTTAATCATTTTTCCTCGACGATTATTTGTCACGAAGCTATAAAGCCAAGTATTACACAAAATATGGCGATTAAATATGCTCCAACGATTTACGTTCACTCTTATCAAGCACGTGTTTACTTTATTTATATCAGCTTGGGCTGAAATTTTTCGGTCCATCGAACGCGTTCCACTTTCGGAACTTTTAATCTGAAACTTGCATTTCTGTTGCCTCATATTTTCATCAAAACACCTGAAATAGACACCCCAACAAATATCCAACAATTTCTATAAACAAACAGTTCCCTTCAATTTGCAAATAAAACGCCAAAAACCAGCAAAGAGTAACATCGACGTTGAATTTAATAAAAAATAATTGGAACTTTCACTGGCGCGGGTCAAAGTGACCCGGCGTCGACAAAAACAACGAACAATTAAATTACACGTTACGGGGTACCAGTGAATTAATTGGCCGCGGAATCGAACGGAACGTACGTCGAATGGAACGAAAAGCATTAATTGGTTGAACGACAGGCGAGATATCGGGGAAGAAAGTACGAGGAAGCGGAGGCTAAGTAATAAGTTCCGAAACGCGTGAAAGAGAAATCGATCGGAGGAAGAGGAGAGAGAGAGAGAGAAGGGTAGAAAGCGGCTGGTGAGAAGAAGAGGGTTGGTAGAAGGGAAAGAGGATGCCATTAGGCGACTGTTCACCGAGTCGAACCGCGGACCCCACACTTACCTTAATTATTTCCACATGACTCGTCGGAAATCTCGCCTGGGCCTCTAATGAATACTAACTTCGGAGCTTGGCCCGGTCAAATTTCCGACCACGAACGCTGGACGCCTTTTGCGAGTCCTTAGGACACGTTGGAGTTGGGCCTCGTGGTCGTTCTAATCGTCTAATTGCAAATTTAGGAAATTTTCTGTGACTTTGGGGATCTTTTGAGGGAGTTCATTTATGTCAAAGGACAGTTAAAGTTCTATAAACCCCTGGAAAAAATTGTAATGGGAGGTTCACCAGGTCAAAATAAGACGAAAATGAAGAATAGTAATTTTTTAATTGAGGCTTCGTTAGAAAGTTATTAACAGTTGCTCCTCTAGATAGGCAATTTGCGTAGTTAGGTAACCTGCCTAGAAATGCAAGTGTTAATAACTTCTAATCAAAGCCTCAATTGAAAAATTACTATTCTTCATTTTCGTCGTATTTTGGCCTCTAGAATTCACCTCCAGAATTTCTCCCAAGCTTGAGGCTCCGTTACAAAGTTATTAACAATTGGACCCTATGCAAGTTGCCTACCTAGAGGTGCAAGTGTTAATAACTTCTAAACGAAGCCTCAATTGAAAAATTACTATTCTTCATTTTCGACGTATTTTGGCCCCCAGAATCTCCCTTTAAAATTTCCCCCGGATCCAAATGCAAATATGCAGGGAAAACGGAAGTAACATCAAAAGGAGATGATCAAAATTGAAGTATTTTTTTTCTGCGTTGCCTGGAACGAATGTAGAACGTTTCATTGGACTCTAGAACGGTTAGATTCTCTTCGAATGGTAGAAAATGGCGGTCAGTTTCACCTGGGCATAGAAAATGCAGACGCGCGCAAGAATGCAGGGCAATAGAGACGTTTCAACAAGGAGTAATGATACAGGTTGGCAGGTTGGCAAATAAAAATATGTAGAGACGAAATAACTAGATGCAAAGTACCTGGAAAGGGGAAAACAAAATGATTAAAATTGAAGGATGACACAAAATGAATTATTAACACGAATGATAAAATTGCTTCTTATAAGTTAAGCCATTAAGTTCAATAAACCCCTGGAAAAAATTGTAATGGGAGGTTCACCAGGTCAAAATAAGACGAAAATGAAGAATAGTAATTTTTAAATAGAGGCTTCGTTAGAAAGTTATTAACAGTTGCTCCTCTAGATAGGCAATTTGCGTAGTTAGGTAACCTGCCTAGAAATGCAAGTGTTAATAACTTCTAATCAAAGCCTCAATTGAAAAATTACTATTCTTCATTTTCGTCGTATTTTGGCCCCCAGAATCTCCTTTTAAAATTTCCCCCGGATCCAAATGCAAATATGCAGGGAAAGAGGAAGTAACATAAAAAAGAGATGATCAAAATTGAAGTATTTTTTTTCTGCGCTGCCTGGAACGAATGTAGAACGTTTCATTGGACTCTGGAACTGTTAGATTCTCTTCGAACGGTAGAAAATGGTGGTCAGTTTCACCTGGGCATAGAAAATGCAGACGCGCGCAAGAATGCAGGGCAATAGAGACGTTTCAACAAGGAGTAATGATACAGGTTGGCAGGACACGCGCCCATGAAGCTTCCGCGGTGCCGTTTATACCCAACCGGTCCCCCGACAACCGGCGAACAACCTTTTTCTTGCTTTATTTCGCTGAAATGAGATCAAACGGTCGGCCATCGGCGAAATTCGTTGCCGTCGCGGGCCCCGTCGAAACTCTGCATCGTCTTGGCCTAATAAGACTTTGTTCCACCACCAAACACAGCGCAACTGATCACCATTTCACGCAAAATACCATAAAAAGCTAGTGGAAATCAATGAAATAAGAAAAATTATGAGTTAAATCAATTTGGAAGCCATTGTTCCCCATTGCAACACTCTGCTCCTCTTTTACTCCATTTTGGTACATTTTTAGTAGCTTCATTTAATTTTATTTGACACTATTTGCACCATAAGTGTCAGGATTGCTTTCTGAAATTTTCAATTGCAATTATTTTTCAGTTTTCAATCATTTTTCTTTGGGGGGATTATTTTAATCCAAACTCTGGCCCTCTTTTACTCCATTTTGGTACATTTCTAGTAGCTTCATTTAATTTTATTTGACACTATTTGTACCATAAATGTCAGGATTGCTTTCTGAAATTTTCAATTGCAATTATTTTTCAGTTTTCAATCAGTTTTCTTTGGGGGGATTATTTCAATCCAAACTTTGGTCCTCTTTTACTCCATTTTGGTACATTTCTAGTAGCTTCATTTAATTTTATTTGACACTATTTGCACCATAAGTGTCAGGATTGCTTTCTGAAATTTTCAATTGCAATTATTTTTTAGTTTTCAATCATTTTTCTTTGGGGGGATTATTTCAATCCAAACTCTGGCCCTCTTTTACTCCATTTTGGTACATTTCTAGTAGCTTCATTTAATTTTATTTGACACTATTTGCACCATAAATGTCAGGATTGCTTTCTGAAATTTTCAATTGCAATTATTTTTTAGTTTTCAATCATTTTTCTTTGGGGGGATTATTTCAGTCCAAACTTTGGACCTCTTTTACTCCATTTTGGTACATTTCTAGTAGCTTCATTTAATTTTATTTGACACCATTTGCACCATAAATGTCAGGATTGCTTTCTGAAATTTTCAATTGCAATTATTTTTTAGTTTTCAATCATTTTTCTTTGGGGGGATTATTTCAATCCAAACTCTGGTCCTCTTTTACTCCATTTTGGTACATTTCTAGTAGCTTCTTTTAATTTTATTTGACACTATTTGTACCATTAATGTCAGGATTGCTTTCTGAAATTTTCAATTGCAATTATTTTTTAGTTTTCAATCATTTTTCTTTGGGGGGATTATTTTAATCCAAACTCTGGCCCTCTTTTACTCCATTTTGGTACATTTCTAGTAGCTTCATTTAATTTTATTTGACACTATTTGTACCATAAATGTCAGGATTGCTTTCTGAAATTTGCAATTGCAATTATTTTTTAGTTTTCAATCATTTTTCTTTGGGGGGATTATTTCAGTCCAAACTTTGGACCTCTTTTACTCCATTTTGGTACATTTCTAGTAGCTTCATTTAATTTTATTTGACACCATTTGCACCATAAATGTCAGGATTGCTTTCTGAAATTTTCAATTGCAATTATTTTTTAGTTTTCAATCATTTTTCTTTGGGGGGATTATTTCAATCCAAACTCTGGTCCTCTTTTACTCCATTTTGGTACATTTCTAGTAGCTTCATTTAATTTTATTTGACACTATTTGCACCATAAATGTCAGGATTGCTTTCTGAAATTTTCAATTGCAATTATTTTTCAGTTTTCAATCATTTTTCTTTGGGGGGATTATTTCAATCCAAACTTTGGTCCTCTTTTACTCCATTTTGGTACATTTCTAGTAGCTTCATTTAATTTTATTTGACACTATTTGTACCATAAATGTCAGGATTGCTTTCTGAAATTTTCAATTGCAATTATTTTTCAGTTTTCAATCAGTTTTCTTTGGGGGGATTATTTCAATCCAAACTTTGGTCCTCTTTTACTCCATTTTGGTACATTTCTAGTAGCTTCATTTAATTTTATTTGACACTATTTGCACCATAAATGTCAGGATTGCTTTCTGAAATTTTCAATTGCAATTATTTTTTAGTTTTCAATCATTTTTCTTTGGGGGGATTATTTTAATCCAAACTCTGGCCCTCTTTTACTCCATTTTGGTACATTTCTAGTAGCTTCATTTAATTTTATTTGACACTATTTGCACCATAAATGTCAGGATTGCTTTCTGAAATTTTCAATTGCAATTATTTTTCAGTTTTCAATCATTTTTCTTTGGGGGGATTATTTCAATCCAAACTCTGGTCCTCTTTTACTCCATTTTGGTACATTTCTAGTAGCTTCATTTAATTTTATTTGACACTATTTGTACCATTAATGTCAGGATTGCTTTCTGAAATTTTCAATTGCAATTATTTTTCAGTTTTCAATCAGTTTTCTTTGGGGGGATTATTTCAATCCAAACTTTGGTCCTCTTTTACTCCATTTTGGTACATTTCTAGTAGCTTCATTTAATTTTATTTGACACTATTTGCACCATAAGTGTCAGGATTGCTTTCTGAAATTTTCAATTGCAATTATTTTTTAGTTTTCAATCATTTTTCTTTGGGGGGATTATTTTAATCCAAACTCTGGCCCTCTTTTACTCCATTTTGGTACATTTCTAGTAGCTTCATTTAATTTTATTTGACACTATTTGCACCATAAATGTCAGGATTGCTTTCTGAAATTTTCAATTGCAATTATTTTTTAGTTTTCAATCATTTTTCTTTGGGGGGATTATTTCAATCCAAACTTTGGACCTCTTTTACTCCATTTTGGTACATTTCTAGTAGCTTCATTTAATTTTATTTGACACCATTTGCACCATAAATGTCAGGATTGCTTTCTGAAATTTTCAATTGCAATTATTTTTTAGTTTTCAATCATTTTTCTTTGGGGGGATTATTTCAATCCAAACTCTGGTCCTCTTTTACTCCATTTTGGTACATTTCTAGTAGCTTCATTTAATTTTATTTGACACTATTTGCACCATAAATGTCAGGATTGCTTTCTGAAATTTTCAATTGCAATTATTTTTTAGTTTTCAATCATTTTTCTTTGGGGGGATTATTTCAATCCAAACTTTGGTCCTCTTTTACTCCATTTTGGTACATTTCTAGTAGCTTCTTTTAATTTTATTTGACACTATTTGTACCATTAATGTCAGGATTGCTTTCTGAAATTTTCAATTGCAATTATTTTTTAGTTTTCAATCATTTTTCTTTGGGGGGATTATTTCAATCCAAACTTTGGTCCTCTTTTACTCCATTTTGGTACATTTCTAGTAGCTTCATTTAATTTTATTTGACACTATTTGCACCATAAATGTCAGGATTGCTTTCTGAAATTTTCAATTGCAATTATTTTTAGTTTTCAATCATTTTTCTTTGGGGGGATTATTTCAATCCAAACTCTGGTCCTCTTTTACTCCATTTTGGTACATTTCTAGTAGCTTCATTTAATTTTATTTGACACTATTTGCACCATAAATGTCAGGATTGCTTTCTGAAATTTTCAATTGCAATTATTTTTTAGTTTTCAATCATTTTTCTTTGGGGGGATTATTTCAATCCAAACTTTGGTCCTCTTTTACTCCATTTTGGTACATTTCTAGTAGCTTCTTTTAATTTTATTTGACACTATTTGTACCATTAATGTCAGGATTGCTTTCTGAAATTTTCAATTGCAATTATTTTTTAGTTTTCAATCAGTTTTCTTTGGGGGGATTATTTCAATCCAAACTTTGGTCCTCTTTTACTCCATTTTGGTACATTTCTAGTAGCTTCATTTAATTTTATTTGACACTATTTGCACCATAAGTGTCAGGATTGCTTTCTGAAATTTTCAATTGCAATTATTTTTTAGTTTTCAATCATTTTTCTTTGGGGGGATTATTTTAATCCAAACTTTGGTCCTCTTTTACTCCATTTTGGTACATTTCTACTAGCTCCATTTAATTTCTCTTTGAGGTTAGGTTTCTTAGGTTATTCCATATTATAGTTTCAGTATTCACCATCAAATTAACATGGTTTTTACATTCTATTTCTATTATATTATTACAAAATGGTTCACATTCAAGAATTTTAACTCCATTTAAATAGTCAAGTGTACTTTAATATGATTTAAAATTTACATTTTCACAATAATTTTTTCGATATGTAATCTCTGGACCGAATTGTTTCAAACTCATTTAAGTATTTAATTGCTTACATGATCCTTCGATGTAAAACCACACTTGCGGTTTCACGTGCAACGTAACTCAAGACGACTCTTCGATACCTTCGCCATTGTTACTCGATATTCATGTATACAATACACTAAATATATGCAATGCACCCAAACGTGTAATATTAAAAATTAATACAATCAAATACACCTCAATATTGTACCATTTTAACACTATTTTAAATAAAAGATAATAATCATTAATAATAACAATTTCAATACAAAGATTGCATTTAATATTTAAAATTAATGATAATGATCATTAATAATAACAATTTCAATAAAAACATTCAATTTTAGTATTTTAATTAATGATAACATTCATTTAATATTTTAATTAATGTTAATAATCATTAATAATAACAATTTCAATACAAACATTCAATTTTAACATTTTAATTAATGATAATAATCATTAATAATAACAATTTTAATACAAACATTCATATAAAATTTTAACAATGTCCACTTTCCTTCGAATAAAACAACATTCCATCATTCATTTAACAAACTGTCATAGAAGCAACATTCCTTCATAAATAAATTATTTTCCTACAAAAAAATCGTTGAAAAATTGTCCTAGATTGCAATAATTTCACCTAAATTGCCATAAAGCGTCGAGAAAATATTTTTTTCACCAATTTCCACGAATTGTGGACTTAAAAGCTGGAGACTTCGATGCCTGGCGGACGGTGTCTCGCAAGAATTCCGTCTTGGTTATGTCGGAATTCCCGTAGATCGGTATGTCGCCTCTAATAAACCCTAATCATTTCTTTTTGTGTGGAAATCGAGACGTTTCCCGCGTCGGGGGATACCTGGTGCCTTAAAAGTGATGTACGACGCCGAGCTGGCACCTGTCCCTTGGGCCTGTCCGTGGGCATCAGCTCCTCTTCCCGTTTCACAACGGGCCAATGAATTTTATGGCTAGTCTAATGAAGTCGTTTTAAAACTCGCCACCCATGGCACACGACGATCTTATCGCGGGAGTTAATTGGGGGAACCGTATTTCCTCCGTCTCTGGATCTGCGGGGCATCTCTTATCCCCTCGCTGCGAATATAAATTGAGTTTCGATTCGATACACCTATCGATACGCGTTCGTCAAACTCGATTGTGCCCACAGATAATGTTTCATTTTTCGGAATTCGAATCTGGGGATTTTTTAATTTCATGCAGAGTGGTGGATTTTAAGGGTTTATTAATTTGAAGGTATTGGAATTGTTTCTATTAAATATAGATATTTCTCGATATACATTCGTCAAACCACCATTTTACAGATCGTAATTTAATGTTAGGTATGTCTTTCAATATTGAAATCTGGGGATTTTTTAATTTGATGCAGAGAGGTGGATTTTAGAGGTTATGGTAGTGGAATTTTGAGGACAATAATTGCTTCTATTCAATATATTTCTCGATATGCATTCGTCAAACGCGATTGTATCCACAGATAATATTTTAACTTTAAATTTTAAATTTTGGTGATTTTTAATTCGACGCAAAGTGGTGGATTTTAGAGTTTATGGTAGTGGGAATTTAGGGACTCCATAACTGTTTCTATTCAGTATATTTATCAATTTGCATTCGTCAAAACACAATTCTACAAATCGTAATTTAATGTTTTGTCTTTCAATATTGAAATCTAGTGATTTTTAATTCGATGCAGAGAGGTGGATTTTAAAGTTTATTAATCAGAAGGTATTGGAATTGTTTCTATTAAATATACA